>NW_027187269.1:4317308-4474992 GCF_028583685.1 Petaurus breviceps papuanus
AGATAGATAGATAGATAGATAGATAGATAGATAGATAGATAGATAGATAGACAGACATTTATATCTAATGGTAGTCATCTCTAGTTTGGAAGGGAGGAAGGAAAAAAGAAAGTTACATGATAACTTTAATATTTATTTTCAAAGAATAGAAAATTGCAAATGATAGATTTGCAATGTCATGCTCAATCGTCTTTCTATTCTACTATGTTATGGAAATGCTTATATTATTTCTTAAGTTCAGAATAAAATTTAAAAAATTTAAAATGAAGGAGTGAGCAGAGGCATTATAACTCGCTTTAGGTGGAAGCTTGGATTAGGCAGCTCTAAAGCTTCTTACAACTCTAAGATTTTCCAGTCTTTACTTATGTGTCACCTGTTGTAACCGTATTGAAGGAATACTCACTCCCACCATTGTAAATAGCTGGTTTTCAGCCTCATCCACAATAGAATCATAACAGGTTGCAATCCAGCTTCTAACAGTGCTGTGGGCTACTCAGTGTCCAACACTAAGTATGATCAGAGACATGGATAATAAATGATCAGTCAGGGGTGGCTAGGTGGCATAGGGGTGGCTAAGTGGCACAGTGAATAGAGCACTGGCCCTGGAGTCAGCAGGACCTGAGTTCAAATCCAGCCTCAGACACTTGACACACTCACTAGCCTTGTGACCTTGGGCAAGTCACTTAACCCTAACTGCCCTTCAAAAAGCAAAAAGAAATGACCAGACCATGTGGGTAGTTCAAGGAAGAACCATGAATTCCATTTAATGATTCTTTGAACAAAATCAAGATCAAGAAGATTTTTAAAATTTAAAGATCAAGAAGACAAAGATTCAAGTACTCTTCTCAGTGGCTTAGTCTGTCATATCCTGGAGATAACTCAAAATTTGATAAGGCCATGTTATCTATGTGCCATAACATTCTCAGCTAAGCTGAGAATTGTTGTTTATATATGCTAGAAAAAGCATGTAACATCAGGACACAGCCTCCTGAAAGGAATGCAATTTCTAAGTTGGAGGTGCTTCTGCAGAGCCCCTTATTTAACTTTTGAAAAGTTTTAAAGACAGTTACTTGACTGGGAACAGGTGACTTAGTTGTAAGTCCTGCCTCTGACAATTCTTTGCTATTATAATATAATTATGATACTATAATATAAGAATTGTCAGTCAAAGAGCATTTATTAAGTATTTGTTATGTGCCAAGAATTGTGCTAAGCCCTAAGAATATAAATAAAGACAGAAATTACAATAGTCCTTGCCTGCAAGGAGCTTACATCAAGTAAAAGAAAGCTGAAAGGGGGAAGGAGGGCAGAAGGATATCTAGCCCAGAGCATGGGGAGGTCCAGCATGTAGCCTGGAAAGGAATGAGACATAACTGGCCTTGTTACCCTTCTTGAATGGAAGGTCTGGGATAAGCCATCAAATTTGAGGGAAAGCCCATAGGGTCAAAGGATGAACTTCCAGTATGTGAATTCCAGGACTAGAATGGGCTTTCAGGATGAAGAAGTATCTGGAACGTGGTTGAAGAAGTCTAGAGTGAAGCAACAACTTATTTAGCAAGTCACAAGCATTTTCAACCTCAGTTTCTTCCTTTATAAAATGGAAATAGGGGCGGCCAGGTAGCACAGTGAGAAAGAGCACCGGCTCCAGTGTCAGGATGACCTAGGGATCGAATACAGGCTCAGACACTTAGCACCCACCCAGAAACACCTGGCTGTGTAAGCTTGAGCAAGTTACTTAACCCTGATTGCTTATAAAATAAAGTAAAATAAAATGGAGATAATAATATCTCTAGTACCAAACTTACAAGGTTGTTGTGAAGGTCACATGAGGTGATATATGAAAAAATTCTTTGCAAACTGCAATGTGCTTATATAAATATCAGCTATGATTATTTATCACAAATTAGTGGCACAACTAAAGACAAATCACATTTGGTCACAGTTTTCTCCTTTAATTATCAATTAAGTGTTTTGTATAGTCCTTTGCACACAGTGTCATATAATAATTGTTTAATAAAGTGAATTGAGGAGTGGCTAGGTGACTGGTCCTGGAGTCAGGAGGTCCTGAGTTCAAATTCAGATTCAAATACTTAACACTTACTAGTCTTGTGACCTTGGGCAAGTCACTTAACCCCAATTGCCCTGCCCTCCCCCCTCCAAAAAACAACAACAAAAAACCCAAAATGAATTGAATATCTGAAATGAAGGATTAGTGATCTTTAAGTTCATATTCTCTGTTTCTATATCATACTGTGTCTCATTCTAATGCTGTCTTAGGCAGGGTTCTTAAACTAAGGTCCATGATGTAAATATCTCTATCTCTATCTATCTATCTATCTATCTATCTATCTATCTATCTATCTATCTATCTATCTATCTATCTATCTATCAACTATCTAACTAGTTTTATTTGTATTCCTATGTATTTTATGTTATGATTTTGCAAGATTATTCTGAGGAGGGATCCATAAGCTTCACTGCACTGCCAAAGTTTCTATGAGATACACATACCAAAGGCCAAGAACCTTTGTTCTAACTAAAATTGTCTTCAATTATCAATGTAGTCAACAAAACATTCATCAAGGCATCCAGAGGTGTTTCATCAGACTGTCAAAGGTCCATAACACAAAAAATATTAAGAATCTCTGATCCCAGGTATCCCTGTCAGAGAGCTTTCTTACAGATGATACTGTTTATAAGTTTTAGAATCAATCAATCAGCAAGTATTTATTCAATGTCATGTATGGATCAGGCACTATGCTAAGTGCTGAATATACAGTGCAAAGAATGAAACATTCCCTACTTGTAATGAGTTTATATTCTAATGGGGGAGACATAAGTATACGTACAAATATAGATAGTTTATATTTATTAAATTTATGTAGTTGTAAAGTTAATATATAAAAAAGAGGTAAAATGTAAGTCATTTTGAAAGGGAGGGAACTAGTAATTGGGGGAAACAAGAAAGGCTTCATGTAGAAGATGATTCCTGGGTTATATATTAAATTTAGAGAGGAACTCAATGAAATGGAAATGAAGAGGGAATGAATTCTAGACATGAGGGATAGCCAGCATAAAGTCACCAAGATGGGTGATGGAGTATTGTATGTGGAAAAACAGAGAGTAAGCATGTTTGATTGGATCATAGAATATGAGAAGGGGAGTAATGTCTGATGAGTTTGGGGGGAGGGGAGGAAATCCAAGTGTTGTACTCAGTTCCAGTGTAGTAAGACTCTGTTTCTTCCATCCTCATAGAATTTTCTTATTTTTATACATCATATTCAATTATATGAATGTAGCAAAGTACTACAATGCAAATCTGATAAATTCAACCAGTCCTAACTCCTTATGCATTAAGGCAGAGTCTAGCATAGCACATGATTCTTGAAGATGCTGTACAACTCAAAAAAATACTAATATTATTTCTCGCTGTAATATTTTAAATACAACATGAGTTATTTTGAAACTGTGACTCATGAAACAGTAGTGTTAATATGTTGATTCTTAAGCATAGCTACTGTTTGAAATTTTCATTTGTCTCTCCACAGATGGAAAAACATGAAACTTCTAAAATCATAGTTCCTCTTAGGTAAAGAATACTGTTTAACTTGCTGTTTCTCATTGCTTAATAGACTTATTTTCTCTTAAAATCTGAATAGTTGCTAGGATCCCATTATGTATTTAGGTTCTAGCCTATATCAAGTATTAGGTCCTATATAATACAGAAAATTATTTTTACAGAATGGATATTGAATGTGCAGACATTAAAGTTTTGTATGCATACATACATGGATGTGTGCCATACATGTATTAACATATATAGGTGTATGCATGCATATATGTATAGGAATCCTGGTATATTGGATAAAATACTAGACTTGGGGGTCAGGAAGACCTGTGTTCAAATCCACTTCTAACCTTATTAGTTGCATACTATGTGTTAATAAATTATCCTCAAGCAACTCTGTAAGCCTTATTTTCTAAGATATAAATGGTTTTGAGCTGTGTGGTGGAGGGAATCCCCATACAGGAGAAAATGATAAAACTAAAATAATTGTGTCCACTACAAATTCATGTTATCTAATCTCACCTAGGCCCTCAACTGCAACAAACCAATCTACTCCTTAGTAAGAAATTTCATAACCCACTCTATATAACCTTATCTCCCTACTTTCTCTACTGAGGACCTTATGCCTTTTACTTAACCGTACCCCCCCCAAAAATTAATAAAATGATCCATTTGCCTAACAATTCCATTTCTCTGATCCTGCCCATTTTACTTCACTCCAAAATTTTCCCTCTGCTATCTCTTCTTTGACTTTGTTTGAAGGTGAAATGGTAACAATTCTTGCAAAAGGCTAATTCCTATGCATGCATCCTTGATCCCATCCTCTTCAGTCTCCTCCAGACTCCTCTATTATCCTTACTCTTTTCTCTTCTCTCCAATTTCCCTCTATCTACTATGTCCTTCCCTGCTACCTACAAAAAATCTGTCTCCACTATCTTTAAAAAAAAAAAAACCTTCCTCAATCTTATCCTCCCTAAGAGCTATAGTCCTATGTCTCTATTCTCCTTAATTTAAAAAAAATTCCCCTTTTCTTTGGAGGCAGGGGAGGGAAAGACAATCACAGGGTTAAATGATTTACCCAGGTTCACACAACTAAACAAGTGTATGAGGCTGGACTTGAACCGAGGTCCTCCTGATTCTTGAACCAATGGTTTATTCACTGAGTCACCTATCTGTTCCAAATGATGCTTTCGAGAAAGTCCATTACACTGATGTCTCCTCTTCTCTTATCCCTCCTAAACCTCTGCAATATGATTTTCAGTCTCATCATTCAGTCTCATAAATCTCATCACTGCAACAGCTCTCTCAAAATTTACCAATAATCTCTTAGCTACCAAATCTGTGTCCTTTCCTCAACCCTTATCCTTATTGACCTCTTTGCCACATTTGTCAGTATCATTTTCCCCTAAATTTTTGTGATTTTGTTCTTGCTTGATTCTCTTCTAGCCTCTGACTTCCTTTTCTGAGTCTTCACCAGGTCACTGCCACTGACTGTGGGAATTCCTTTAGGTTCTGTCATGGTGCCTCTTCTCTTTTTCCTCTAAACTGTCTTTCTTGGTGATCTTTTTAACTCCCAAGGATTTAATTATCATCTTTATGCAAATGTTTATCAAATATACATGGCCAGCCTCTGTCTCTCTCTCTTCTGATACCAGTCCCACATCACCAATTGTCTCTTGAGCATCTTAACTTTGGTGTTCCAAAGGAATCTCAAATTCAACATATCCAAAACTCATTATCTTTCTCACAAAACTCACCCCTCTTCCAGATTTCCATCTTATTGTCAAAGGCATCATCATCCCTTCAGAAAGTCAGGTTTATAACTTCAGTTTCATTCTGAACTCCTCATTCTTTGTATGTATAATTTTGGGTGTATTATCTCTCTGATTGGAATGTGGCATCCTTGAGGGTAGGAATCTTTTTTAATTTTTATTTGTTACTGCTACGTATGTAGCTACTGTTTAGCATATTTCCTGGCATGTAGTAAGCATTTAATAAATTATTTTTGCTGGATTTTTTGTTTTATTAACAAACATATCAGACCCTTCCTTGATGTATTGATGGGTTGATGGATACGTACAAAGAAAGATATACAAACATAATTTTTTAAAAACTTCATATATTCTGACAGTGGGAGAAATACTTGATTTGGAGTCAAAGGACCTGGGTTAGACCCCCAGAACTGTCACTTTTTGTTGACTTTTAGCAAGTAACTTTACCTTAGGTTCCTGCTTTGTCAAATGAAGGTGTTGGATTAAATGATTTCTAAGTTACTTTCTAGCTCTAATTCTGTCATAGATGAGGAAAGTAAAGTTCAGAGAGATTGTGATTTTCTCTAAGGTTCATACCTCATAAACCAGTTCTACTCTCACACAGCATAGACCTGAGCATATCTTGTGAACTGTTTCTTTTTAATCAACTTGAGATTTTAAAATGTCGTTTCCCTTTTAAAAAAATATAAAGTATTTCACTGCAGTACTACATATCTAAATTGACTTTATAAACTTATTGCTTGATTTGGTCAGCAAAAATGCACCAAGCACCTATTTGATGCAAGATACTTAATGGAAACCCAATAATCCATCTTGTGCAGGTTTAGTTTAGGGTGAGGGGTTAATGATGACTTAGAGTTTCTCCTTTCCATACTCAAAGGACTACAACTCAGTCTTGAATATACTTTAGTTACACTGTGATAGAAATAAATATGTGTAGAAGAAAATTTGTCAGAGAAAAAACAACACATCATCAGGCACTGATGAAGTGATGAAAGACAAGCATATATTCAAGGAAACATAATGGCTATTCTAGAATTCTGTTTCTATAGGGATATACTTTGTATCCAGGCAGAAATACTTGCCTTTTAAAGGCAACCTTTTGCAACAGGGACATCAAGCCTTCTCTACCTGAATGCTAATGACAGGATATACTTGTGTCCCTCTCTCCTATGCCATCCCATTAGTAGCAAGTAGCCACTAATAGAAAGGTACAACCACTCTAGATGTCCTTTTATATCCATGGGGAAAAAAATTACTAGGCTATTAACCATTAGGAAAACTACCAAAAAATAGTAGCATAGGTAATGTTAGGGCCCCACCACTGGCATAGGTGTGGTGGATTGTCTGGCAGAAGTTGCATGGGGTATAAGTGGTTCATACATTAATTTGAATTATGTAAGCATATGAGTTGAGAAATTGACATTGCTAGACACTATATCCTAAGTCTTGCTTGGGACATAGATATATATCACTCCTCTGTGATCCGATACCTTGGCTCTAATTCCTATTACTTCTTCATGGATATTCCAAATTGGATATTCTTTCTGCCCACTATCTTTCCCTTCTCACAGATTTCTGGGTATGGCAATCTCCTCCAAAAGATTCTTGCCTCTCTTGGTCAACCAACAAATGCCCCAAAGCCATACCTTGATAATGTGGCCAGGACTCCTTTCGTGCTAGTCTGCAGCTCATTGAATGTGTGGGATGCTAAAAAAAACTTTGTGAAGATGTTATATGTGACATCTTTCCAGATACAATCCCATACTAATATAAACTCTGTTACTTTTTGGTAGTCTTATGGAATTATTGATGTGGTAGATTACTTGTCTTTTTCTTGATGCCTCTCATAATAGTGAGCCCAAACTTGTACCTGTATATGATCAGTGCCAATATGAATTTTAAAATGTTTTGATAATCTATTTACTCATGGGTTTCTGAAGACAGAGAAATTGTATGTTGTTAACTATTAAAAGAAAGGGAGGCTGTTATTTTTTTCTTATGTACTCAAATGCATTGGAAAGAATTCTTGAGAGAAAATGTTAAAAAAAGAAAAGCATCCTGATTTAGACCTTCTTAATTTTATTCCTGTATGGCCATGTATTTATTATATCCACCTCAATCATTTCTGTAGCTAGCTCTTCAGTTACTTTAGATAATAGCAGTGATTATTGGAAGCCAGGTCCTAGTTCAAATCCTGCACTAGAAACTTAATAACTATATGCCCTTGCAAAAGTCACAATGCCTCTCAGCCTCAGTTTCCTTTTCTGTGCAATAGAAGTAATAAGAGCATCTACCTCACAGGACTGTTGTGATCATCAAATAAGAAAATATATGTAAAACTCTTTGCAGATCCCAGAGAAATATAAATGGTATTATTATTATTATTAGACATAATAAAAGTGCTAACTTTCCATGAAATTAGCCCAAAAGATGAGGTTTCTAGGGAAAAGAAATCCACTCTACTCTCAGCTTCCCCCCAAAGTAAAGAGCAACTGAATGAGACCCTGAGCATCTAACCCCTTTTGGGAACTTATCATATAGGAAGAGAGCACGCCTCTCATAGCTGTGTGATGACTATTTCTAGTATTAGTCTTTCTTGCATATTTACAGTGCTACAGAGTTGAGGTTGACAGAAGCCTAACCTTCAGATAAGTGAAAAACTACTCTAGTAACTTCAAAAAAAGCCACTTGCTTGGAACAAGTTATTTCCTTCCCTCTATTGGTAGTAAGGAATTTGTTCAGCTTTTATCCTTTAGGGTGAAGGATGAGGAGGATCGGGGGTTGGCGCTGACTATAGGTTGTTTTGGGAAAAACAATGACAAATGCTATCTAGTTCACTTTGCAAGTGAATTAATTGCAAGTTTTATTATATAATATTCTTTGCAATCTTCCATTATCAATTATGAAAAAGCTCATGGATTCTCTTGTTAGTTATGTGCAAGTTTTCAGAGGCCAGAGTTGTGTGGGTTTCTGCCTTCATCCTGAGAAAGTACTTTCTCTTTCAAAGTACTAAACTAAATTCACATATGAACTCAATTATTTCCAAGCCCAGTTTCTGGAATTATTACACAATTGCAGAGGTATTCTGGCAGTAATAATGGCGTAGCAGTTTTTGGAGTCAACTTTCATTAATTCTCAAAATCAATTTCTCCCTTTAAGGATTCATAACTACGGTATTATGAATGTCTGTAGATTGTCTTTACTCAAATACTGCTGTTTTGTAAAGAAATATTTCTACGATCTTGCTTTTTCTTTAAATAAGGAAGTAATGATTGCTTAGAAACCCTTGAAACAATAAAACTTTAACAGATCATTTCCTTGAATTTGAATCATTCAGGAAGCCTGTTGAGAGGATTATCCCAGTGTTTTCAGGAAATGGAAATTTTTCCATTTTTAATGATTATGGAAGAGTTAAAGTTCATTGGGATTATAGTGTATGATTGATGAGCTTCTGGGTTATTGGAGCCAGAGTCTTTCCCACAGGGGAAAACAATAGAAGTGCCACTATTGGGGTCACAACTTTAATCGTTTTCTTGAATATGGTAATTGTATGTCATTTTTCTAGCTCCCTGTATGTTGAGGAAAAGTATATAGAAAGATATGCTATAAATATAAATATGTGATATATGTATGTATGTATGTGTGTGTACATGTGTATGTAACTTCCCTGCTATTTAAAAAAAATTTTGAACTGAAAAATCTACCTTCTTTCCTTCCCACTTCCAACCAACCATACACATTGAGAAAGCAAGAAAAATAAAATTCCTATCACAAACTTGTATAGTCAAGCAGAAGAAATTTCCATTTTGGTAATAACAAATACATACATACATTCACATATTCATATATGTGTATATACATATTCATATAACATATACATGTGTGTGTGTGTATCACTCTCTGAGTTCATCACCTCCCAACTAGGAGGTGTTATAGTATGTTTCCTCATGAGTCCTTTGGAATCATGATTGAACATTGCATTGATCAATGTTTCCAATTATTTCAAATTGTTTGCTTTACAGTATTGTTGCTATTGTATTAATTGTTCTCCTGGTTCTGATCACTATACTCTGGATAATTTCATGGAAGTCTTCCCAGGTTTCTCTTCCCGTCCTCATTACTTCTACAATACATTCTATCACATTCATTATATCATACCTTGTTTAACCACTCCCCAACTGATGGGGAATGGTTTCTAATTTCTAAGTTTCTAATTCTTTGTCATCACAAAAATAGCTGTCAATTTTTAAAATTTATTTTAAAAATACACAGACCTTATCTATCTTTTTTTTATCTCTTTGAGGTATAGACTTAGTAGTAGTATTGATGGATCAAAGGGTATGTGTGCAGAGGTTAATAAATTTTGTGGGATTGTTCCAGTTGCTTTCTAGAATGTCTAGATCAGTTCACAGCTCCACCAACAATGCATTAATATACATACTTTCCCATGGCACTTCCAGTGTTTGCATTTTCCTTTCTTGTCAACTGTCAAACTGATTAGTGTGAGATGGAAACTCAATGTTGTTTTAATTTGGAATTCTCTAATTATTAGTGATACATAGCACTTTTTCATATGGCTATTGATAACTTGCATCTCTTCCTCTGAACACTACTTGTTTATATCTTTTGACCATTTATCTTTGGAGAATGAGTTTAATTCTTATAAATTTGAATCAATTATGTGTTATCTCATATGTGTTATGAGAATTTTATCAGAGAAACTAGCTGCAAAGATTTTTCTCTTATTTATCAGCTTCATTTCTATTTTTTTTACTGCATTGATTTTTGTTTGTACAAAAGCTTAATTGTATATAATCAAAACTTTGCATTTTACCTCCTGTGATCCTCTCTCAATCTCGTTTGATCATGAATTTTTTAATAATTTTTTTATTTTTTCTTTGTTTTATATCTTTGGATTACATTTTATATCTTTTGGAGTTTATTTGGATATGTACTGTGAGATGTTGATCTAGAACTAGTTTATGCCATACTGCTTTTTAGTTTTCACTATGGTTTTTTTGTCAAATAGCAAATTCTTGAAAATCCAATAACTGGATCTTCAGATTTATCAAACTTTAGGCTATATGTATACACATATATACACACTCTAAAATGTTTGCTTTTATGTATTTTATACTTAATCTGTTGCACTAATTGACTACTGTATTGCTTAACCAGTATTAAATTGCTTCAAAAATTATACATAGATATTGTAATTTGAGATCTATAGCTGGGCCCTCTTACTTCCTTTTTTCCCTTTATTTCCCTTATGATTCTTGACCTTTTACTCCACCAGATGGATATGTTCATGTTTCTAGCACTACAAAATAATTCTTTGGTTCTTTGATTTGTATGGCACTGAATAATTAAATTAATTTAAATAACATTTTTTATATTACATTGACTTGATCCTATTGATGAGCAATTAATATTTTGCCTTTATTTGTATAAAGAACACTTTGTAGTTGTGGTCATATAGTATCCATGTATGTACTGAGAGGTAGATTCCTGAGTATTTTATATTTTAATAATTGTTTTTAATGGATTTTCTTTTTATATATCTTCCTGCTTGATTTTGTTGGTAATGGAGAGAAATAATGATGATTTATATGGATTTATTTTATATTCTGCAACTTCGCTGAACTGTTCATTTTTTCCTTATTTTTTTTCTAGGATTCTTTAAGTAAATCATTGTATCATTGGTAAAAAGCAATATTGTTTTACTTTTGCTTGTTCCATCAATTTTTTTCTCCTCTTTTTGCTATGGCTAGCATTGCTGGCACTACATTGGATAGTAATGGTGATAATCAACATCCTTAATTCATTTTATTGGAAAGGTTTGTAGTTTGTTGTCTCTACAAATAACACTGGTTCTTGATTGTGGATAGATGCTACTTATACTAAGGAAAGATCCTTTTTTCTCCAATGTTTTCTGGTATTTTTAATAGAAATGGTTGTTACAGATTGCCAAAAGTTTTTCTGCTTCTGTACAGGAAATCATGTGATTTTTGTTGCATTTGTTTTTAATATGCTCAATTATGTTTATTCTACCTGTCCATAATTTAATTTTTGTGATATGTTGCTCTTGTTTCCTTGCTAATATTTTATTTAAATTTTTATATCAATATCCATTGTGGATATTGTTCTTTTATTTTCTTTCTCCATTGTGACCCACCCTAGTTTAGGTATCAGTACCATATTTGTATCATAGAAAGCCAACCTCCCCCTCCTTAAAAAAAAAAAAAAACTATCTTTTAAAGCCATATACAACCTACTTCCAATCTATCTTCCTAGTTTCATTGGTCATTTTTTCCTCTCCTGCATTGTGTGTGGTACAGGTAAATGGGTCTTCTCTCTATTCCTCACTCCATCTTGTGTCTTCTGCACTAGCTGTTCCCTATGACTAGAATGCATTCCTTCCCTTCCTCTACCTCAAAGAGCCCTTTTCTTCTTTAAGGATGCAGTTCAGGTACCTTCTTCTATATTAATCTTTTCACAACCACCCACAGCTTCTAATGCCTGTTGAGCCATTTTATTTGACCCTGTTATCTCTATTTCCAACTATTCCACCTGCCTAATCTGTTTTAACCTGAGATTTTTTTCCCTTTTCTTCCATAGAACCTCGGTTACTTAAGAGAAGGAACTATTTTATTTTTGTTTTTTTTTTTGTCCCCTACATCAGCACAATGCCTGGCAATTAGCAAGAATTCAGTAAATACTTGTTGAATGTCTTACCATTTTATTGCTATTATAATGATATTCTGCCATTATAATGTTTTTATTCTTCTGTTCCCCAACAAGAAGTAATTGAGGGTATTTACAAGTTCTCTCAGTTCCCATTTATAGTAGGTATATTTTCTCTGTTTCAGCTAAGTTTGGCAGAGATTTATGTTAACATTCCCATATTACAGCTTTGCCTCAGATTTTCCTTCTTCAGACTACATAGTCTCATTTGGCTGACTTGTAACCCTGTGGGTGTCTGTGTGCTCTCTAGAAATCACTGAGCATCTAAAAGATATGTTAAAGCCTTTTATTATCAATTTGCTTAATGGTACTACTTCAAATTGTACTACTTTAAAACCTAGCCATCAGTTTTAATTTTCTTTCTCCAGAGAGCATTTCCAAAAAGAAACCATTAGTTCCCTCACTGGTTAGGTGAATGTCCTTCTCTTTCAACTCTGAATTCTGAGTATTGTAATATGTCCCTCACTCATCTCCAGTGAATTTATACTAGATGTTTTCATATTATTCCTGTGTAAGTATTCCCTACTTCTTGAATACTTTTCTTGATAAAGAGTTGTTCAGACCACTTTTTTGGAAGACCATAGCATGACCTTAATAGAAGAGTGCTGTCCAGAACCTGGTCAGTCTACATTTGACTTATTGTTTTCAGTTCTGATTTCCGCATTTTCAATAATGGTAGCTACTGTTTATATGTATTTAGCATTTTAAGGTCTACAAAGCTACGAAGAATTATCTCATTTGATTTCTCACAATGACCCTGCAAGATAGAAGGAGGCCAGGTAATCTAAGAGGCAGAGATGAGGAAGAAATACCTTTGAGGCATGACTGAAAAGAAAGGAACAGAGATGAAAGTTGGAATATTGTGCATATCGCAAGAAGGGCAATGTAATTGGACCATACATGGTGCGTATAAAGGGGAGTAGTGTATTGTTATGAAGGAAAGGCTGAGAGTTACTAGATGTGAGAAGGTGGCAGAGTGGAGGTGAGGATGTTCTGTTAGGCAGGCTCAAGTAAGCAGAGCTTCCAGGGGATGAAAGTTAGGGACTACTTCCCCCTTTTTGTTGTTTTTGGCCATTTCACTCACTTTTCTCATATACCAGAGCCCTTGGCTAGTGTCTGTGTTCATCTCAGTTCTATATTGGAATGCATTCTGTCTGAACTAATTTTCATGTGTCAGGTTTCAAATTCCTCAAAACTAAAGAAACAAGGAATTCCAAGAGGAAATGTCAGTAAATGTGTAGCATCCTTTTGCCCTCCCTCCTGGGCAAAAATAGCTATTGTGACAGTGTCATGAGCAAGAAAGTCCAAAGGATTCTTGTAAACAGACATACAACATAAATGTTTCTTTGTTGACTTAACACAAATAGTTTTGTTTATTCCATAAATTCAAGTAAATTATCTAATCAGTAACAACTTGAAAACTGTTGGCTCCTGGATGAGAGTTATGTACTCCTCCTGGTGGAAAGAGGAAGAACTCATCATGCAGTTTTATTGACAGTACTCCAAAGTGAATTATCCCTAGGCATGACTAATATAATTTGTCATAACATTGTTGGAGTATTGGCATGCCATTGTAATCTTTTCTTGACAGCTTTGCCTCTGTCAAGGATTTTTTCTTCTCTTTCTATAGGACCACACCTGACTAAATAATCTAAATCCAAATCCAATCCAACAAGCATTTATTAGCATCAGCTATGTGCCAGACACTTTGCTAAATGCTGGGGATATAATTAACAAAAACAAATAGAGTCCCTCTCCTCATCTTATTCTCTAAAGGGAGAAATAATACAGAAATAAAGGAGACAGAAAATGGGATGGGGAATTTAGGAGTAGGGATCTTGTTCTAAAGAGCTGAAACAAAGCAGGGCAGCAGATGCAAAGCAGAGTCAACAGAAAAGTAGGATTGGATATAGAATTGGATTGGATTAGTAGGATGCCCTTTCATTTTGCACAACCCTTCTTTAGGGATGTACTTGGAGACCTGGGACCCTTTCTTCCCTTCACACAATGGTTCTTGATTGCTCTCATCTTTTAAAAATTTATTTTAGTGGAATTGTTTCTTATTTCAGTTCTTAAATTGAGGTATTTAACAGTATAATGCTAGCAGATCCAGCCTCTCAGTCACAGATGAGAACTATAGTTCCTTGTCTTGTAATTCTGTAGGTGTTGGATTTTTATTTCAGAATAGTCATAATTCTATCTATAGGTACTTATGCTTACTTAGTTTTTACAGAAACCCTTTTGATTGTAAACCTACTTAATTAAAACCAAGTATTTTTTTCCTTATCAAGTCAACAAGTATTTCTTATGTTCCAGGCACTGCACTAACCACAGGGGATAAAAAGAAATGTAAAACAACAACAAAACAACAGCACCATTCCTGATCTCAAAGAGTTCACAGCCTCTTAAGGGAGACAACACATAAACAACTACAAACAAGATATTGAAAAGATAAATTGGAGATAATCTCAGAAGGAAGGCACTAGCATTAAAAGGGTATTGAGAAATGTCTCCTCCACAAATTAGGACCTTTTAAAATATTCTTTTGCTCTTTTTTTTCTTTTTACATCTCTGACACTTTCCAATGACTCCCTCCCCCATTCTCCCAATTAGACCCTTCCTGGTAGCAGATAAGTACAGTCAGGCAAAACAAATCAACACGTTGGCCATATTGGAAAATTTTGGTCCATAATACCAGTTTTCTGTGTGGTGATAGACATGTTTGGTTATCAGGACTTTACCAATGGACACTGCATTCATCAGATTTCAGAGGTCTCTTAATGCTGTTTCTCTTTACATTATTTTGTAAATTTTTTCTAATAGTTTTGCTTATTTCCATAATGAGCCTTTCTGAGTTTTTCTGAATTCTTTATATTCAGAATTTTGTACAGCATAATATCCCAGTACATTTGTGCATTACTACTTGTTCAGCCATTCTTCATTGGAATCCAGTTTCCTTCTAGTTATTTTCTACTCTTAGATTTGTTACTAATTTTTTTTAATATCTGTACAATCCTTGGATCTAAAACAGTTTGACTCTAAAAACAACTAGATATCCATGTACAGTTTCCCCATTATCTTCCAATTCAAGAGAAAATGGGGAGAGAAGCTTTTCTTTAAACAGATGGGAAAATGTAAAGAAAATGTGTACATATATTAAAAACTAGGCAGAACTTATTCATGACCAAATTTGGTTTCATTCTAGGATCTAGAAAGTGACCTCACGGGAATCCTAGGAACTTCTTTCATTATTTATAATTTGCATGCAATTAGGAATCACAAGAATCAAGAAGTCTTCAAAATGAATTTGGGGTATTTTGCACACAGTTTAACACAATTTAAATAAAAATATGAATTTCAGGGGCGACTAGGTGGCGCAGTGAATAGAGCATCGGCCTTGGAGTCAGGAGGACCTGGGTTTGGATCTGGCCTCAGACACTTAACACAAAAACTAGCCATGTGACCTTGGGCTTAATCCCAATTGCCCTCCAAAAAGCAAAACAAACAAATAAATAAATACATATATAAAGAAATATGAATTTCATCAAAGAACTATTTTTGATGGCAAGTTGAGGTGGTTTGACTGTCAATTAACTAAACTGTCATTCAAAATTCTTTTTTTTTCCAACTCTTTTGTATTAAATATTTTCTTTTTCCTTTTCTTTTTCTTTAAGACTAGGTACCCTTATTTCACTCAGGCTATAAATGAAGCAGGCAATCATGGTTATATTCCAAGTACTAATCAGCAAGGAAGGTTTAACTTGCTCCATTTTTCCAACCTGGGCTGATTTGACCCTTCTTAAGCATTCTGGCAGTTCTCCATTCCCAAGGGAACACCATATTGGTGCCAGATTCAATACAGACACATGATTGACTTTAGCCCTACTTCAGCTCAAAACTCCCAAACTCAAATGATCTACCAACCTCATCCTCCCCAGCAGCAGGGTCTACAGGCATGCATCCCCATGGTCTACAGTATTATTTTAATGCACAGATTTTCTTTTTCTCTCTCCGAGCTATCTCTTAAGAGATCCATTTGATAATGCATTTGACTTTAGGCTTCTTTTCTTAGCATGATATTTTTTTATATATTTTTAAATGAAGGAATGAAAGTATTTATTAAGGTCTTACTATGTGTAAAACACTGTACTTTATCCATAGTAATTGGGTGTAAGCTATAAAAGCACCATTCCTAGGTAATACCTATGAATATCATAGCCTTGGTCATGTTGTCCTTTTCTTCTTTGATAAACTATTCTATTAGAATGTAAAAAAAATGATGCATTTTTTCATGAATTTAGAAATGTGTAAACAAAATGTACGCCAATCCAGGTTCAAATTATGCCAATCTATGCTCCATGCACATCACTGACCATTCTTTCTGTTCCTTTGATGACTCCTCCCCCTACACCTCAACACGGATCTCTTCCAGGGTGATGTACTTGCCTCTCTTCTTTGCTCACCTGTCGCTACAATGGCTCCTGGGATGAACTCAGTTTCTCTCATAGCTTCAGTTATTCCTGTACTATTCTGCAGATGACATAAAATGTGTTTCTTAAACACCACAATGTGGAGATCTGTAGTTCATAATCTCTGGGTACCCACTGGATGTCCTATTGGCACCTCAAACTCAGAATGTCAGTACTGAAATCTTCTCTTCTAACCCCTCCTCTTCTTTTTATCTTTATTTCTGTAGATGGCATCACTCTTCTTATAAATTATCAGATTCATGACCTCGAAGTGCAGTTTAAACCAGTTCCCAAGTCTTATTACTTCTAACTTAACAATATCTCTTCCATCTGCCTCCAATTTTCTAGTTCATTGGAAATAATCCTAGTTCATGCACTCATTCTTTTCCACCTGTTTGTAATATACTCCTAACCTTTCTTTCTGCTCTCCCCTATTCCATTTTGTCATTCATATCACTATTTGCCTAATTGTCTTAATTGTATCCCCAACACTTAGCACAGGGCCTGACACATGAGAAGCACTTAATAAATACTTCTTGATAAATTGATTACCAATCTGATCACATCATTTCTACTACCTACTGAATAAATTTCTTTTTTTTCTTTTTCTTTTTTTTGCCTTTTGGAGGGCAATTGGGGTTAAGTAACTTGCCCAAGGTTACATGGCTAGTGTTTTTGTGGGGTGTTAAGGGAACCGAACTCAGGTCATCCTGTCTCCTGGGCTGGCACTTTACTCACTGTGCCACCTAGCTGCTCCCTGAATAAATTTATGATTCTGACATTCAAGGATCTCCACACATCTGGCTCCAACCTATCTTTGCAGCCATATTTCATAGATGAGACTTTGAGAACATTTCTTCCAGCCCATTCATTTCATAGAGGAGAAAACTGAGATTAAGAGAAGTGATTTATTTGCACAATGGCATAGAGGTAGTGATAGAACCTGGATTTGAATCAAAGTCTTTCGCATCTAAGTCTTTCAACTCCAAGTTTTATATTCTTTCAATTGTATCATGGTGTTTCCCAATTTTACACTACTTCCCTCCCCATATTAGTAGATCTCAGAGAAAATGAATTACTTTTTGCCATTTGTTTTCATTCTGGCCTCCTCCTTCTCCATGCCTTTACTTACACCTTCCTCTCTTCCTATAATTGATTCTCCCTCTTCAGTCTGTTGAAGTCTTTCTTTTTCTTTCAAGGCCCAGCCGGGGAGCCATCACCTAGTGGAAGCTTTTTGGGATTCTTTCTCCTGACCAACCCTTTTCTCATTGTAAAGCCAAGCATGGGCAGTTTTCCAGAGGACTGCTGTTGTGAACAGGCTTCGAGGTTCTGCCATGGGCTGCTCCGTGTCCAGCACTTAAGCATGACTGGAGATGTGAATAAGAAATGACCAGGCCATGTGGATAGTTCAAGGAAGAATGATGAATTCCGTTTATTGATTCCCAGGACAAGGTTTTTATAGAGCAAAAGAGACAAAGGAAGGGACTCAAGTTTTCTTTACCTAGTCTGTTGTATCCTGGAAGTAGCACAGAATAGACAATTTGATAAGGATTCCTTCTCTAGGTGCCAGTTAACTCCTTTCATATGCAGTCACGTTACAAAGGATGCTCTTAAGAGTTGGCTTCAAGGTCCAAAACCAAAGCTGCATCATCAAGTACATCTGCATAGGAACTGACCACCTAAGAATTCAAATATTTTGGTGTTGAGCAGCTAAAGTCTTGGGGCAGAGCCTGTTGGTCTCAGAACTCAAACAACATCCTTTTAAGTGTAACCCATAGCAAAAGAACTCAGGAGCTAACTTGTTGAAAAGTTGAGTCTCAAAGAGATCTTTTATATTCGGGTCCACTGATATCACAGTAATCATCTGAGAACTGGATCAAGCATCTTTGGCTCCCAACAAGGTTCTGATTACACAATATAGTAAACTCTCTATTTATTCAGTTACAAACTAAGAAAAAACATTCAAAGAAAATCAAGGTACAGCATTCACAATGTTACAACTTATCACTAAAATGGCCACATCATTTTCACCAAAATGGTCACATAGTTTTAAGCAAAGTACATTCATTTAGTCAATCGCAAAGTCCTTAATTTAATCACAAAGTACGAAAGTCAAAGTCCTCCACCCATGGAGTGTAATTAAGTTACAATTTCATCAGTCACTACTCAGTACACTCTTAAGGGGGAGTGGAAAGTACAAAGGCTGTCTACCCCTAGGTCACAAGTAAATTCTAATTTAATCAGTCAGCATTAAATACCCAAGGAGAGGTCTTTTTATCTTGACTTGAGGCAGGCTCTCATTTTTCATGGTTCTTCTTCCATGGTCCCAGCTACTGCCCAAATCTAACCAACTGCCACATGAGTTCAAAGGCAGACAACTCTCAGTTCCTTGGCCAGCTCTCCATGCAGTTCCTGCTCCATATTGAAGCTCAGTGTCCAGTCCACCTCAAGTCCTTCACAGTTTCTCAGAGTTCCTTGAGGAGAAAACTTAACAGAGCCACAACAATATCTATACATATCAAACTTAGCAGAATTACAACAATATTCACACACATGGTCAGCACTATCATCTCAATCACTTTCTTTGTGAAATCAACATACACTCAAAACAGACAAGTACCTACACCACTGTCATGCTTCCTCTGGCAGCTCCTGCTGGCCCCTGGAAGTTCTTGGAAGCTGGGCTGGCCCTCAGAAGTGTTTGGCAGCTCTGGCTGGTTCTTGGAAGCTCTCAGCAGGAGTTTGGCTGTTTCTCAGAAGAAGCTCTACCACCACAAGTTCTGTTCTCAAAATAAAAATCACTTTTTTTTATCCTGGGCCTCTCCTCCTCAGCCTCCACAAAGCTTACTCCAAGAATTTCTGTCTCAGTTCTCAGTTCTCATTTCTCTTCTCAGTTCTTCTCAATTCTCAGTTCAGTCCTCAGTCCAACAGTAGCAGCCCAGCCTCCAGATGCTTGCTGACAGAAATTCTGGCCTCTCTCCACTTGGGCTTTTCTCTATGCAAGATATTAGCTCCTCTCTGTTTTACTCTATCACCCTGGGCAAGTCATTTCACTTCCCTAAGCCTCAGTTTCCCCATATGTAAAATTATGGAGTTAGACTAGATAGCATTTTATGTCTAATCCAGCTCTAAATTTGTGAGCATTTTACTCACTATACAACCTTAATTTGTGTCTAATGAAAATAACAGCAAAAACATTAAAGTTGTATTCCAATACTATTATTTCATTACAAAAAAAAAATAAAAAAAACTTAGAAGCAGAGAATGAAAGAAAGCCACCAAGCAAACTGAATAGATTGGCTGAGACACTAGTGAGGTTTTAGTCAAACATGGTGAGGATTAATTGAATTTAGTAGTGGAAGCATCTGCTCAGTGAAGAAGCATAATGTTCTTTAGGGAACTTTAAAGGAAAGTTACTGAGGTAGAAAGAAGATGCTGAAGTTTACAGTTCCAGAGTTGTGAGATATTGTGAGTACATATACTTTCTCCATGTATATTTTATCCCCCTGTACAGGAGTTCATCAAATATTAGACATGTAACAGGTGTGTGACATGTCCTTAGTGTAGACCTCTACATTTACCTTCTGGATTGAGTCAATCACCTCAGTCTGACCTCATCTTGGTAGCTCTAGGTTCCCAGGGTAGTATCACTTAAAAGTCTCTCAAGGTACTAAAGGTAATCCTATTGTGGGTGAATATGTTCCCCTTATTGACCACCATAACTCTCAAATCTCCATCTATGTGCTTCCATTTACACAAAACCAATTACTCACAATGATGATACATTAGATTTTAAAATAACCATTACTTTAACAATAAAGTAAAAGAAATAATAAGAACATCATAGGCACTCACATAAGGCAATTTTTACAATAATAAATCTATCACAGCCTAGTCATAAACCTTGGCTGTACTCTGAAATGCACTCAGTGACTATAAGGAAGAATGGGTACACATAGAAACATGAGAGAGAAGCATTAAATAAGAAAAATACATGTACTCAAATTATCTCACAACCCTAGAACTGGAAGTTTCACATGCCTCTTTCTACCTGTAGCAGAAAGCACCCCAAGTGTCCTCAGGGTTTGCAGCTACCACAGGTTCTTGGATCTGCTTTGTTAAAGGAAAGCAACTCAAAATGGGTTAACAAGCTTACTTTAATCAGTCAGACATATATCGTTTACCTTGTTCAGGAGAAAAGGTCAGCACCCTGAACCTCAAAGTATACAGGCATAATTATCGAGACAGAAACATCAAGTAGACAGCTTTCCAAACTGTCCAACCATTACATCCATACCCAGTCAACATCTGGGTTTCCACATTCTGGGTTTTTCAAAGCCGGGGGACTCTCAACAACGGCTTCCCAGAATTCAGATCAAATCACAGAACACTTCTCAAAGTGAGTCCCAAAACAAAGCTACACATCAGGGCTTAATATAGCCTTCTCCTGGCTCAGAGAATGTAACAACCTTATTGACTCACTGGCCAATCAAGAAGTATCTACTGAAAAACAAGCCTCCCACCCCAGGCTTCAGGTGCACTTTAGCCTAGGGGCAGGGAAGATCTTTAAAATTTACATTCGCATTACACTACCTCAGCAAGCTCTCCCTTGGCACAGCAGGACTTTCTCAGCAGCGCTTATAGCATCCATCATTTCTAACTTCAGAGTTACCTTTATCCTAAAATAGGTAAAAGTCTCTTCAGCTCTGCTTCTTTGCAGATTTCTTCTTTTTCTTCCCTCTCCTCTCTTTCCCCAAGAACAGGTGCCAATGCAAAGAAATGCCTTCTGCTTTTCTACTAAGTGCTCTCTTCTTGTAGTGAGTAACAATAGAGAACTTTTCAGGGTCTCATTAAGCAACCAATCTGCCCAGGAATAAATGATAATAAGAAAGAATACTTATAGTCTCTCTTTTAAATGGATCTGAAATCTGTCTTTTTAGTGACGCTCTTTCTTTCTCTCTGTCTCCCTCTCTCCCTTCTGCTCTCCTCTCTCCTCTTCCCTCCTCCTCTTCCCCCTCTTCTCTCCTCCTCCTCCCCTACCTTCTCCTTTTTCTTCTTGTTCTCTCTGTCTCTTTCTCTCTGACTCTCTCTCTCTCTGTCTCTCTCTCCCCTTCTCTCTCTCTCCTCTCCTCTTTTTTTCTCTTCTCTCCTCCTCCTCTCTCTCTGTCTCTCTGTATCTCTCTCTGTGTCTGTCTGTCTCTCTTCCTCCTTTCTGGGTTTAGATTTAGTGTCCTCTCTGTGAATGACCCCACTTTAACTAAATAGTAGAAAACCAAATTGTAATTTTCTCCCCTTGATCAGATAATATGTATATTCCACAGTCACTGGACAGTTTTGGTATCTAGATTCCCAGTCATTAATCTAAAAGTTATCTAGTTCTTCAATTTGTGTTCTCCATTCCCTCCAATATTCTACAGCTTTGTCACATTCAAATGAACAAATCCAGCCTCAGATATTTGAGTTAAGCAACTTGAGTCCCTGCTTCCTGAAGAATTCTGAATAGACCTATGCCTTAACAAGTAAACTTGGTCAAGGAAAATTTAGTTCAGAGGCAGACATATGTTTCATGCAAGAGAACTGTCAAGTGTAAATTTCTTAAAAGTTACTCTCTTAACAAAAGAATGATAGCACAGTACCAACTTGTCCTAGTTTTCTATCTGAATGCCATTGATTATAAAGTAAGAAAAAGGAGAGCAGTAATTGTTTCTAGTTATCATTTGATTTTACCCCAACCTGTGGGTTAAGTTCTCTTCATTCTGTCAGTAAGAAAACTGATGCTGAATGAGACTGTGACAATAAGGATGATGATAAAATAATAAGTGTGATATAGGAGACATGGTAACCAAGACAAATGACAGTTTAGGGCATGTGATTATTTTCAAATTATTACATAGGAAGATGACACAAGGTTAAGAACAGAATAGCCTCATAAAACATTGAAAACAGTTCAGGAGAAAATGAGCCTGCAGAGAACTTGGTTTAACTCAACTCACCTAAATTATCATGTCCACATTTATAGGGACTATAATTTCTCAGTGTTTATGTCAAGTGAGGTGTAAGACAAGGATATATATATATATATATATATATATACATATATACATACACATACATACATATACATATATATGTATATGTGTATATATATACATATATCCACTCCCCTAAGGTGTTCATTAGTGCCATGGAAACTTCTTTTGTCGAAACAAAAGAAAAATCCCCTGTTATTAGTGAGGGTTTACAGAAGTCTATCTTCATAAATGTCATTGTACAAATTGCATCAAATCCTGGAGTGCTGCATGACCTCTCATTGAAATCCCCAGCATTGACAGACTGGTCTAACCATCCATGCTGGAAAAACAAAGTGGTTTTGTTTTGTATTGACCAGAGTATGATATTCAGTTAGATGGATAACTAAGTTACATATATCTTGGACAGAAACTGCAGCTGGACACTAAACAGGAAAAACCTGGGCTGGATTAAATCTAAAGTTATTCAGTGCTTTGAATGATAATAGTAAAAAAAAATAATAACACATTTATATAGGTTTTTAAAATTTACAAAATTATTTCCTCACAAATGAAAAGAAAAACCTGTTATGAGTAGTCTAAGTAAGTTATCCCTATTTTATAGATGAAGAAAGAGACTCAGAGAATTTATGAGATTTCCCAAGGGTCACATAGTTAATAATCACAGGAACTCAAACTCAGGTCTCCTCATGGAACTCAAATCTTCAGAGTACTCTTTCTACTGCACCATGATAATCCCAGGCTATTTCTTCCTGAAAAAGTGATATGGCTATATTGCAGGCAAGCCTGATTCTGGGAAAAATCAAAATTGCAAGCCAATGGTAAAAATAACATTTGGATAGAATGAGCCTGCAACATTTTACCAACAGTGACTTGCTAATCAAGAAGTAGTATAAGAAACATTATCCAGGACATATATGACCACAAAAGGAAACTAAGACATTCATGAAGCAAAAATGAGACATGAAAACCAAGAAATTATAAATTTAATTGTTGTAGGTGGTACAGTGGATAGAGTGCTAGCTCTATAGTCAGAAAGACCTGAGTTCAAATTTGGCTTCAGATACTTACTAGCTGGGTAACGCCAGACAAATCATTTAATCTTTGCCTCAGTTTCCTTAACTGCTAAGTGGGACCTATCTCCCAGGGTTATTGTGAGGATCAAATGAGATAATGATTATAAATTGCTTATCATACTGCCTGGCACATATTAGGTGTTCTATCAATGTTAGTTATCATTACTATTACATAAACCAGTTGTCATCTATGTTAGGAAATTGACATTCTATCACCTTGACTTGGCAATAAAGACTGAATACTAAATAATAATCTGTGTGTGTGTGTGTGTGTGTGTGTGTGTGTGTGTGTGTGTGTGGCATTTGGGGTTAAGTGACTTCCTCAGGGTTTCAGGTTGGATTTGAACTCAGGTTCTCCTGATTCCAGGACTGGTCCTCTTTCCCCTGCACCACCAAGATCCCCCTAAATATGTAATAATCTTTTGCCATTCTGTACTAAGAGCTCACGTTAGGATTAGGATATAAATTCTTCTCTCAGATATATCCTTTCCCTACTGTGTGAATGAAACCTAGTTGTATATTTATTTACTGAGCGTTGCAACCAAAAATCAGTATGTTAAGATGAGAGAGTTGAAAGTACCTAGGGGTTTTGTGTTAAACAAGTTTATTAATACTTTCTGGGTTTAGATTTAATGTTCTTTCTGCATTTTGATATAGTAACATCTGACTATCTATGTAATAGGTACCTATCTACTGAGTTTGTGAATTTGGGGATTTTTGTGTTAACTTATTACTAAAAATTAATGCAGACTTATGAATTCAAGTAATATGGCCATAGGAACTAAGCTGATGTAAAGAGTTGTCCCATAAACCGATGAGTTATATATGTTGCTGGGAGGAGTGTGGAGAAGATCTCACATGGACTTGGTAGTTGGATTCAGTGACCTCTAAATTTCCTTCTAATCTTGGGTCTCCGATTGAAAACCACTGAGGTTCAGGACTCTCCAAAGACCAATAAGAAATGATCATTTGAACTAAATGTAAGAATTTACACAGGGACTGAGTAGGATGCTAAATCTCCTGATCACTTTTAGACTTTAACAATGCTATTTATGTTCTTGCTTTGTATTTTGACAGTGTGGAATGCACTGACTAATTTGTAGTTTAGCACACTTGGTCTTCAAACTTTGTCTTACTGCTTCTGTTTAGAAGGACATCAGAAATGTTAAATTTCCCTAGTCTTTGTTTTAGTGCCTATTATTTATACTTCCCTATAATTGATTGGAACCATAGTAGGCATTTCATAAATGTTTATTGAATTAAAAATGAAATGCCAAAGCAAAATCCTGACATTTGACTTCCACAGCATTCCCTGTACTCTGTCCAAAAACAAAAGGTAATGGTAATACAATGTATTTTTCACACTTTTATAATATATTATTATAAGTACCTGTAGCGGCAAGCACCCTGGAGTCCCTAGGGTGGCTGCCAGCACAGGTTCTTAGATCTGCTTTGTTAAAGGAAAGCAACTCAAAATGGGTTAACAAGCTTACTTTAATCAGTCAGACATATATCGTTTACCTTGTTCAGGGGAAAAAGGTCAGCACCCCAAACTTCAAAGCATACAGGCAGAATTATCAAGACATTAACAGATCAAGTAGACAGCTTTCCAAACTGTCCAACCATTACATCCATACCCAATCAACATCTGGGTTTCCACATCTGGGTTTTTCAAAGCCGGGGGACTCTCAACAACGGCTTCCCAGAATTCAGATCAAATCACAGAACACTTCTCAAAGTGAGTCCCAAAACAAAGCTACACATCAGGGCTTATATAGCCTTCTCCTGGCTCAGAGAATGTAACAACCTTATTGACTCACTGGCCAATCAAGAAGTATCTACTGAAAAACAAGCCTCCCTCCCCAGGCTTCAGGTGCACTTTAGCCTAGGGGCAGGGAAGATCTTTAAAATTTACATTCCCATTACAATACCTAATTATAGATATATGTTTATATGCATGTCATATATTTATGCAAATATATGTTAAATAATTCATGTATGCATATATGTATGTGTATGTACTTAACAGATATCTTCATTTGATATATTTTGTTGTATACATTTGTTAATCTGTTGTATATAACATTTCTCATATTTTATATTTGTTATATGAATATGCATATATTCATGCTTTATATATACACATATGCATGCACATGCATGTACATGTATAACATATGTGATATATATATGACCAATAAACATAACTAACTAAAATAAACATTAAAATGAACATAAGAAAACAAGAAACAGATTCTTACCTAAACCCTCTAATTTTTAAAAAGGCAGAATGGAAAGAATAAATAAATAGCACACAAATAAGATGTTTTTGTTCTATTCCCACCTTCTTGACTTAATGTGATGTGTTCTTCTCTAAGTACTCACATATCATCTCTTGAGCAATCTGACCTAGAATTTTACCAGGAATTGACATCAAGCTTCCTGGACTCTCTGCTGTCATTCCCTCACTAATCTTGGGTTTCAGCTCTTGGCTGAATTTTCATTCCATCCTTCTTGAAGTGCATCTTGTTAGTGAAAACAAGGAAAAGGATGTGAAATTTTTTTTTTTGCTATCACTTCATCATTAGTCATCAGTGAATGTCCCATCTAAGGAATATATTGATCCCTGATCTTTTGTTTGCCTCCAACATAGTTTTTTAAAAACTTCCTGAAAAATTAAACTTCTATATTAGAAAGTGAATCTATAATCGAATATGATTAAAATGTTTTTATTTTAGCATAAAAATTGGGAGAGCATAGATCATTTTGGGATGTTCTCTGTATTACAGTTTTCCAAAAGGGGAAAAAACCTGACTTTTTGCTTTTACAAGTAAAATAATGTTAAGAAGTGTTTGCTAGAGATTTTATAATAACAAGTATGTCAGTTTTTAAAAAAAAATATGTAAATAAGACAAAAATTTGTTAAACAAAATTTTCAAAATTGAAAGCACAAAAATTATTTCATAAAGTTTTTAACATATATGTTTGCATATGTATTTGACATAAATCCCTTACTTCAAAGTTGAATACTTAATATGCATTTTTCTAAGATCTGCCTCTAATATATATATGAACTAAAGTCCTATTCTAAAAAGTAAAGTGATTGTGATCTGGGGATCTCAAAGGTTATAAATATGCCAGCAGATTACAAACTGTGTTAGGTATTCCCATGTTACAAAGATGTGATAAGGTGTTGTTGTATATGTTTTGTTGGGGGACTAGCCTCATTCAGAGAATAAAAAGTAGCCAAATTCTGAGTAATCATCATCTGAAATAAAGCAAAGCTGATGCACATTCCCTTCACCTACAAAATAAATTTTATTAATCCCTTTCATTTTATGCCAGTCATTTTCTGATATCTCTCCCCCAACTAAGCTTTTCATTGTATGAAAAAAAAACATGTTAAAACCAACACAGCAACTGAGGTTGAGAATGTATACTGCTTTCTGCACCCATAATTCCCTATCTGCCTACCAAGAGAGGAAGTGCCATCATCTGTTCTCCATCAGCAAAACTGATCATTGCAGTTAATTCGTTTGCCAATTTGCCTTTGAGGCAAATAGAAAGTCATAAAAAAAGAAAAAAGTCAGGAGGGAGGGAGGGAGGGAGGGAAGGAAGGAAGGAAGGAAGGAAGGAAGGAAGGAAGCTAAGAATCAGAAATATAAACAAAAGTCAGTAAGAGTCTTTTCCTTCAAGCAGTTTTATTCTAATTTTGTTTTTCTTCAGTTCACATTAGCATTTTTATGTATAGTGTTCTCTTGGTTCTGCTTACTTTACTTTGCACAAGTTTGTACCTGTCTTCCTATGTTTCTCTAAATTCCTACTATTCTTATGGAGCATCAATCTTCTATTGCAGTCATGTCTCATGTAATTTGTTTAGCAATTCTCCAGTTGATGGATACCTACTTTGTTTTCTTTTTCTTTCCTTTTTTTAATTTTTTTTGTAACAAAAAAAGTACTACATGAATATTTTGGTATTTATGGAATCTCTTTTTATGTCATTGAGCTCCTTGGCACACATTCCAAGCAGTGAGATCACTGGATCAAAAGCTATTGAGTTTAGAGACCTTTTTTTTTTTTACACAATTCTAAATTATTTTACAGAACAGTTATACCATTCTAGAGCTCCAACAACAACATATTGGTGTGCTTGTCTTCTCACAGACTTTCCAACATTTTTTATTGCTTTCTTTTTTTTAATTCCCAAAGCAACTTAAAACTTTTTTTTAAGACTGAGTCTTAAAATCTTGCATAGGATAGAAATGCAGGGCCTATTCACAGGTCCAATTCCACTCTGATCATTATGGGAGATTTGACCTACTCCATTTATAGCCTCTGCAGATTGCATAAGGGGGCTCACCACTCCCAGGGGTCCACCATATTAATATCAAATTTAGTTTCAATACTCTATCAACTTAACCCACTATAACTCAGAACTCCTGAGCCCAAGAGATCTGACAGCCTCAGCCTTCCGATTACCATGGATTATAGGTGTGTTCCATCACACTCAGCAATCTTCAGATAAATCAAGATTTTAAATCATTGTCCAATTTTATTGATCATATTTATCAATTATTTTCATTTGCAGTGTTTTATTTATTTATTTGATTTTTAATCTGTGGAATAAAACAGGCATTTCCATAACATAGCACAATAAAAAAGATGATTGCACTTGAAACTGCAAATAAATTATGTAAAACTTGCTATTCTTTTTAAATATAAATTTATAATGTATTTTTCATATTTTTCCTTTTTTCTTCCATCTCCCCCATACCTTAGAAATGGCTACCAATTATATACAAATAGGCATATATGTAAAATGATTCTATACATCCATTTAATCTCTTTTTTATTTTTTTTTAAGCAATTGGGGTTAAGTAACTTGCTTAAGGTTACACGGCCAGTTATTTCTGGGTGTGGTGCTGAGTATCTGAGCCCAGATTTGATCCAGGTCATCCCAACACTGGAACCGGTGCTCTTACTCGCTGAGCCACCTGGCCGCCCCAACATCCATTTATTCTTTCTCTGGATGCAGATAGTGTCTTTTTGCATAGGACCTATTTAATTTGGGTATTTATACTAAATTTTAAAAAACCATGATCACAACAGACAAATATTCCCAAAGAGGGAGAGGGTAATACTGCACTCATCTGAAAAAGAAAAACTCTGGATACTTGAAGATACTTCAAGGGTTTGGAAGGACCTGAGGCAATGATATTTAGAAAATAACTTTGATCAAACTTATCTTGATTTTTAATTCCATTCAGCAAACATATTAAGAGTCTATCTCTGTGTTCTATGTACCCTGCTAAGTGTTGAAGCTTCAGATAGAAAGCAATATGTAGAACCTGACCTCCACAAATTAAAAGCTAATTGGGAGTTTAAGACAAGTACACCAAAAACTATAAGTTATAATAAGATGAATATAAAGGACAGAGTAGTAAATGGTATAAGCTATGATTTTAATAAGTGTTCAATTGATTGAGATTACAAAACATAAAAAAGAAAAGCAGGAGAGATGATTATATCTTTAGAGAGAGATCACTTATCCCTAAGAGGGGGAGAGATAAGATAAGATTTTATGAAAGGGTTGGTACTGAACTGTATCTGGAACCAAAGACACAATTCCAACACAAAGGAATGTGGGATAAAGATATAATGTGGTATCATGGAAAGACCCTTAGATTTAGACTCAGAAGTCTCAGGTTCATATCCTGATTCTCTTATTTAATACTTATGTGACTCTGAACCAATCATAACTTCTCAGAGCATGAGTCCTCTCATCTGTAAATAAGGATGTTGGACTAGATGTCCTCTAAAATCTCTTCCAGTTCTAAAGCCTATGATAAATTCCAGGCATAGAGCCTGGGATGGAGGGGGGATTGCAGGATGTCCCCAAATTATTCATGACAGATGGTCTGTTTTCTCTCTCTGCTTTATTAGAAAGAAGGTATTGCATTTTGAAATAAACTTTGGCAGAATGATGCAAGAAGTGACCCTTTCCTGTTTTCTCTTTATTAACCTTTCTGACTCATACATTTTTCACCATCTACATTGTTAAAGGATTTAACCATTTTTAAGCCAAACATCTTACTCCCATAAGATGGCATTTTACTTTGACATAAGCCTTCAAATAGTTTAAGTCATTCTAAATAATTTGCACAAATATACTCGAATGCAAGTTTTTGTAGATATTCAAGCACATCATTAAACATTGCCATATTAATGACAGATATCAGAAATGTTGCTATGGATTTTAAAAAGTTTTCATTGCCTTCCAGTGTAATATATTGTTATCTTTCTGTTAGATATTTATTTAGTGTGGGCAATATCTTTCTCAAATATTGATTATTTCAAACTTTTAATATAGAAGAAAATAGTCAATATATTTTCATGATCTAGTAAAAAAAAAAAACCTATTTTAGTTTTTACGCTCTCTATCTTAGCTCTTTAAAAGTCTTTACCCCGGATTTGAATGATTATAAATTGTTAAACCTGTTTGTGAATTCTTTCAGCTTAACTAATTATTTGTCTAAGGACAAGTTTAATTTTTCTGGTAAAGAAAGGGATATTTTACTTAGTGGTTTTAGAGGATAAACAACTGTATGCCTGCAAAATGAATTTCATTTGGAGGTAGGTGGAGCAGTTCAGGATAGCTTCCCTGGGTATGATCAGGTGTTGTAATGGTATGTTTGGTTGTAATGATCATCATTCTATATCCTTCTGTTTCAGATATAGATGGAATGTCATTCTCCCCACTCTACAAGGTTTTTCATAAACAATATTATGTAGATTTATGCCATAAATTTGTGAGTTCTGTTACCCTTCAGTTCAGAATGATAGACCCTAGATGCTGGATCTCTGATTGGGGAAGAGCTCTTTAAGCTTTCTGACATTTGTGTTAGCTTGCGAAAGAGATGTGTTCATTTCTTTGGAAATGGCTGTGTCTTCCAGTGCCAAGATATGCGATAGCTCAAAACTGAGTATCCTTTGGACACTGGGTTACTTTGTAATTTCCACCAAGCTACTGGAGGCAAGGAATGATCGTATGCTTCTTACATTTCCCTCTAAGAACTTGATATAGTGCTGGACACATAACTAGCTACTTTTCAATGAACCAGTGAATGAATGAATGAACAAATGAATGAATGAATTGTAGCAGGAAGAAAAATGGATGGTGCTTTGGCACATGATGTTCAAACAACAATAGGTAAATAGGACGACAAGCCCAGAGGTGGAAGGGATGTTAGAGGCCATCAAATCTAGCTCCCTCTTTTTACAGATGATGAAATTATTGACTAAGAGAAGTCAAGCTTGAACTCAGAACTTCCTGATTCCAAACCCAGCTATCTAACCATAGTAACATAGCTACTTCCCAACATGACATAAGACTTTGTAGTTAGCATGAACTTTCTTATCTCGGGACTCCCTGGTCAGAACTAAGTTTCTATACGATTTCTTAGGATCTCTATCAGAAGAAGGAATGAGGATGGGTAGTTTTGGAGGCCAATAGATTGCTCTCAATTGCCATTGTATATAGAGGAAGATGTGTAAGCAGTAGTTAATTATCTTATTTATGCAAGCATGTTGTCCATACCTTCCCTAGTGCTCTTACCAAGACTTCAAAAAAGTTACTGCTTCCAATCACAAACTGTGAAAGAATCAGATAGCCTGGAGAGCTTTCTGGGTGAAATATGTGGGATCATATGTTAATATTTGGGTTATGTGTACCTTATATATGAGATAAAGGTCACATGAGTGTGTGGGGCCAAGTCATCTGTCATGATGGCCATTTTTCTCTGTCAGCATAGATTTTTAAACAATCCACTGAGTTAGCCACAGAAAGCCAGAAACTTGGCAGAGATGAGTGTCTTAACAAGAACTCTTTCCAAGGTTATAGCTGGCATTTTTGACACTCTGGATTGGACCTTGATACAGGAGATGCCATGAAATCGGAGCCTCTGATCCAGTTCCCCACTGGGACTCAGGGTGGAAGGATCTATCGTAGAATTAGCAAGGTTAGAGCTGACCAGTTGGAGAGTGATCCAACTTAAGACTAATCACCTCTGACATGAATACTCTCATTCCTTCTTCATAAATAAACCCTTAAATTGCCACCTTGGCATATGTATGATTGTTGTGTGGAGATGGGAGAGTAGGAACAAGGAGCTAAGGATCCAAAAGGAAGAAGGAAAACTGGGAAAGGGAACTGGATGCTTAGAGCTTTGAAGCATTTAGTCTAAAGACCCAAACCTAGGACCAGGAGAAATAATTTGACCAAGATCTGGCAGAACATTCAACTTGAGACTGACCAGTAGAGTGGGAGCTGCCTGGAATAGGTTCCTTCTTATGGATGTCTAGTTGTGGTGATCAGTTCAGTAGAATCATAGAAAATGTTTTCAAGGTACCATGTGGAATGTTGCTCTGTTTTTTATTAGATGAAGAAATGACAAAATCGGTTGTCATGATTAGTAAACTTGGAAGGAAAATCTTTTTTTATTACTCTATCAGAGGGCAGGGGAGTAACAAATCATCTTCAGGATGGGAAAATTTAAGGAAGGCAGCATAGTACTGTGAAAAGAGCACTAATCGGGGCAGCCAGGTAGCACAGTGAGTAAGAGCACCAGCCCCAGAGTCAGGATGACCTGGTATCGAATCCGGGCTCAGACACTTAGCACTCACCCAGAAACACCTGGCCATGTAACCTTGAGCAAGTTACTTAACCCTAATTGCTTAGGGGAGGCCAGGTGGCTCAGTAAGTAAGAGCACCAACCCCAGAGTCAGGATGACCTCGGATTGAATCTGGGCTCAGATACTTACCACCACACCCAGAAGTAACTGGCCTTGTAACCTTGAGCAAGTTACTTAACCCCAATTGCTTTGAAAAAAAAAAGAAAAAGAAAAGAGCACTGATCTTAAAGTAAAAAAAACCTGAATTGGAGTCATATCTACCATTACCCAGCTGTGTTTGCCTTTGGCAAGTTATTTATAACATCTGTGAACCTCAGTTTTTGCATCTGTAAAATGGAGATTATAATACTTGTACTATCTTCATCATAGGATAATTGGGAAGGGATTCTATAAACCTTAAAGTGCTATATAAATGTGAGCTATTGAGTGAGGGGAGCAGAACTGGGAGAACATTGTACACAGTAACAGCCACAGTGTGCAAGGACTGATTTTGATAGACTTAACTCTTCTCAGCAATTCAAGGACCTAAAACAATTCTGAAGTACACATAATGGAAAATGCCAATCACATCCAGAGGAAGAACTATGGAGTTGGAATGCAGAGCAAAGCAGACTATTTTCTTTTTTGTTTTGTTTTTCTTTCTCATGGTTTTTCCCATTCATTATAATTCTTCTATGCAACATGAATGATGTGACAATGTGTTTAATAGGAATGTATGTGTAAAGCATATATCAGATTGCAAGTCATTTTGGGAAAGGAGGGGGAGAAAATTTAAAACTTATGGAATTAAATATTGAAAACTAAAATAAATAATTTAACTTTTAAAATATAATTAGCAACAGCAGCAGCATCTCAAAGTGGGGGAAAATCTCTAACTAATTTGTACATCTTGAATAAGCACATGTTTCTCGTTGGAGATCACACAGCATCATGGAATTGTATAGTTAGAAAAGAAATCACAATTTCTATACATATATTCTTTAGTATTCCCATTCAGAAAATACTATAAATCATTCAAATCAATTTTTCCAACAATCTGTTCATCCCTGTATTAACTCTTTTTTGTCTTTTTTTTTTTTGGTGGGATTTATCTACTTCTGAGCAAGAAATATTGGAATTTCCTACTATTATGCTACTATCTTCATATTTTTGCAGTTTACCTCCTTTAAATAATAGATGCTATTTCATTTGGCACAGATGTACCTTTAAGCATATTGAAACATCTGCCACACTGGAAAAAATGTTGTTATGCAGTATTATGCAGTAAGGACAAAATTATAATGGCACTAATTAACAGCTAACAACACACAGGGAATTGACTCAAAGATCTGGGTTAGACAGGAGAAACTTTTGTGAGAATAAATTGTTCTTAGAAGGAAAGTTCTGGCCCCCAAACCAGTGACTCAAAAAGTCAAGAAAATACTGAGTATCTTCAATGGAGTTCTTGGAAACAACAGAAAACATTATTCTAAACTCATATGAAATCATAGTTTCATTCAAATATGAAATACTTTATGTTATTGTAGTCACCATACCTCAAGAGAAATTAGAGATGTTCCAAGGAAGAGGACAAAAATGCAGAGTTGGAAAGAACACACAAAATGTTAAACTTTATCAGACCAGGGAGACAAAAGATGAGAGAAGAGACGTATTAAAAGTATTTAAAATCATACACAGTGTAAAAATTTACTTGTTCACCAATTTCCTATATATCCAAATAAAGAGGTGCCTTTTAAAGCTTTATAGAGATAACATGAGGAAAATTAAAGGAAATTTTATCTCAGCATGAACATTAAATTTGTAGAACCTATTATCCCCAGAAAGTGACACAAGCTAAAAAGAAATTATTTCAAAAAGTATTTTTTTCATAGCAAGGGTCCTTAATCTGGCTTCTAATGAACTTTTAAAAAATATTTTGATAACTATATTTCAATAGAATGGTTTCCTTCATAATCCTATGAATTATCTCCTATGTATTTAAAAACATTATTCTGAGGCTTTGCCAGACTCTTAAAAGGGATCATTACCCCCAAAAAGATAAGAACTTCTGTTTACAAAATGTAAGGATATTGATTTCATAATGCATTAATAATAGAAACACGTGGGGACTATATCCTATTGTTGATGTCAGAGAGGTAACCCTTCAATGTGTCCCTAGGTGTCCTGGTCAGCATAGTGTTCTGAATGGGTGATGGATTTGGCTCTGAATAGAAATCCTTTAGCTTCTTCAGCAGTAAGCCTTTCCTGATCCTTCACAACTCTAAGGGCCTTCCCTCTGTTGATTATTTCTGATTTATCCTGTCTGTGTCTCATTTGTACATAATTGTGCACATTGTCTCCCCTGTTGGGCAGACCTTCTTTAGAGAAGGGGACTATTTTTACCTTTCTTTGTATCTTCAGTGCTTAATACATGCTTGGTACATAGTAGATGCTTAATAAATGTATATTTACTAACTTATTGAATCTTACAAAGGTTCACTCAATTCAAAGAATTTTTGTTTGAATGCAAAATATGGTTCAAATTGTTTTTAGTGGGAGCAGAAGAAGCTATCTTTCAGATGTTTTTCTTTTTTTAAAGTTTTTTTAAAAAATTATGAAAAGACAACAAAATTGATAGACCCTTAGTCAATATGATAAAAAAAAGAAAGAAGAAAACCAAATTATAAGTATCAAAAATGAAAAGGGTGAATCTACCTCCAATGAAGAGGAAATCAAAACAATAATTAGGAATTATTTTTCCCAATTGTATGCACATAAATTTGACAATCTTAGGGAAATGGATGAATATTTACAAAAATACAAGTTGCCCAAATTAACTGAAGAGGAAGTAAATTACTTAAATAGCCCCATCTCAGTAAAAGAAATTGAACAAGCCATCAGTCAACTCCCTGGGAAAAAATCTCCAGGGCCAGATGGATTTACTAGTGAATTCTATCAAACATTTAAAGAACAATTGATTCCAATACTCTACAAACTATTTGGCAAAATTTGTGAAGAAGTCCTACCAAATTCTTTTTATGACACAAATATGGTACTGATACCTAAATCAGGAAGAGATAAAACAGAGAAAGAAAATTATAGACCAATCTCCCTCATGAATATAGTTGCAAAAATTCTAAATAAAATACTAGCAAAAAGACTACAGCAACTTATCTCAAGAATAATGCACTTTGATCAGATAGGATTTATTCCAGGAATGCAAGGATGGCTTAATATTAGGAAAATCATCAGTATAATTGATTATATCAACAATAAAACTAGCAGAAACCACATGATCATCTCAATAGATGCAGAAAAGGCTTTTGACAAAATACAACATCCATTCCTATTAAAAACATTAGAAAGTATAGGAATAAATGGAGCCTTCCTTAAAATAATAGGTAGCATCTATTTAAAGCCATCAGCAAGTATTATATGTAATGGGGAGAAGCTAGAAGCATTTCCCATAAGATCAGGGGTGAAACAAGGGTGTCCACTATCACCCCTCTTATTCAATCTGGTACTAGAAAAGTTAGCAGTAGCAATTAGAGAAGAAAAAGAAATCAAAGGAATCAAATTAGGGAAAGAAGAGACCAAGCTATCACTCTTTGCAGATGGTATGATGATATACTTAGAGAATCATAGAGAATCAAGTAAAAAACTACCTGAGATAATAAATAAATTTGGCAAAGTTGCAGGATATAAAATAAACCCACACAAATCCTCAGCATTCCTATATATTTCCAATAAAATTCAACAGCAAGAGATAGAAAGAGAAATCCCATTTAAAGTTACTGTAGACATTATAAAATATTTGGGAATCTACCTGCCAAAACAAGCCCAGGTCCTATATGACCACAACTACAAAACACTTTTCACACAAATAAAGTCAGATCTAACTAATTGGGAAAATATCAATTGCTCATGGCTTGGTGGAGCTAATATAATAAAAATGACAATTTTACCTAAATTAAATTACATATTTAGTGCCATACTAATTAATTTACCAAAAAAACTACTTTATAGAGCTAGAAAAAATAGTAACAAAATTCATTTGGAAGAATAAACAGTCCAGAATATCAAGGGAATTAATGAAAAGAAATGCTAGGGAAGGTGGACTAGCTATACTAGATTTCAATCTGTATTATAAAGCAGCAGTCATCAACACTACTTGGTACTGACTGAGGAATAAAGGAGTGGATCAATGTAATAAATTAGGCACACAAGATTCAGAAGTCAACGACTATAGTAATCTATTGTTTGATAAACCCCCAGACCCTGGTTTTTGGGATAAGAACTCACTATTTGACAAAAACTGCTGGGAAAACTGGAATATAGTATGGCAAAAGCTGGGCATAGACCATTATCTAACACCATACACCAAAATCAAGTCTAAATGGGTGCATGATCTAGGTATAAAGGTTGATACCATAAGCAGTCTCGTAAAACAAGGAATAGTTTACCTGTCAGACTTGTGGAGAGGGAAAGACTTTATGACCAAACAAGAATTAGAGAACATTATAAAATGTAAAGTGGATAATTTTTACTACATGAAATTGAAAAGCTTCTGTATAAACAAAGCCAATGTAACCAAGATTAGGAGGGAGGTGGGAAATTGGAAAGAATCTTTACAATCTATGTCTCTGACAAAGGACTCATTTCTAAAATATAAAGAGAATTGAGTCAAATTTATAAGAATACAAGTCATTTCCCAATTGATAAATGGTCAAAGGATATGAACAGGCAATTTTCAGAGAAAGAAATTAAAGATATCTATAAGCACATGAAGAAATGCTCTAAATCACTATTGATTAGAGAAATGCAAATCAAAACAACTCTGAGGTACCACATCTCACCAGTCAGATTGGCTAAGATGACAAAACAGGAAAATGACAAATGCTGGAGAGGATGTGGGCAAATTGGAACATTAATGCATTGCTGGTAGAGTTGTGAACTGAGCCAGCCTTTCTGGAGAGCAATCTGGAATTGTGCCCAAAGGGCTATAAATACTTTCATATCCTTTGACCCAGCAATACCACTCCTAGGGTGATATCCCAAAGAGATCATAGAAGTGGGAGGAAGACCCATATGTACAAAAATGTTTATATCAGCTCTTTTTGTGGTGACAAAGAATTGGAAATTAAGGGGGTGCCCATCAATTGGGGAATGGCTGAACAAGTTGTGGTATATGCATGTTATGGAATACTATTGTGCTATAAGAAATGAGGAGCAGAAGGTCTTCATATTTACCTGGAGAGGCTTATACGAACTGATGCTGAGTGAGAAGAGTAGAACCAGGAGAAATTTGTACACAATTACAGACACAATGTATGTGTGATGACCAACTTTGATAGACTGGACTCTTCTCAGCAATGCAGTGAAATAAGTCAATCCCAAAAGACTCATGATGGAGAGAAATATGTGCATCCAGAGAAAGAACTAAAAGGAACTGAGTTTATATCCAAGTGGAAGCAAAATACCTGATTTTTTTCCTTCTCTTGTTTGGTTTTATGTACTCTTTACCATTTTTCATTCCATGTGATACAATCTGTCTTTATAACCTGAAAAAAACCAACATCCAGATTTCAATTTATAGAAACACCTATGATCCATTCTGGATATATCATTCAGTGGTTCTCATGTCTTTGTTATGTGTACCACAAAATCCAGTTCATCATCTGTATATGCAGCTATACTAAAAATAAAGTATACAAAAGAAAAAAAATAAAGCCAAGAATTTCAGCTCAAAAAATTATTTTTCATTTTCAGAATTCACTTTTATAAGATTTTGAGTTCTAAGTTTTTCCCCCTCCCCAATCTGATATAGGCCGTACATGTATAATTGTATCAAACATATTTCTACATTAGTCATGTTGTGAAAGAAGAATCAGAACAAAAGGGAAAAACCATGAGAAAGAAAAGACAAAAAGAAAGTAGTCTGCTTCTATCTGCATTCAGACTCCATAGTTCTTTCTCTGGATGTGTATAACATTTTCTATCATGAGTCTTTTGGAATTGTCTTAGCTCACTCACTGCGTTGCTGAGAACTAAGTCTATCAAAGTTGTTCATCACACATTGTTGCTGTTATGTGCACAGTGTTCTTTCTCCAGGTTCTGCTCACTTCACCCAGCATCGGTTCATAAAAGTCTTTCCTGGTTTTTCTAAAATCGGCCTGCTCATAATTTCTTATATATTCCATTACATTAATATACCACAACCATTTACCAGTCATTCCCCAAATGATGGGTATAACTTCAACTTTTAGTTCTTTGCCACAACAAAAAGATTTATTGCTATAAATATTTTTGAATATGTGGATCCTTTTACCCTTTTTTATGAAGATTTTTTTTCTTTTTCAACTTGCTTGCTGGGGAATGTTCCCCTTGAGCCTAACTCATATGCTTTATAATAGTATGGAGCTAGTCTTGGGTTTTCAAAAGGCTGTCCCAGAGAACTTGAGGTATGGATTAGATATCAGGGCACATATCTAAGGATTTGAAGAGGCTAAACTTGGAGAGACTCATGACTAGGTGGGCCCCGGGGCTTTTTTAACCAAAGCAACTCTTGAATATGACTTACTAATTAGACTAAATAGACTATACTCTCTGTTGATGGAATGAGTCCCCATATCAGTGAAATTACAGATTTTCAATTAATGGTAAGATTAATTTTTTTCAAGAACTTGGAATGACAACTTATCATTTCTCTCATTTTGTTTTTGTATTACCTTGCTTCACAAAAAGGGATAACATTAAATTTAGGTTTTGGGAATTGTCGTTTACAGAAAAGTTTTCTTGGGGCTTTTCTTCTCTGAGCTTCAGTTAATAAATGGAAGTAGGCATTCATCTTCCATGTCAGCAAAACAAACAACGACCTCATCTATTGTAAATAGTTAAGTCATCTGTTTAGAGAGATGGTGAAGATGAATCTGTTTGGATAAACAGTAAGAATTGTTGGTCTACATACACTGAACAGGTGGCAAGAAAAAGTCAAAGATTGATCTCATTTGATGACATTTGGGGGAATTTCAAATGAGGACAGTTGTATTAGTGAATTTTTATGCTTTACTTTTATTTTTTTCCCAATGTGCCAAATTGCATCCATCACTCATTTGAAAGGGTCCAAATGTATGTAGGATTCAACAGAAGAGTTGACATTATAGCATTGTCAACTCTCTTTTATATTTAGTTTTGTTTACTTCATCTGAAAAACAGATGTGCCTAGCAGATAGTATGGAGGCCTGGAAAACCAGAAAACCCTGAAATACTCTTCGAACTATCAGGGAGGTTTCTGAGTGAACTTTTAACCTCAGTATTTGGAGAGGGAGTTTTTGTTGTAAAAAAAAAAAAAGCTATTTCTTTTGCATATATGAATGAATTACAAAAAGGTTCTTAGTAATGAGGGCTTGTCCACATCTGGAGAGAACAATTAGCAAATTTATTGACCATCAATTGGAACTTAAATTCTAAAACCTTCAATTTTACTTAGGGAAGATTTTATACCTTTATAATGCTTATCTAAATTTGTTTTTTACTCTGTATGTAATATTTATAGCTTATGAAATTCATATAGGAAATTTTAATTTCATGTGTTAATGTGGCCTACAATCATGATACAACTAATTGAAATCCCATAGAAACCAATGTACATTCCATTAGGGCAAAGAATATTGAGTTATAATCAGAAAGGATTTAAAACCTCACTTTATTATCTGTGTAACCTCTCTGAGTCTCATTTATAAACTCAAGGGGTTAGATTAGATTACCTCTATTAAACGACCTCTAAATCATATTATCTTATCCATAGCAGCAATTATCTGAAAGAATTAATATCTCCCAGGAATTTTAGCCCAGAAAAGGAATTCCGAAGTCTCCTGTGCACTGCAGAGGGTGAGGCAGCTGCCTTCTTGTTGAGCAACTACCGTACACCACAATCTCTGAAAGGCTGCAAAGTGAGAGCCTCTTTCCGCTAAGTTTCACCTGAAAACAGCTGGAAAAGATGGGACTGAGGAAGCACCTTCCCTTTAAATTCACCTGGAGTGCTTTGTTTGAACCTTGGTTTACGGCATGACTGTTTCATGACTGGACGGAAGCCCTGAATTTATTCACGACAAAAGAGCACTTCTCTTGATCTTCAAGGCAGAATTCAATTTGGCTACCCCAGATTGGCACATGTTAACACTCATGTGTTAAATGCTGTTTGTCTTGTCTCAGACTTGAAATATCTTCATATCCATTGGTGAAAGTAGTCCAAACAATGCACCTTTCCAGGGAAGCCAAATTGCTCACTTCTCTTAAGAAAGATCTAGTTACAAACTTAATGTCTTTAGTGTTAGGATTTTACTAGCCCTAAGTATTTTAATTTGTAACCTGTGGGTGCTATTTCATTTTAAAATAAACCCTTTGTCTTAAAAAAAAAAGTTATTATGTGGAGGAGGAATTACTCATTTTCTGAGGAGCTACTGAGGGTGACACTAGAATGTAGGGGCTGAAATTACAGAGAAACAGATTTTGGCCCAACATGAGTAAGAATTTTAATCATTATAGATATCTAAAAATTGAATGAACCAACTGGTTTTGGAGATAGTGAGTTTCACCATCAGTGGGAGTACTGAAGTGGAGACTAAATTATCATGTCAGGAGTGTGTGATTTTTGCTTTTGTTTTAATACCCCTATATTATATAGGAAATTGGACTAGATTACCAACAAGATTCCATGTAACTCAAATTTGTTGTTCAATTGTTTTTCTGTTGTGTCCAAATCTTCATGACCTTGTTTGGGGTGTTCTTGACAGAGACACTGGAGCAAGGTTTGCCATTTCCTTCTCCAACTCATTTTGGAGATGAAGAAACTGAGGCACACAGGGTTAAGTGACTTGCCCAGGGTCACACAACTAGTAAGAGTCTGAGGCCAGATTTGAACTTAGGAAGATGAGCCTTCCTGAATCTAGGATCATCATTCCATCCACTATAGTACCACCTAGCTGTCCCATAACTTAAATGAGTTTCTATAATTCTATTTCTTTTTATTGAGGTATTTGAAAGTTATCAGTATATTGATGAGAGGTATCTGATTCTATATACGTACACACATATGCACACATACACATATACATTATAGACTGACCTGTATTTCATTGGTATAGGGAATTCCAGTGAAGAAACTCTATCTTCCAACACAGATGGGCATCTACTTTGCAGCTAATAATCTTAGAGGATTGCCCTGGGGGTACTGCATGGTTAAGTAAATTGCCTATGTGTCATAAGTGGGACTTAAAATCAAGTGGAATCAATAACTATTCATTGATTACCTACTATATGGGCAATTTCTGCCCGAATTGTGGTAAAGACTTCTGAGCTCCTGTTGGTCTAATCATTTTTGGTCCTTTTCAAGAATGAAGGACAGGGGCAGCTAGGTGGCACAGTGAATAGAGGACCGGCCCTGGAGTCAGGAGGACCTGAGTTCAAATGAGGCCTCAGACATTTAACACAAAAACTAGCCATGTGACCTTGGGCAAGTTACTTTACCCCAATTATTCTGCCCTTCTCCTTCCAAAAAAGCAAAAAACAAACAAAAAAGAATGAAGGACAACAACCAACCAACTAACATTAAACTCTAAATATGACTAAAATCAAGGCCCCTACCATCAAAGATTTTATCATCTATTTGAGGAGATGATAGACAAATATTATATTATTTGGGAAGGTGATAGGTATATAACTGTAATTCATGAGTTAGAATTCTGTATAGATACAAGCTAAATCTTATGAGAGGTGAAGAGAAAGAGTTCACATGTTTGAGACATGAAGTAAAGTCAGTCCTGATCTTAGTATTGAAGGATTTTACCAGATAGAGATGGGCAGGTGCCATGGGCTGCTCAGTGTCCAGCACTTACCATGATCTGGAGGCATGAATAAGAAATGACCAGGCCATGTGGGTAGTTCAAGGAAGAATGATGAACTCCATTTATTGATTCTCAGGACAAGGTTTTTATAGAGCAATGAGACAAAGGAAAGGGATTCAAGTATTCATATCATTATCTTAGTCTGTCATATCCTGGAAGTAGCATGGCAGTAAGGCAATTTTGTTCTCTAAGTGCCAGAAAGTCTTAGGAAAAGTCAATTAACTCCTTTCATATGCAGTCACATTACAAAGGATGCTCTTGAGAGCTGGCTTCAAGGCCTGACATAGGAACTGACCACCTAACAATTCAAATATTTTGGTTTTGAACAACTAAAGTCTTGGGGCAGAGCCTGTTGATCTCAGAACTCAAAAAACATCCTTATAAGTGTAACCCATATCAAAAGAATTCAGGAGCTAACTTGACAAAAAGTCGCTTCTCAAAGAGGTCATTGATTTCAGGTCCACTGATATCAAGGTAATTATTTGAAGTCCTGGCTCAGGCCTCTTTGGCTCCCAACGAGCAGGAAAGGGTATTTCAGTCATGGTGTTAGAGTTAGGCCTGACCATGTTCAGGAAATGGTGATTAATTCAGTCTGGGCAGAATTCAGAGTCCATGAAGTGAAGTATCAGAAAACCTTTAGTACTTCAGGCTTCATTTTTGAGGTCTTAGCAAATCCTGTTTTCTAGGAAACCTGTAAATGTTTCTGAATGGGGGAATATGTAAAGACATCAGTAGGCTTCACCGATGGTCAGAGAGGTAATAAAAAAATAAAGCAATAAGGTATAATGGATCAAGAGCTGAGTTCAAGTTTTGCCTTTTGACATGCTGGCTGGACCTAGTGTTCAAGGCAATTCTCTGAGATTATAAATTGCTGAGAAGGTGCTAACTTGAACTGGTAGAGAAAATTTTCTTGCCTGGGAACTCCCTTTGCCACCGAAATTACAGATTCAGTCCTACCTCCCCATCTTTATATAAAGCATTAAAGCTTCTTTTAGATGAGACATAGGGTATAGTAGATAAAGGGCTGAACCTAGAGTCAAGAAGATCTGAGTACACATCCTGCTTTTGATACTTACTAACTGTATGACCAGTAGTGAACCACTTAAGCTCTCTCCAACTCAGACATGTCTCTAAGACTTTTCTGCTAAGTTATAGACATGTAGGGATTTGAGGGTTAGTGGAAGGAGCTACTGCACTCATAAAATCCCCTTTGAGGGAAACAGTAAAAAAAGTGTTATCATTCCCCTCTTATTGATGAGGAAAGTGAGTTTCAGAGATTTTAAATGATTTGCCCAGGGTCATGACTAAGAAATTAGAGCTGGGAAAAAGCAAGCAAACAAACCAAGAGTTCTGTATCCTGAAAACTATGGGATGAGCAGAGAGCTTCAAGAAAGAGGAGATTGTGATCAGTGTCAAATACTTTAGAAGGGTCAAAAAAGATAAACATTGCAGAAAAACAAAAATCGTGGAAAGAGTTTCAGAAGGGTGGTGGGAAAGGAAGCTAGAATGAAGGGTATTTAGGAACAAAAGAATGGTGAGAAAGTAGAAGTAGCAGATTTGGAGGACTTTTTTTAGAAGCTTAGTAGTAAAAAGGACAGAAGGAATATTAACTAGAAAAAAAGTCAAGGGTTAAAAATCTATGGTTTTGAGAGACTTTTTAAATTTTGTTAAAGGGAAGTAGAGAAATCTAAAATTAATAAGCTCATAGATTTAGAGCTGAAAATGGCCTTAGATGTCTTCTAGTTATAACTTTAAAGGTAGAACAGACTATAGAGACATTGAGTCCAATTCCTTTATTTAAAAAAATTAAGAAACTGAAATCCAAAAGTGTTAAGTGACTTGTCATAATATTGCTAGTAATTCTGAGGGAGGACTTGAACCCACTTCTACCATAATACTAAGACCAGCATGCTATCCAAATGTGTCTAAAAGGGCATCCCTGAGTGCTACTTAAACCAGATAAAAATGTAATTGGGAAATATTGAACAAAATGAATAAAAATATAATAAAACATAGATAATGCTAATACGTGTTTTTATAAGTCAATATATAGCCCATAGGGGTCCTTATATAAATAGTTCAGTGGCCCCCATTTCTATCTGAATGTTGACATCACTGACCTACACCATGCTATTTCTGATGCTTGTGGGCAATGCAACAGAGGTCTGAGGTGAAGAAAGATATACAGACTTTAATGTAGCAGTGAGGACAAAGCAAAATATCACTAGCCATGTTTGGCAACACTGGAATACAAGCAGATGCAGATGGTGGAGTTTGTCCAAAGTTGCTGATCAGTAACAGTGGAAATGTTCTAGAATACAATCCACTGTCAATTACCCATGTTAATGGGAAAGGAGCAGTGGAGCAAGTAATCCAAAATTAATTTGTTTGGCTTCGGAATTCATTAGATGATTTTTTTTCTGTAGCAAATTTACCTTCCTAATTATGTTTTGCTTAGGTCAAAATAGTGTACATTCTTTAGGCATGGATGAGCTGGATGGACAGAGCGAGGAGAGATAAACATTGAGGGGGAACTGAGATAATTCTTGGTGATGAGGTAAACCCTACTCTTTCATCTAATTTCATCTTCCTCTCCTCTTCTTCCCCTTTCTTTCCTCTTCATCTCATCTTCCCTATTTTTCTCTTTTCTCATCCTTCTCACACAAACATATAAATGAAACAAATTGCTGCAGATTACAAATAGTCATTTCCACATCTTTTATACCAACCTACTGGTAATATTGATTGTCAGTTTTGCTCCATGAATGTGCTTGGCAAGTGTGCCATTATTCCTCAGCACTTTTGTCCCATTTTGTTAGTCACTCTTTATTTGTAGAATGGTCATTCTCACTGACTATTTTTGAAAACTTCATCTTAAAAGATGCAACCAGAAAAAATTAGGTCATTAGTCCTAAGAATGACAAAATAATTTTTATAGAATGCTTTTCATTCTAATTATGGCCTTCAAAGGAATAAATCAGAGAAAAATTACTTGGCTTATCTCCCAAACTTGTTTCTCCTGATCTATTGAGAACCTTTTCTTTCTTATAAGAATTACATTAGCAAATCTATTATAAATAAAGCACACAAATTGATGCCTCAAATAATTAAACTTAAGTTCTTTCAAAACATTTGCCTTTTACTTATTTATCTTTCTGCTACTGTATTTCATGATAAAAATGAGAACACCCTGTGCCTTTCCTAATTTGGATTGACCTGAAATCTGAGAGGGTTAAGCAGAACTATAATTAAAAGATGGGTGCCCTCTGCTGTCACTAAGACTTAGTGATATGGATAAAGGTAGTTTTGATATTTGAGGATGAAGATGCTAGATCTCTTAAAGAAATGTACCTTAGAGATCTTGTTTCAAATGGCAATGTAATACTACAAAGAATATCCGATTGGGAATCTGGAAACTTAGGTCCTAGCCCAGCTTCTGAATTTTGTGACTTGAACTTATTTTATCTCTCTGAGCCTCAGTCATCCATAAATAAAAGAGTAAATGATCTCTAAGGGACCTGCCCAAGTTCATTTTCTTGAACATTTATGTTGTACTCTAGGGAAGAAAAGGGGGAGGAAAACTTACTTTGAATCTATTCTATTTTATGCATTTGGAAATACTCTGAAGATTAATGTGTGCTACATTTGTTTTTGAGATGAATAGCATTTTTTTCTTTCTTTAGAGCTGAAAGGTATTTTATTAAAGCATCCTTTGACTTAATGACTCAATTACCAGTAGAGTGATAGAGTAGAATGTAACAAAATGATGGAAATGACTCACAAAGAAAAGTAAAAATTAATTGATATGATGCCATCAATGTTACAGGACAATCTAAACAATTGAAGCCTAGAAAACCTAATATAACATCTTAGGAAGGATATTGGTTTAGGAATAAGCTTAATAATAACAGTAATTATAATGATAATAATTCCATCAAGCATTTATTTAGTGATCTGAGGTTTGCAAAGTACTTATATGTTGCATCATTTTATCCTCACGGCAACTCTATGAGCTTTGTCCTATTAGCGTTTTTTATTTTGTAAAGACCAAAGTGCTTGTGAATCAGAGCCACCCAACAATCTCTTTCAAATGCCAGTGAATTGTATTAAGGAGGCTTTGCAGCATTCCAGAACTTGACCAGAACATTAACTTGACATTTGTAAATATATGTATTGGGGTAACTTTTGTCATTGTTAGGTAATTGTTCTTTTATTTGTATTTTGCACAGGGTATAACCTGTGATGATGGTGAATACTGTAGTTGACAGGTATGAAAGAATAAAGTGGTTTAACAAACTCAAAAACATAGTTGCATTTCAAAAAAAAATCTAAAGGAGGTCAACAAAAGTATTATTCACTGATAATGAAACTATAGATTTCTTAGCAACTGACAAAATATATTTGACTTTATGGGAAGAAAGATCAAGAAAAGTATGATTCATTGATAATGAGATTGCCATAGAATTATGACCTTGAAATCTTGCTTTGACTCCAGTTCAAGCATTATCTACAAGGAAAGAATGCTAGGAGACCAGCTAGTTTTCAAAACCTCTAAATCTATTAATCTACTGGCTGAAATATATGAGGCTCCCTTGGACTTCTGTTGTCCAGTATTACTTAAAATCTGTGTTAAAATGTAAGCCAGTTTATGACATTTATAAGCATCAGCCACTTTGTGATAGTTTAAAATGTTTATTAAAATAAAAGCCTTTCCATTTAAATGTAATTATTTTTATATGACTTATAAGCTACTTTTGTTTAACATATGTAACTGATATTCATAGTGGATTCCAACAATATTGCAAAGGAAAATACTGTAATATTGTACAATGACCTTTGTATATATGGCATAATTGAGGAAAAACCTCTTTGCTTTCTGCCTTGCCTAATGTTAATCAGAGAGTATTACTGGGCTGGATTAGCTCTATTGTATATTTCAAGAAACTGCATGGTTTTGATATATAGATATCCATATCATTAGGATCTAAATATCTATGATTAGTTTTGCAAAATAAGATGGAAATATAAATTGAGACCATCATTATAAAGCACAAAGTAGAGTTAGTAATATGTTTGACTAAGTTGCTAATATAACAACAAAATTGTAATGATTTATATACAGATATACTCCATAGAGAAGTTATGAATCATATCACTGCTAGGCCAGTGCTAGAACCCAGAGTACCTGGTTGAGGACATGTTGATTCTTAAAAAGATGATTTGATGATGTGATTCATCTGTTTTTAGATAATCTGACAATATCATTGGAAATTAGGTCCCAAAATATCAAGAAAATATTAATAAATGTTAAACAGTGTTATGGCACATGATGGTGAATAATTATAGTCTTTACAAGCTAACTAACAAAAATGTATTAAGAAAGGGAAGTATGATTTTTTTTTCTTTTTTAAATAGCTGAAGTTTAACAGTGATCAAAAGGTTAAATACACAGGGCCACCTGGCCATTTTGCCTTGAAATGGTAAAAACCCAATTTCATCAGTAGCAAAAATTATAATCCTTTGGGTCAGGTTTGGGTTGGATTCCCTCCATAGAGAAGACTGGGCAAATAACAGGCAAGTGTGCCAAAGTAGGGTGTCAAGTGGCAGCTGACCATTACAACTTCCTCTTCCTTATCCCAAACTCTTTTCCCCCAAGGAAAAGTACAACCAACATTTGTTTATCATAAACCTACTCTTTCCATAGCACTATGCTAGGTGTTATGGGAATAGACCTGCACCCTAACCTCTAAAAGTAAGCATTAAGACACTGGCATATGTCAGCTGGCCCTTTGAAAAGATTAACTTCTAATGTATGTAGAATTTGTTATTTGGAACCTTACTTCTCATAATTCCTTGTGCTTTTCATCTAATTTCACACATTAGCAAGAATTATCTTTTCATCTCATCATCAATTCAACCCTCAGTTTTTCGCTTTGAATATGAGAGGACATCAGATTCAAACACCTTTTACAACTTCCCTGACAGAGACTGGTTTAATTTCTAATCAAGGTTTCCAGTGATGAGGAATTCAACTTAGAGAGTCAGTACATTTTTTTAGGTTCAAACAATTTTTTAAAATTATTATTTGTTTTTTTAATCCCTCCTACCTCAACTACCCACTAGAATTTTTAAAAGATAGAACCTTATATGATACAGGACCTTTATATCATATAAGCATAGTAAACTGATACAGTGTATTTTTGTTGTTGAACTCTGATTGATTGGTAGAAAATTATTCTTTATATTTAGCACAAATCTGCCTCTCTGAAATCTCCGTCTCATGCTCCTACTTCTGCCCTCTGAGGCTACAGAGTAATCTAAACCCTCTTAAACAAGATATTTCTTTCAGCTATTCAAATATCATTTTCAAGGACTCCCTTAGTTTCTCTTTTCTAGACAACAGATCTTTCATTGATGTTTTATGTCACTTAACAGGCAATGTGATGTTCTTTGAAAGAATACTTGACTTGGAATCAGGTTCCACATGTAGCTTTTTCAATTTACCTGCCTGTTGGTGGTAGGTAGTACATGGTAGTTGCTGGTGGTGATGTGGAAGGACAGGGGAACTTACTTCACATTGATTTCACCACTCAATGATGACTACAGGGGCTAGGCTGAAAGCAGATTTGGTGGTGATTTGAGGGATACCACTATTCCCAAAGCTCTTGGGTTTAGGGTCTGGCTGGAACCAGATACCCTAGAGGAAACCACAAATACCATTTATGATACCATAAAAAGTCACATTTAATACTAGAATTGAGTCATAACTTTCCCAATTTCCTTTGGGAGAGCACACTAATCTATTGGGATATTTCAAAGATTTGAGAAATGAGGGATAGAAGTTGAATTTTAGGAGGAAAAAAGCCTTGAGGCATCACTGAAGAAAAAGAGCTCTGCATTTTCTTTAAAGGGTAGCAAACCTTACTGAAATCCATCATAAAGTTTATGGACATATTTCACATAACTTTACCTCAACCACTATAGCCATACAATATTGCTCTGCAGACATTACAACCATCCTCTACTTCCCAAACCTTCTGGCAACCCAGATGTTGCTAGATTTACCATCAGAGACCAACCCAAATTCTGTTCCTGCTCTTTTCCCTTTCCCATTTCACTCCAGTTCAATGCTTCTACCTCAAAGGTTCCAAGTAGGGGAAGAGAAGAAGCCAATAAGCATTTATTAAACACTGTTCGGGCATTTTTAGTTGTGTCCAACCTTTTGGACTTTTCTTGATCAAGATACTGGAGGGGTTTGCCATTTCCTTCTCTAGTTTATTTATTTTACAGGTGAGAAAACTGAGGCAAACAGGATTAAGTGTCTTGCCCAGGGTCACACAGCTACTGAGTGTCTGAGGCCAGATTTGAACTTAGGAAGATGAGTCTTCAGAGCTCTAGCTACTGTGCCACCTAATTGGCCTGCTAGCACTATACTCTATGCTTTACAAATATTATCTCATTGGACTCTCATAATAACAAGGAGAGAGAAAGTGCCGTTATTGTCCCCATTTTGCAGTTGAAGAAATTGATGCAGGTTAAAAAGACTTGTCCAAAATCAAAGCTAGTAAGTGTCTGCAGCTGCTTTGAATTCAGATCTTCCTTCCTCCGAATATGATAGCTGCATTCAAGACTGTTACACAGAAGAATTGAAATATTCTGCTTTACCCCCATGGGTGACTAGGTGGTGCAGTGGATAGAGGGTGGATCTGTAGTAAGGAAGACTACTCTTCCTGAGTTCAAATCTAGCCTCAGATACTTACTAGTTGTGTGACCCTGGGCAAGTCATTTAACCCTATTTGCTTCAGTTTTCTCATCTGTAAAAATGAACTGGAAGAAGGAAATGGTGAGCCACTCTAGTATGTTTGCCAAGAAAACCCCAAATGGACTCACAAAGAGTTAGACAATACTGAAAAATGACTGAACAACAGCAACAAAGCTTGATCCCAGAGGGTACAACTAGGATTCATAGGTAGAATTTACAGAGACAAGTTTAATCTTGATATAAGAAAAAAATTGTAATACTTAGAGATACACAGAAGGGGAATGGGCTGCGTTGAGAGGTAATGGGTTCACCTTCACCGGAGGTCTTCAAGCAAAGGCAGATTTTTTTTTTTGGCTAGGTAAAGGAGGCCATTTTCTGCCTCATTTCTTACCTAGACTTAATCACTGATTGGGCATTGCCTCAATCAAAACTGAGCCAAGGTCTCCCACTGCATCAGGGCCATCTCTAGTTGTCCTGATATATATATATTTCCATTGGACCCAGATGTCTCTGGAGGAGAAAATGTGATTGCACAACTCTCTCTCACTTAAATCCTATTGACTTGCATGTCGTGGCATCACCTCCTTGATATCAAGATCCTCTTCAAGAATGAAGGACAAACAACAATCAAGCAAAGGCTGAATGTCCATGTGTCAGGTTGCTTGTAGAGAGAAACATCATTTAGGTGTAAACTGAACTATGTGATTCAGGGATTTAAAAAAAAAAACACTACAAGCAATACTATAGCTTTCCCTGTAGCAAACAAACCCTTACCATCTAGTATCTCCACTAAAAGAATAAAGATGTTTAATTGCTGGCAGACTGGAACGTTTCTTGAAAGGAATGGTATTCTTTGTTTAAAGAATAACTGACTTTGGACAGGAGTTTTCTGCATTAGACTAATTATTTTTAAGTTCCATTACCAGTGAAAGGATACTATGTGGAACTAACACTCTCATCATTTTCTACATCACTGAAGTATTTCATTGACACTTGAAAGCATTTTCTTCATTCCTTCAGTGTCTTTGTGAAAATGCTTTTGTCTGGAGCTTAACTCTGAGCGAACAAAATGCAGTCCTTTCCATGTAGTTGTACCTTCTCTGTGGGACAGATTTGTACTAGGACTCCATCTACAATTCAAATGATGCTGATGTAAAAAACACAGATATTGGCAACTTTTTGTCAGTTTGGAAACTTTTTAACTGGCAAGCTGTGTTATTTCCACTTAGCTGGCCAGATGAGTATGATATTAAATAAAGCCTGAACCTGAAAAGATATTACGATAAATTATTAGCTTTTTCCATGTCACTTGAGGACCATATTATACTATGAAAAAATAATATTTCTATCTTATATCATTCCTTTTTTTCTGTCATGCTGTAATACAAAGCCACTTAGAGATATTTCCTGTGAGAAATTAGATCATTTATATCTTTTCCTGGAGTCCCAAGATAAGGCCTTCTCTCTAACTCTGGGAGAAACATTCTATAGTGATCACTCAAAGGAGTCTTATAGATGAATTAATCTTGTTAAATTAATACTACATTTTTAGAATTGTAAGCATGGTAGAAAGACAGTATTCATAGTTTGATATGTAGGTCAATTGCATTGTGGGTAAAATAGACATTTGTGAGTCCACCTATCAACTAGCATTTAAGTGCTTGATAGACTGAATATAATGATATTCTTATCCTAAATAATTCATATCCCTCCAATACTTCCTCCCCTTTTCAGATGATCTGTTATTCCTATGCCTATAGTTTGAAAATTCATGTTTAAGAGAGATTGTTCTGGTTATTTAGCATAAGTGCTTTTCAAAATATACTAACTATTCATATAATCAAAATATTGAATTAAGTATTTCTAAATGGTATTCTTTTTTAAATGCCCAAATTTATCTGGGGAGGGGTGAGGGGAAGGAGAGAACCATGGAAGTCAGAAACTTCAGATCTTAAGACTTTGACCAATAACTCAGGGTAGCATACCTTATTTGTTTTGGGATATACTATTATTCTTATATAAATGGGAAAAGAGTTTCACAGGTATAGTAAAGTATTATATTTTCTAGGCACAGAAGGAAGCAGTAATGTAAACAATATATTTTCAATTGTGAATATAGGTATGACCAAAAAGGATAATATCCAACTTGAGATATGCATGAGGCGCTAAAAAAAATAATCAAGGGCTTAAAGGAGTAGCTCTTTGTTTATAACTGCATTTGAAAATGTTTGCTGTTGAAATGAAATACCCAAAGTAAATTATTTTCTCCTTTGAAACTATTATAGGAAAAATTTTAAATCAAGCCAGTGATTTCAAAAGAACACGGAGATATGTCAGTACTTTTGTATTCACCCCAAATGAATTCATTCCTAAAGGGAAGGCTCTATTAAATCTATCCCATACAATACATAGGATCAAAGAGGAATTTAGGGACAGCGAGGTGGCACAGTGAGCAAAGCTCTGGCCCCGGAGTCAGGAGGACCTGAGTTCGGTTCTGGCCTCAGACACTTAACACCCACACAAAATAAAACTAGCCGTGTAACCTTGGGCAAGTTACTTAACCCCAATTGCCCTCCAAAAGGCAAAAAAAAAAGAGGATTTTTAACTTGTTGGTAACTTGATTTCTCTTTTCACTGACTCAGGTTGTCAAGATCATCTCATTTTGGGCAATAAAGAAATGGGAGATTGTAAAGGATTGATAGATTTGAAGTATAAATTAATTACATCATATACAAAAAACTCTGCCAGACTCATAGGTTGATATATGCTTCCATATGCTCTATAAGGAATTTGTCCATTCTGGAATGTATAATTTTTTTTTAATGTGAAGCTAGACTCTTCACCAAGCACCATTAATCTTTAATATTTTGGGTCCCATCAATCAATTCCATCCTCCCTCTCCCAAAATCATTATCCTTTTCCCCTAAAAAATTTTTTTTCTGGTGTTTGATTTGCTACAAACTGACAACCTCTTTTTCTCTTGGTGACTTTAGAGAAGGCAATGGTGTCCAAGAATAGAAACTACAGTGTAGTAATACATAAAGAATTATAATATGAATACTGTTGAAAACAAAGTCACCATATCCTTAAATCATATATTCAGGTCAATATGTGTGCAAACATTTGAATCAGTATATGGTTTCCAAATCATACATTTCTAAGACTGGAGCAGAGATACCAAGATGTTTATAGCAGAAAAGTACCTTAGAACAACAACAATAATAACAACAACAGTAATTTATATAGTGATTTAAGGTTTACAAGGTGCTTTTATAAATATTATTTCACTGATCCTTACAACCACCATGGAGAGGCAGGAGCTAAAATCTCCATTTTACTGATGAGGGATCTGAAGGAGGCAGAGCTTAAGTGACTTGCCCAGGATTACACAGCTATTAAGTGTGTGAGGCAGGTATTTAAACTCGGGTCTTCCCAACTTCAAATCTAGTATTTTATTGCCACTTAGCTGCCTATATTAGAGAATAATACATAGAATAATAACTTGCCGGTGGTTTCCAGCCTTTTTGTGTATCAGGATCCCTTTTTAATGTTGAAAAAATTTGTAGACATACACATAGATCTATTGATTAATAAAATAGTGACTGATATTGATTGATAAAATATATTTTTAAATATTTCTATTTAAAGTTTTGAGTTCCAAATTCTATCCCTCTTTTCCCCTCTATGAGAGAGTAAGCAATTATATTATAGGTTATACATGTGCAATTATGTATAACAGATAAAGTATAACTATAAAAGTCTTATAAAACTTATGAGAAGCATTAAGTTTCAGAAGACATGCTCATTCGCATTGGTAAAGAAAGTTCCTCACGCAAAAGCTCCCTATATTGATGAAATTTGAGATAGTTCACAAAAATACATTTATTAATTCCATAATGCTTTTAAATTGATTTACATTTTATTTATCACAATATCTACATACATTTGAAAAATAAAGTGATAAATATATGTGAGAAATTATCTTTTCAATATGCAGATTTGTTTGTGAAATAAAAACCAAGATGTTAAGACTTTGTAGACATGTGAATTCCCACACCCTTTTCAACAACTCTGTGGTACCCCTAAAGTTCCCAAATTGGGAAGTACTGGTATAGTCCAAATTTCTATTATTAGAGAAGAGGAAATGAACCTAAAAAGACTGGATAACTTGTCCAATATCACATAGCTGTGTTACAGTAGTGTCAGAACAAGAACCTAGGTCTTTCTTTCCTGAGGACCATAGAAGGTGGGAAAGGGGTGGAAAGGAGGGTTCCACAGTCACATGACTAATTAGTAGTCTAGCCAGTACTAGAATTGGCTCTTCTAAGTCTCCTCACATCTACTTCTAAGTGGAAGGTGTGGACAAGAATCACCCATAATTAGAAAGCCTGGAAGTATATGATCTACACTCAGTCTTGAACCCAGATCTTTCCAACTCCAGGGCTGGTTCTATCCATGTGTCTTCTCACTGTAAGCATGGTATTGTTTAAATAGGCTATTGTTGGCTGGTTGCATAACTTCCTTATTCTGAATAACATTATTCCTAGGCGAAAATACATTCCAAATAATGAACTTTAAGTGCATAAACCTTTTCTAAGTTGAGGAGACAGCCTAGATAGAAAAATGTCAGTCAGGACTTTGTTGTGGGCTAATTAACCAACATCTGCCAGGCCTTCATAATAATTTGGCAAACCCTTCAATATCTTTATTAACCAACTAAATGAAATGGAAATGGAAAATTAATGCTCTCTTTAAATCTTAGACATGTTTTCTTCTGCATTCATGAAGAATCCAAATTTATGGTCATAAATCATCACATTTAAGAAAAATGCCCTGACAAATGTAGTGGTGGTTTGAGAGTATGCAGGCTGGTTATTACATGTGGTCTGTCTGTTGATGTTCCGTAGTGCCACAGTGATGTGCTAATGGATGGCAGCTCATTTTTTTAGTGTAAAATGTCAAGTCTCATATCAGGTAGGAAAGTAAGAATTATTATATAACTCTTCCCCTATGCCTTCTCTTACCCCAAAATATGTGCTATGTTACTAAGTGTGTGTGTTTATATATAAATATATATATATATATGTATATATACATATAACTATGTAGAAAATTATATAGAATTACTCTATTATTAGTTAAAAATAGAATTATATTTAGACATACCATGGCACTGAAAGCTAGGGGACTGAACACTATTCTTTGACCACTTCATTACTTTTAAGGAAGCAGGCTATAAGCTAGACTAATGACCTGTCACATAAGGTCCCATGATTAATCAGTGCCAGAACATGGACTCAAACTCAGGTTGTCCAATGTCAGGTACAATATTCTTTCTATTATACAATTTTTCTCCTTAGAGTTCTTCCATTTCCTTTGTTTATATAGAGTTGAAGTGGGCACTCTTTTTTCCTATAATATAGCTTCATCATTAACTCTGTGATTAGTATAAATATCATTAGTGCAATGAGGCTGGGCTAGAGCAGTCCTTAGGGCAAATAAATGCATGGAATATTTGGGAGATCTTGCTTCTGATCATGATTGGCTAAGAGGCTGGTACTACATGATGACAAAGTTCTCTTATTAACTACTAAGCTAGAGCAAGAAATGACTTAGGAGTTTCTGAGTCTGAACTGAGCTTACTTACAAAATATGTGACCTACTGATCTCTCAGTCACTTTTTACTTCTTGGTGATGAGTTAGGCAAGAACTGCTTTGAACAGTCAGATGGCACACAGCCCAGCCATCATGTGTCAGTGAGCACATGGTATCTCTGTTTCCTTTGTGTTTATTCCTTCCTGACCTGAATTTTCTGAAAGGAGAATCCAGAGGTCTCATCAGAGTCATTAGAGGCCCCCCACCTGCAACTGAAGTCAAACTCAATGTCCATCAGAGTTAATAGTAGTAGCCACTAGTTAGCAGCCACAGGAGTAACAACATAACCAAGGATAATCTTTGTGTTCAAGTAGCTAACTTGAGAGTCTTGCAGATTTTACAAAGTGCTAGATGACTAGCCCAGCAGTAGCAAAATCTGGGACAACTGGCTTCTTCCTTTTTTTCTGAAATCTAAGCAGCACTGGGGGACAAGTGTGGCCACCCAAGTGTTCATGGTCAGTAACAGGCAGAAGATTAAGGAAGCATGACCCTTAAAGAGAGAAAGGACACATATGGACTCTAGAAAGTACTTGAAGACTGAAAACAGAGCTGTACTCACTGAGAATTTGATAAAGAGAGAAAAGGATTTCCAGTAACCAGTAACTTGGAAGTACCCCCCTTGCATCATGAGTTCTCTGCATGTGCATTGTATTGTAATCTTAAGCCTATTCACCTCAGGGACTTTGTATGTGCTGGAGGCAAGTGTACCCCAAATCTGAGGGGAATGTTTTGTACCAAGTGTTCTTGCTATACTACCTTAGTGACCACTTTTTGTAATAGCTAATTTTTACAAAATTCTTTTGGCAAATCATTAATGAGAAACATCCTAGTGGGGGCTTATGAGAAAATTACACAAACAAAGCCTCTTTTGGTTTCCCCTAAAACTCATGGGGAGTATTTGTCATTCACTCTCTAGGAACCCAGGCTAACAATGCAAAGGGGAAATCGGGGACTAGCTCTGAAGAGCTCCTACATTAAGAATTCAGTTATGAGACTTAAATATATGTCAAACAGAAAAGGAAATGTATTGCTGACTTGAGCTAAGGTCCCTGTGATATCAAGGTTGGAAGGAAAGACTGATAGATAGGGAGACAGTTCTAAGGTTGCTTTGGTCTTCCTAGCTTTTAAACTTTGGCTTATTTACCACTTTCATATTCTCTGGTTACCTTGAGAAAAGTGAAAAACACTTAGAGGTCTTATTTTTAATTTCGGAGGATGCAATGACTGCTGCCAGTTAGACAGAATTGATCCACCTTTATAGGACTATAACTTGCCTAAAATAAATACTATTACAAGCACCCAAAGTGGAGTAAAAATAGGATAGTATCCAGTTACTTTAAAACTGAAATATCATAATCCTTATTTAGAATTCAAATAGTTGTCTTTAAGAAAAACCTGAAAATGGGTAAAATTTTGCTTTAGTGTGTGACATGACTTTTATTCACTTATTTAGTATATTGCAGAGGGATTCTTTTCCAGTTATGGATTGGTTTAAATCAAAAGTGACAAAAACACATTGAGAAAGCTTTAACCAAATAAAATAGAACATAGATAATGTAAATATGAAGTTATTTGATGTTGTTTTTTAGAGGGGGAAGGAAGGCAGTTGAGGTTAAGTGAGTTGCCAAGGTCACACAGCTAGTAAGTATGTCAAGTGTCTGAGGCCAGATTTGAACCTAAGTCCTCCTGACTCCAGGGCCGGTGCTTTATTCACCGCACCACCTACCTGCCCCCTTTATGAGGTTTGCTACGTCAATATGTGACCTGCTTGTTGCTATTATTCAGTCATTTCAATCATATATGACTCTACATGACCCCCATTTGGGGTTTTCTTAGCAAAGATACTGGAGTGGTTTGTGATTTCTTTATCCAGCTCATTTTACAGATAAAGAAACTGAGGAAAACAAAGTCAAGTGACTTGCCTAGGGTCACACAGCCAGTAAATGTCTGAGGCTGGATTTGAATTCGTGAAAAAGAATTCTCCTGATTCTAAACTCATGCTCTGTCCACCACATCACCTAGCTATCCTGTGGTCTGCAGGAACTTTTATTTATGGTTTAGTGGTCTCCATTTCTACTTGAGTTTGACATTACTGATCTAAATGGTTTCAAGTCCTTCTGACTCTGAGATCTTGTAATGCTATGCTGAACTTTTAAAATGAGGAAATTAAAGATTAGAGATATGAAATAATTTGTCACTTATCACATAGCTATTGTTCCAGAGCAATAGTTGGAATCCAGCTATGGGTTTCCACCCTTTTTCCACCATACCGTACAACCTCACATATAATAAGTTGTCAATAAATGTTAACTGAATGAAAAGATAAATAATGTATGGTCCATTCAATTCAATATATTAATCATGAGGTAGAATTAGTGTTTTCACATTCTTGGAGGCTCTTAGACAAGATATTTTCCATGGGTATTTTTTTTGGTAGGGAGGCAACTATTCATACATACTTAGTAAAATCTGTGTAAGAATAAAAATAGTATTCTGTGGAGGTAACCAGATTGAGGAGTTAGAAAGTAATGATAGCCACACTAGGGGCTCCACGGAAAGCAAGGACTTAGTCTTTCATATTGAAAAGTTGGAAAATCCATGAAATGTAATTTCCATACTAGTTTGAATTCTTAACTAGCATAGCTGTTAAAAATTTATAGCCTTATGGGTTTTTATATCTAATAATAATTATGATAAATAACTAGCATTTACACAACATTTTAAGGTTTGCAAAGTATTTCAAATATATTATCTCATTTGGTCACAACAACCATGTAAGAAAGGTGCAGTTATTATCCCCACTTTACAGATGGGGAAACTGAGTCTGAAAAAAGTTAAATGACTTGCTCAGGGCCACAAAGCCAGTAGGTAATAGAGATCTGCTGTAGGATTTGAACTCAAGTTTTCCTGGCTCCAGATCCAGCACCATATCCACTGTACTAGCTAACTGCCAACTTCTTTAGTATAGACCATATTTCCTGTCCCAGGCAATTTTTTTTTTCTCATCCCCATGTGAGATTTTAACCAGAAGCTATTTGCTATAAGTAGCATTAGAATTGCTATAAATTTGCATCAGTATTTTCCCCCTACTTTTTAGAATGAAAGCCTAAGAGCCCACCAGAATAATAAGAATGTTCACTTCCATGTTATAATTTGAAATCATGATTCTATACTTAAATTCATTGATCAGGTAGGTGGCACAGTGGATAGAGTTCTGGGGTGGGAGTCAGGAAGATCCGAGTTTAAATGCAGTCTCAGAAACTTAACTGTGTGACCCTAGGCAAGTCACTTAATCTCTTTGCCTCAGTTTCTTCATCTGTAAAATGGGAATAATAATAGCACCTCCCTCTCAAGGGGGTTGTGAGGATCAACTAAGATTATAATTGTAAAGTGCTTTGCACAGTACTTAGCATATACTCAGCTCCATATAATGTAATCTGATTATTATTTGTATTAAATTATCTCTATTAGATTTGTTCATCATTGTGTAAAAAAATGTTTATTGTCTACTATGTGAGAAACAGTAGAGTACAATAGAAAGAATGCTGGACTTGGGAACAGGAAGCCTGGGTTCAAACACTGTGTTTGGTTAGTAACTGTATTTCATTAGGAAAACCATTTAAACTCTTTTAGCCTCAGTTTCCTCACCTATATAACTGCAATAGTAAGACTTGTATTTAGCATCTCCCTTTGTACATTGTCGTAAAGGAAGTGATTTTTTAATCTTATGCCCTATATAAATGTGTATCATTGCTGTACTCACTGCTTTACTAAGTCTTAAGATGAGAAAACGTGGTATCCTGCCATAGTATTGGAGTAATACTAGAAGACTTGAGTTCTAGTCCTGGATCTGGTAGTAATTTAAAAAAATAAATTTATTTACTTTTAATTTACAACATTCAGTTCCACAGTCTCTTGAATTCCAAATTTTCTCTCCCTTCTTTTCCTTCCCCCTCTCCCACCATGGTGACATGCAATTTGATATAGGTTCTACAAATACCTTTACAGTGAACATTAGTCAAATTATAAAGAATTATAACCAATGGAGTGAACAATGAAAAAGAAGGAATGAAACAAAACAAAAAAGAGAGAGCAAGTAGTTTGCTTCAATAAGCATTCAGACTCTGTAGTTCTTTTCTCTGGATGTGGATAGCCCTTTCCATAAAGAGTCTTTTGAAGCTGTCTTCTAACCTTGCATTGCTGAGAGGAGCCCAGTCTATCAAAGTTAGTCATCACAGATACGATGTATCTGTAATTGTGTACAATGTTCTCCTGGCTCTGCTCCCCTCACTCACCATCAGTTTATCTAAGTCTTTTTAGGTTATTATGAAGTTGACCTGCTCATCATTTGTTAGAGCACAATAATATTCCATTACATTCATATACCACAACTTGTTCAGCCATTCCCCAATTGATGGGCATCCCCTTGATTTCCAATTCTTTGCCACCACAAAAAGAGTTGCTATAAATATTTTTGTACATACGGGTCCTTTTCCCACTTGCACGATCCCTTTGGGATACAGCCAAATCTGCTAGTAATTTGAAAAGATCCTATCTCTTGACATTGCTAGAGATCTACAGGAAATGAGTAAGTTTATCACTGGAGAAGAGGAGGGAGACAGTGGGAGGTGCTCAGCTGTGGGTCCATCCTCTTCAGAGTTGTAAGCTCTGAAGGGGAACAAAATAGGGGAGAAGGTAGAAAGCATGTGCACCTTCTGGCTCCAATCCCTGCCATGATGTCTGTGAATTTTCTTAGACAAAATAAAGGTTTTAGTTGGGGGGGAAGGATGGAAATATGTGAACATAGACACATTTGAAATGTGTGCCTATACATATACACACATGTCCACACACATACATGCAATGTAGTACACACATTGCCTACACATGTGTGTACATGCACATGTTTGTATCAGGTGTGCGCATATGTACACGTGCGTTGAATATCCATGTGTATCCATCTATGTGTGCACACATATGGTATGTATATGTATACATACACATGCATATATGTGTGCGAATACATATGTGTGTGCCAGTAGATATGTATATGAGAGATATGCTCCTATACACGTGTGTCTACATACATATACTTGTGCATGTGTGTGCATACATACATGTGTACGCATACATACATACATACATGTGCTTGTTCGTATATATGTGTGCAGTTATGTATAAAAGTCAACCTTTTCCTTTTTGGGGGGGAGAGGTTACCTGTCCCTATGTTTTCATCCATGCAGGGAATTCTCTGGTAGGTGCTTCTTGCCAATACACATCCATAAGTGCTCTGCTACATCTTGCCTTAAAGGGATGCCTGAGATATTAACACTGGGAGGGGAACTGTCCAGCCCAGTAATATAGAACCAGAATTGTCCAACACAGGACTTGAACCCAGGTTATCCTAAAAGAATATCCACCACATGGCACTGCTTCTGAACAGCTAAGGCATCCTAGTTTGGTGTGGAATAGTTACACATTTTTATACATAATAGTCTTCTAAGTAATTACTTAAGAATCTTTGGAAGATTCCTAATTCTGAATTTCTGAAATTCCTAATTGCTGCAAAAAAAAAAAAGGAGAGAAATAAGACCAGTCAGTATCTTGCCTGTGCTTTGTGTGCCTGGAAACAAGCTTTAGCAAATGTATAATTTCTTTTTGCTATCAGGAGACTGGGTAGGGAGGGAAAGGAGGAAGAAAAGTGAGGAAGAGAGGAAAAGGGAAAGAAAGAAAATGAAAGGGAGGATGAGGAGAATGAAGAGACAAGAGAAAGAAAACAAGGGTGAGGAAGGGTAGATAGAAGCTATTTAAAAAAAAAAAATTATCACCAATACTACTCTTGCAGTTTGCTGTGAAAATAATCGAATGATTTTTTAAGAAGCCTACAGTAAATATCCTTTCTATTCAGTGACTGCAGGAATAAAAATAAAGAATTTAACATTTTGCTTGGTCTTGTAAAAGTAAAGCAACAGAAAAATGGCCCCAGGGAGTTTAGTGACACGACAATTCAGATTCACTCCTTCAATGCTTAGCTACCTTTCTGAAAGAAGCTAGTAAGTGTTATAACAAGAAATCTCCCCTAACCATGCCTTAACCACAGAGCTGTTAAAGGACAGGTTGAATATCTGTTGCATATCTCAAAGTTTAATGAAACAGACTGTCACCTAGATCCCTTCATCGACTTGGCACCTAATCCATCATAATTCAGTCTAGAGGCTTGAGGATTATCAAAATAATGATAGCAAGACTCTCAATGGGATGGTAGTGTAATGATTTCACAGTTTACAGGGATGCACCTATCAGTTAATAAGTTAGCCTTTCAGAGCTAGAACAGACCTTAGAAGTAATCCAGGCTTTTATTGTGCAAAGAAAAGTGTGGACCAAAGAGGTTTCTAGTGTCAGAGAAGTTAGTAGCAGAACCAGGACAGGAACTTGGGCCCCCTAATGTCCATCTTAGTGTTCTTTCCATTACGCATAGCTCAAGGTTTGCAAAATATTTTTGTCAACAACAACCTTATGTAATAGGCAGTATAATTCATATGATCTCCATTTTACAGATGATAAGACTGAAGAGACCTCAAAAGAGGGAAATTAAACTTGAACAGGGTTATACAATTACTAAATTTCAAAGCCAGGATTCAAAGCCAGGTCTCCTGATTCAAAGTCAGCTTTCTTTTTTCTATGTCACAGAATCTATTTGTTGACAGCTTTCTTATGAGTGTTGTGGAAAGCTACAAAGAAAATTGTAAGATATTCTCCATCCCTTTGAGTTTGCCATATGATTCAGGTTGGGTGAAGATGTTTTCCTTACAACAACCCTATGAAGTAGGCAGTGTTTTAGCTAAGATCAATTTTACAGATGGGGAAACAGAGGCTCCAAGGAGCACCAGTGACTTGCTCCATAGCCAGATGTGGACAGAAAATAACAATATCTAGTACTTTGCTTGTTGAAAAATTTCAGTTTATAAATGAAAGTCATCCTTTGTAAGATATTTAATTAAGTTTTAGGTATCACAAGTACATCTCATTATTTCAACTCTTTTAACTTAAAATCTGTATGAATTTGGGGAGGAGTTGGGCTTAAGGTTATGTTAGCTAGGTAAATTCTTATGATTATAAAATAATAATGTACAATATGTTCTTTGTATTCTTGTTAGGCATTTTGTTGATTCAGGCTGGCATTCCCCTGATGTTAGTCTGAAATAGTGAGATTTTTAATATCTTTCATTTTTATAGGTAATACCATTGCTAACAGAACTTGTGCTTCCTATATCTTTATTCTACAGAGCATGGCATTATAGAAACTGTAGGACATTTTTTATACTTGGGGATCCAGCATTATGTGGTTAAATCCACATGAGTATTACCAAGTAATTCCCCATCCCTATGAATCAGTTTCATTGCAAAACTAAACTTCAAATCATAAGTATAAAGAATGTTATGAATCAGTTTCATTGCAAAACTAAACTTCAAATCATAAGTATAAAGAATGTTCCATCTATACCATTCATGCAATAATTGAAATTGGCATATATAATTTTTAGGGAGTAAGGCAAGTAAAGGGAAACTATGAAAAGTTAAGTTAAGAAAAAGGAGAATTAGGTGTTCTTTAAATTTCACCATGTTATGAGATAAGCAGCCTCCCATTTATACCTCCATAAATACTTATGATCTCCCTTCCATGCATTGCAAAACTTTCTTTAAAAAATGTCTTGGAAAGCAATAGAGCTAAAGCTACATTACTGCATTTTAATGTGGAACTATAAAAATGGTATTAAAAACATCTAACTCCTAACAAGGCTAGTAAAATTAAAAGAGAAATGTCACTATTAGCCCAGTGTCTGTTTAATACTGAGCTGTGATGTTGCTATGGCATCTAACTTATGAGTGCATAGCAACAGAATGCATTCAGTGATTCAGCTTGATAAGAAAGGAAATGAACTCACCATTTCCCTTTTCTCAAAATTAAACTGAGATAGCCAAAAATCCATTTTGAAATGAAACATACACCAATATGTTCTGCTGCATAAAAGTAAATAGAGGGGGAAAGGGTTGTTAAATGAAATGCATATGTTGTGTGCTTTCTTATGAATGTATAATTGATGCTGAGAAATTCTCAACATCTGTATTAGCTCTGTTTGGCTTATTTATATGTGATGGTACACTCACTCACCTAAGCTGTGTGGATGAGCTAATGATTAGAGATTTCTTGGCAAATGTGAGATACTACATGAAAGTTTATAGTTAGAAATACACATAATATGGTACTAATGAATGTCAGTTTTGACATTTTTTAAAGAAAGAAACACTTTCAGCCTGCTGTGAAAGGAAAATTCTTTTCTGCATAATAGTTCCCCCAGGGAAGGGTTATTTCTTGCCAGCATAACATATGAAGCTTAGTCACTATGGGCTTCAGTGAGAGGAGAGGGAAGTTAATGGTGGGAATGTGGTTGTGGGAAAGAACTCTTCTAGAAAGTGAAGGCCCTTGAAGTGTTGAGTGGGCCCTTGTGATGACAAACACAAGCTGACTTATCTCTCCCAAGTCAGTTACATTTCTATCCCATATATTTAATTTGCAAAAATAGGAAAGAATCATCCTCACCATCTCCCTTCACTTGGTTTTTAATGTTTCCTTTCTGTTTTATAGGAGGAAATTGCTCTCTTCCCAGGTTCTATTTACTTTCTTGATGTAGCTCAGAAAAAAGAGCGATCTTTGGTCCCTTTTTTTCAGCTTTTTTAGTTACTAAGAAGACAAGAACTTTTCTAAACTTTTTCTACCCTCTCCCCCCCCCCCCCACACACCCCAAAGGACTTGGTTTTGACTTTCGATCCTCAAAGACCATCCCAACAAACATGATAAGGCATTGGCATCTGAAAGCCAGGAATTTTAGGTTCAAGTCCCATCCAGTGTGGCTTAATCTGTCCTTCACTAAGAAGAAATAAATAATTGTGAGACAAATAATTTTGGCTTTGAGCTCAAACCTGCCTTTGCCACTTACTACCTGTGTGGTCTTGGGAGAATCACTTAATTTTTCTACTACTCACTTTCCTCATCTGTAAAACAAAGGGTTTGGATTAGATGTCCTCCATCTACAAATCAATGACCTTATATTAGTATGGGGTGGGGGGGCTGTGTAAAAGGGAAATAATTGAAGTAGTGAACAGATGTGTTATTTGATAGCAAGTGGTCTACTTGACTCTAACAAGTTGTATCAATGGCGGTATGGAAATGATAACTAAATAGTGACTGTGGAAATCAGTGTCACTGTTGGCACATATATGTGCCTTGGGTTGTTGACCTCTATTATCTCTCAAGAATTAAAAATAACTTTTCTGTTTATACCTGTCATACTTAAAAGAATCAGACCAAACTTCTCATTTTAAAATATTTGGGGTTAACCAGCTGCTTACCTGTAAATTATCTTAGAACTTACTACTATTATAAGTTGATGTATAATTAGCAATATGGAATAAGGCAAAACCTTGAGGGAGAGTGAACATGTCATCTTAGATTTGATAACAGTATACTTTTTATGTCCTCCCTCCTTCTTAGAATATTCCTTTTTAGGGACACTGTCATGCTCCTTTAAGGATGTGCCAGGGCATAAAACTGGTTGTCCTTGTTGTCTGTCCTTCATTCCTGACAAGGAATGTGACATTAGGAAGATGATGTCATGACTTGCAAGTGAATTGGATTTAAGTGAATGAGAGCTGTGCAAAGTCACCAACCTCACTTTCTCCTCTGGAGTCATCTGGGTCCAATGGCAAGATATAGATCAGAAAGACTGGAGATGGCCCTGGATGCAGTGGGAGACCTTGGCCTTTTAAAGTCAAAGTCTTTCTGAGTTCTCACTTTGACTGAGACAACTCCCATTTAGTGATTAAGGCTAGGTTGTTGCTGTTGTTGTTTTGTTGTTGTTGTTTCTCCTTCATTCTTGAAGTGTGTGTGTGTATGTATATATGTGTGCATATATACATACACATGCATATATACATACATACATGGAGTTACTAGTCTGGTACAAATAAATGAAGGAGTCAGTAGTAGGTAATAAAAGCCTAGGTGAACAGAGGACAGCAGAGTCCTGCCTGAGCACTTATATAAAATTATTCTTGCTGTAAGTGATCCCCTCTACAGAGGAGCCCAGGTGTCTGATAGAGTTATAAGAAGAAGCAGGGGGCAGCCATGGAGGACTAGCATCTCTGGTGTGACGGCTTGTCAAGCCCTTTTCTGGGTTGCTCATCCACTCATAGTACCCACCTGCACCCAACTCTTACCTGTGGCTCCAAGAAGCTGTAGCCCTTCAGGTGACCACAGCCTGATAAAATCATTTCAGCAGATGGGCTAACTAAACTGGATTGAGGATAACCAATGGACCTTAAACTAGTGAAGAGTTCCCTTGGTGGAATAGGAGATGAGAATAATTTGTTTCCATAACTATGAAGGACAGCTGAAACAGAGAGGGTTTATTTCCTTATTTAATATTTTTCCCAGTTACATGTAAAAACAGTTTTAACATTTTTTTTCAAATTTCGAGTTCCAAATTCTCCCCCTCCCTCCCACCCTGCCTCATTGAGAAGGCACTTTGACATAGGTATACACGTGTAGTCATGCAAAACACATTTCCATGTGAGTCATTCTGGTGAAGAAAACAGACCAAAAAAATCCAAGAAAAATACAGAAAGTAAAGAAGTATCTTCGATCTGCACTCAGGCTCTACCAGTTTTTTCTCTGAAGATGGACAGCCCATTTTATCATAAGTCCTGCAGAATTGTCTTGGATAATTATATTGCTGGGAATAGCTAAGTTATTCATAGTAGATCATCACATAATATTGCTGTTACTGTGTACAATGTTCTGCTTGTTCTCAGGCAGAGTGTTAGACCTTGGTCAGACATTGAAGGCACCAAGATCATCCACTCCACCCCAGGCTACCACTTGTCCTGACTTTTGTCTGGCCACTGGACTTGATGATCCTGAAAGTCACAGTGAAGTTAATGTCCTTGTGCCACTCTGCCTCACTGAAATCTAATTCATGCACAAGTCAAGACATCATCCTGTGAGGTCATTGGTCCTCTTCACAAAAGATGGGGAAGCACATCCTTCTTATAATTAAGCTGCTGGCAGCATTAATAAAAGTTTATTACCTGGATCAAGGAATAGTGTGCTATTCCTACTATGCACTGGTCAGAGCATATTTGGAGCACAATTTTTAATTCTAGGCTATACTTTAAGAAGAATAATATGGATAGAGTACCAGCCCTAGAGTCAGGAAGACCTGAGTTCAAGTCTGATCCCAGACACTTGGCACTTCCTAACTTTGTGACCCTGGGCAAGTCACTTAACCTAACTGCCTTACCAAAAAAAGATATTGACAAAATATTATGTTCTAAGGAAGATAATTTAGGTTAGTAGAAATGTGCTGCCCACATCATAAGAGAGTGATAAAGAGAAACAAAAATGTTTATTTGGAAAAAAGAAATCTTAGGCCATGATATCAAACATTTAAAGGACTGTGATGTAGAGGAAAAGATAGACTTATTTATGATCATTCAAATCATAGCTAGATCTGGAAAGGACCTCAGAGATCATGTGCTCCAACCCTCCATTTATAAAGAAAAGGAAACCAAGAGAGGGTTAAGTGACTTGCCCAAGATCATACAGTAAGCAACAGATGCTAGATTTGAATGCAGGTCCTTTGATCACTATGCCAGTGCTGTTTCTATTTTACCATGGAGTCAATAGGTAAAAGTTATTGGGAGACAAATTTTGACTCAAGGTATGGAGGAACTTCGTAATCATTAAAGATGCCCCAGATACAACAGAATACCTCTTAAGATGGTGAGCTCCCTAAAGTAAAAGTGTGCAACCAAAGACTATATATCTTTTATTTATATTATAGTAAGGATTGAATGTAATGCTTGCACTCAGTAGGTACTTTATAAATATTGTGTCAAATAACCTATGGTCCCTTCCAGCTCTATGATTTTGTCATTTGGTAATTCTACTTTGTCTGGCTTACGGATAGTGAGAAGTCCATGTTTTTGACACTTCCCTGACTCTTATCTTCATCAGCACTGGGGACACAATAATAATCTCTTTACTTTCTGAGTCTTAGTAAAAAGTTTCCTTATTCCTATTACTGCTGTAAGAGAGTTCGAATTCCATTTTGACCCACCATGATCTGTGACCATGCTTATGAAAAAAGGAAGACATTTAAATCCAGAATGATTATCTAGACAGTCCCAAAACCACAGGTTCACAGGTGCAAAGGGAGCTAAAAATTCAAAACTATCTCAGTAGGATACTTATCCAAAAGCTTTATTTGAACTATCATTCTCTAATTTCAAAGATGAAAATGTTAAGATTAACCTCTGAAAATTATTTTTATTAATTCCCCTAAATGATTCATCTCACTTGAAGAACTTATCTATGTGTGTAAAGAAAAATGTAGAATCAGCATGATTATTAGGCTAATTGAGAAGCGGGACTCTTGGTCCTAAAATAATCCAGCTAACAGAGGGATGTGTTTGCTTTGTCTACAATTATCCAGATAATTAATGTAATTCCTCATTTCCACTTAGTTCTTGGGCCTCTGTTTCCTCATAAGTATTGGGGGGGTGGTTAAAGTGGATCGTCTCTAAGGTCCCCATCATCTCTAAAGTTACATGATTCTCTATAGACAGTTCTATATACCCAACTTGGGTGTTACTTATAATTTCTCATCAAATTTTTATTGTAAGTTATAATAATAAAAATAGCTTCTACAGACCACAAATACTAGTCAAAATAGTTTTTCCCCCAATTTATTTATTTTTAGTTTTCAACACTCATTTCCACAAGATTTGGAGTTACAAATTTTCTCCCCATCTTTCCCATACCTCCCACCCCAAGATGGTGAACCTACCCCTTCCCCCAATCTGTTCTCTTTTATATACTCCCCAATCCCCCCCCTAACTTTCTAGTAAGGCAAGATGGGTTTCTATACCCCAGTGTCTGTATATCTTATTTCCCAGGTGCATGTAAAAAACAATTTTTTTTAACATTTGTTTTTAAAACTTTGATTTCCAGATTCTTCCCCATCTTCCCTCCTCACCCACCCCCACTGGGAAGGCAAGCAATTCAATATAGGTTGTACATGTGTAGTTATGCAAAACATTTCCATAGTAGTTATATTGTGAAAGACTAACTATATTTCCCTCTATCCTTTCCTGCCCCCCATTTATTCTGTTTTCTCCTTTGACCCTGTCCCTTCTCAAAAGTTTTTCCTTCTAACTACCCTCTCCCCCAATCTGCCCTCCCTTCTATCACCACTCCCCATCCCTTTCCCTTCTACTTTCCTGTAGGGGTAAGATACCCAATTGCGTGTGTATGTTATTCCCTTCTTAATCCAAATTCAATGAGAGTAAGGTTGACCCATTCCCTTTCACCTTCCTGCTCTTCCCCTCCATTTTAACAGTTTTCTCTTGCCTCTTTCATATCATATGAGAGATATTCTATCTCTCCCTTTCTCCTTCTCCCAATATATTCCCCTCTCACCTCTTAATTTTTTAGATATCATCCCTTCATATCCAACTCATCCTGTGCCCTCTGTCTATGTATACATATACACACATACACCCTCCTATACATACATATATGTATATATACATATATATACACAAATATATATTCCCTTCAACTATCCTCATACTGAGAAAAGTCTCATGAGTTACACTTATCGTTTTTCCATGTAAGAATGTAAATAGTTGAACTTTAATAAGTTCCTTATAATTTCTTTTTCCTCTCTACCTTCTCATGCTTCTCTTGATTCTTATATTTGAAAGTCAAATTTCCTATTCAGCTCTGGTTTTTTCGTCAAGAATGCTTGAAAGTCTTCTATTTAATTGAATGACCATATTTTCCCCTGAAGCATTATACTTAGTTTGCTGGGTAGGTGATTCTTGGTTTTAATCTTAGCTCTTTTGACTTCCAGAATATCATATTCCAAGCCCTTCGATCCCTTAATATAGAAGTTGCTAGATCTTGTGTTATCCTGATTAGTTTCTATAGTACTCAAATTGTTTCTTCCTGACTGCTTGTAATATATTCTCCTTGATCTGGGGACTCTGGTATTTGGCTATAGTATTCCTAGGAGTTTCTTTTGGGGACCTTTTTCAAGAGACAATCAGTGAATTCTTTCAGTTTCTGTTTTGCCCCCTGGTTCTAGAATATCAAGGCAATTTTCCTTGAGAATTTCCTGAAGGGTGATTTCTAGGCTCTTTTTTTATCTTGGCTTTCAGGTAGTCCAATAATTTTTAAATTATCTCTTCTGTATCTATTATCCAGGTCAGTGGTTTTTCCAATGAAATATTTTACATTGCCTTCTATTTTTTCATTTCTTTGGATCTGTTTTTTAGTATCTTGATTTCTCATAAAGTCATTAGCTTCCATTTGCTCCAATATAACTTTGAAGGAATTATTCTCTTAAGTGAGTTTTTGAAATTTCTTTTCCATCTGGCCAATTTGGCTTTTTAAGGTATTCTTCTTCTCATTGGCTTTTTGGGCCTCTTTTGCCATTTGAGTTAGTCTGTGTTTTAAGGTGTTATTTTCTTCTGTCAGGCTGTTGACTTGCTTTTCATGCTTTTCTTGCTTCATTCTCATTTCTCTTCACAATTTTTCCTCCACTCTTCTTACTTGATTTTCAAAATAATTTTTGTGTTCCTCCATGGCCTGCAACCAATTCATATTTTTCTTGGAGGCTTTTGATGCAGGCGTTTTGACTTTGTTGTCTTCTTCTGGTTTTATGTTTTGATCCTCTTTGTCCCCAAAAAAGATTCTATGGTCTGATTGTGCTTCCTCTGTTTGCTCATCTTGCCAGTCAATTACTTGGGTTGTGAGTTCTTCGCCACGGTATAACCCTGCTTCCAGAGTGGAGAGAATTTTGTCCCAAATTGCTGGGGTTTTCACAGTTGTTATCAGATCTGTTGTCAGAGCTATGAGGAGGGTGCCCTCTCTATAGCCACCACAAGCTCTGGCACACTAGCATTCCTCACCCCAGCACCACCCTGCAAGACTGCAACCCAGATCCAAGCAGGTCAAAGTAAGAGCAACAACCCTCTGTATGATTGTTTGATCCCCCTACAATCTGCAGACCAGGAACAGCTGCAGCCGCTGTGCCACTGCACATACCTCTCATCACCTCTCATCCTGGGGTCAGGGGCTGGACTGTTTTCCTTTCTCACCCAGTTCCAACAGAGTTTTCTAGTGAACTTTTCCTTTCTCTTTGGCATTTATGGGTTGAGAAGTCTGGAAACCACCAGAGCTGCCAGGGATTCACTCTCCTGAAGTCTGCTCTGGCCAGTCCCGGCCATGAGTGTGGGCCAGCACGGACTGAACATGGCTCCCAGACTGGTGTGATAGACCCTTCCTGTTGGCCTACCAGGCTGACTTCAGTGGGAGATGTGTTTCTGTCACTTTAATGGGTTCTGTAGTTCTAAAATTTGTTTAGGGTCATTTTTTATGGGTATTGGAGATTGTTGGAGCGGGAGCTCAGACAAGTTCCTGCTTTTATTCTGCCATCTTGACTCTGCCCACTAGCCAAAATAGTTGAAGATAATCTTTAATATTAAAGAAGGACATCAGTGAAGTTGAAATATATTAACTCATATATCAGCTGGTCATTCAGATAATTGTTGGTCAATGTGACCTATCTGTCATTATTTGTGACTAGATTTGCTTTTCAAACTACAAATTAGGTCAGGTCTAGATCTCTAGGAGAACAAACATAGCTGTTCAATTACTCTGCCACAGTGTATTGATAATATACAAGCCTTTCATGGTAGAAGCCAAAAAATGCAAGTTTGTATGGAACCAATTAACTTTATTGGCCACCCAATTTCTCTATTTCTTGAACACTGTGATGAAACTGTTTTATTTACACTGTGTTTTATTTCTGTTGTTAAGTTTTGCTAGTTTGATAATATTTGCTAAAGAGCAAAAGAGAAAGAAAGAAATATACACTTAGGCTGTCTTTGTTTGGAAAGAAGCATGGAGCAGTATGACAGACTTTATTAAGAGAGTGGTAGTCAGAAAGAGATTATCCCTAGAATGTGTAGGAGTAGTTCATGTTATTTCTGAAGTCATTACACTGATGAAAGTTGTTTCTGTAGAAAAAGGTGGATTAGTAAGGTCATCTGACAATGTACAGAGAAAGTAGGGCTGAACCATGGGTGAAAGAGAGAGAGAGAGAGAGAGAGAGAGAGAGAGAGGGGGGGGGGGGAGGAAGGAAGGAAGGAGAGAAGGGAAGAAAGAAGGAAAGGGTTAAGGAAGGAAGGAAGGAAGGAAGGAAGGAAGGAAGGAAAAAAAGAGAGAGAAATCCTTTTCGGAACAGTGAACCAGATAGCTTAATAAGAAATAGACAAATTATAAGTTCATAGATCTAAAATTGGAAAATCTAGAACTCAGAAGTTATTTAGTCCAATTATATTTCACAAATAAGGAAACTGAGGCCCAAAGTGGAAAAATGACTTTCCCAAAGTCTCTTTCTAATTATTGTACTTCATTGTAGTTAAAACCACTTTATTAGTATGGTTTGACTTAACTTTTCATAACAATTTTCATTGACTTAGGAATATTGATGATTTTTTAAAAAATGTTACCTTTCACCAGCCCTTCCACCATCCCTCATTGTGGAGTGGAAGTGACACAGGATTCTTGAAGGCTACACCTAAAATAGTGTAAGCTCTGGCAGATCCAAACAGCTTTGAGTAGTCTTGGTCTTAGTCTTGGTCACAGACTCTGCCTTTTGTCAGCCTAGCTAAGTTTTAGAGGGACAGAAAGGGGATGAAATTTTTACATAGTAACTCTCAAGTCAAGTCTACCAAATGTTAGAGGGTTGCAATCTTTGTTGGTTGAGGGAGTGTGCACACAGGTAAAATCATGAATCCTTACAATACTGAAATAAGTTTTAAAAGTTTTCATTTGGCTTTAAAATTAGCATTAGTCAGAGTCCCAGAGAGGGTTTATCTGGTATCAAGTTGCATGGGACTAGCATAGCCCAACTGGTAAGCCATTGCTAACAATATCCTCCACCATTTCTTACTAGTTAATTACAGGGGCAGATAATAAAAATTTTCTAGAAAGGAATTTTTAAAATGTCAGTAAGAGTAACCTAATAACTTGAGAACTGTAATAAAGAGGGAGTGGTGACTTTCAGACCCTAGATTGGTTTTAGCCTTGGTTGAACTCTGGCTTTACCAATTAATACCTCTGAAATTTGGAACAGCTCTCAGGGCTGGTTGGTTTCTTCATCAGTAAAAACAGTTTGAACTAGATGACCTCAAAGGGCCCTCCCTGCTCTAAATGTCACAATCCTTTAGGTAATAAAGTTGGGGAAGATAATTTTAGGAAAATAAGCTAAAACAAGATTAGAGAAGGCTTTGAATTCTAAGATAAAGAGTTTGGACTTTATTATGTTAGAAGAGTTGGAAATCCTGAGCCTTCTTAAATGGAGGCTTTAGAAAGAGTTTATCACTCTGCCCTCAAGACCTTCCATCAGAGGAGAGAGAGAGAGGGGGGTCTGAGCGGACTGAGGAGGTATTCAGTACCAAAGCTAGAACAATCTCTATGGTAATGAGATTTCTGGTAATGAACTTATCCTGGAGAAAGCATGGTACTGGAAAACCAAGCAAAGCAGCTGGTGGGAAATGGGACATGGGTTGGAGTATCATCCTGATATTCAGTATTAGATTTAATATTAGAGAAAGACATCACTGATCATGAAAGAGATTAAACAGTGTGTCAACAGGACATGCAGATGCCATATCAGCTGTCCTCCTTAAGACAACAATAATACCAGACATTTGAGCTTCACAACAACCCTGACAAGTAAGTTCTATAGGGAATGTCATCCTCATTTAACTGATGGGAAACCAAACCTCAGAGAAGTTAAGTAGCTTTGTCCCAGCTTACATGTCTTACAAGTGTCTAGCAGGGTTAAACCACCTTGTCTCCCCTGAATTTATCTTAATTTAACAAATGTTCATTATGCACCTGTTGCATGCTGGGCTAAGTGAGGTGTCCTCAGTAGAAGAAAAGACATAGTTTGGGTAAGACATGAGCTACAGAATACAGTCAAGGACATGATCCTTGGGTATTAGACTTCATTCTAATGAGATGTGACATTTACACAGAGAAATGTGACAAGTTTTATTACCGAGGTACATAAGAAGTGCTATGTGGGGCAGCTAGGTGGCACAGTGAGTAAAGTACCAGCCCGGAGTCAGGAGGACCCAAGTTCGGTTCCAGCCTCAGACACTTAATACCCATACAAAAAAACTAACTGTGTAACTTTGAGCAAGTTACTTACTTAACACCAATTGCCCTCCAAAAAAGGCAAAAAAAAAAGTGCTATGTGAAGTCTGAAGGGAGAGCCTTAAATATTCATTGCACTTCCCCATCCCCAAATCATCATAGCCACTGTCACACAAGTAAGGATTCAGTTGACTGAGTTAGGTTGTGAAGGGGACAGGGGATGGAGATGAGATGAAGGGTTAAGGAATGACCACTCTAGCTCCTGGAGCTTTCTGAGCATTCTTCTCACAATGCATTCCCTAGAACTGCATTCAGTGCAGGGGCATGGCAATAACAGTAATACGAGAACCGGAAATGATCCTCTGACAAAATCCCTCCCGTTAAAATTTGACAATAGAAACAAAAGGGATGGGAAATCAGGAAGACCTGATTTCACACTGGCCAGCTCACTTCACCTCAGTTTGCCTCAGTGTTCTAATCTATTGTAATGGTAAGGGAATTTGAAGATCTCCCTGCCCCTTAATGGGCGTCACTTGGAGCCCAACAAGAGATTCTTGCTTAGGGGAAGTTTGTTTTTCAGGAAGGCTTACACCTTGTTACTTTGTAATTAGGCAGTGGGTCAGGAGGGTTTTGATATTTTCTGACTGTGAAGAAGTGTAGCTATATACCCTGAGGTGAGGTTTTGCTTTGGGTCTCACTTATGGGAAGAGTTGTGTGATTTGACCAGATGAGACTCTGAGCATCCCTTGAGCCCCGGAGCTTTGAAAATCCAGATGTTTGTGCTTCTTTCTCTAGTAGCTGACTATGTAAATAGGTGATGATCAGACAGCTAGAAGTCCTGTCTGTTAGTCTGTTGAATTGTGTTATTTCTCTGTCTGTATTTTTTCTGCTTGTAATATCTCTTTGTATTTTCTGAAGTTGAGGGTGCTGACTTTTCCCTGTGAACTAAGTGAATGATATATATGTTTGATTAATGTAAGATCGTTTACACCCTTTTGAGTTGCTTTCCTTTAGAAAAGTAGATCAAAGAACTTGTGCTAGCAGCCATCCTGGGTGTGCTAGGGTGCTTGCTGTTATACCTATAAAATGAAAATAGTGGCACCTACCTCCCGGGGTTGTTTTGAGGACTAAATGAGATAATATATGAAGAATTTTGGTTTGGACTCCAGGAACATAATTCTACTCCTCTTCTCTGGCAAGGTACCCTCTAGCTCCACCCCCCTTCTCCTCAGTTTCAGCTTCCTTCTGCATACTATATATGTGACTGGCACATAGTGGGTATTATATAAATGATGGCTATTATTATTATTATCCTTATATGAGAAAGACATAGAATAGTTTAGAAGACAGTTGTGAGGAAGAAGGTTAAAGTGCTATGTAAATGTCTGTTATTATTATTGTTTTACTGACTTTGGAGGGAGAGAGAGGTTCCAGGCCTAACAGCTCATTTACTTGTGTGGCCTTGGGCTAGCAGAAACTTTTGTTATTAACTGATTTTGCTAGTTTTCTGAAAACCAGGGCTGCTGCTCAAAACAATTGATCAAGTCAAATGTGTATTATTATTCCACAGAAGTTTGAGTATCTTCGGAGAACAAGTGAATCATCCACTCAGTGTGGCCCCTGGGGTCATTGTAATGATCTAAGAGCCTACCCAGCTCTCAGTACTCCATGTTTTTCAGCTTTAATGAACTTCACAATTAAGTTCTTAGATTTGTTCATGTGTAGGTGTAATAGGTTTAGTGGAATTATAAAGGTACCTGAACTGACATTTATGGAAACTTCATTTTGAGCACTTGCCTCTCCCAATGAGTCATTGTAATATGCAGGGCCACTCAAAGTGAAATGTGGGTTTCAGATTGAACTTGGAATTAGCCTGTTTGATGGCTGATAACATGTAAGTACTGGTAGGTTTTGACTATTATTCATTCAAATCCACAGGTGTGACTGGAATAAATCAGGGCCCATAAACTCATTTCTTTGCCCTCTCCCAAGACTTTGGTGATACAGAGACAACCCATAAGCATCCAGCCAAGAAGAGCTGTAGAATAGGTGATTATGCTTGGCACACTATGATTGGTGGGTAGATTGACTAGAATTAAAAGAGCTTTGAGATTGGGAGGTGATGTTTCAAAAAAAAAAAGCCAGACTTTTCTCAGGCAAAATCCTAGAAGAGAAGAACTACTGGGATAGAATGGAGGCAAGAAACAAGAAAATTGGTCAGAAAGAAGACAATAGCTATGGCAGTGCACATTAGCAACCAAGATTTAAATAAATGAGGATTGATTCTATAAGCAGCAGATACTTTTGGAAGCAAGAAAGAAAAACAGTTGTGAAGAGAGAGAGAGAGAAAGAGAGAGAGAGAGAGAGAGAGAGAGAGAGAGAGAGAGAGAGAGAGAGAGAGAATTTGCACACAAAAAAGCATGGTATGGTAGAAAGAATGCTGAATCTAGTGTCAGGGGATTTGGGTTGAAATCAAAGCTCTACCACTGTGACATTGGATGAGTTAAACCAACTTTCTGTATCTTGTTTTCCTCAATTCTAACATGAAACTATTAGATTGGAGGGTCTCCAAAGTTACTTCCAGCATTGCATTTGTATTTATAAATTTCGTGGTTATCAATCAAACAGTATTTATCAAACACCATATATTTTAAGTATTGTGATAAATGCTGGAGATTCCAGAAGAAATTTGGGGAGGAGGCATTTGGAGCTGGAGGAAATCAGGAAAGACTTTATGGAGGTGATAGTTTGGGAGCTGAGCTCTTGAAACAGGGATCAAGGTGAGGAACAAGTACATTCCAAATTTGAGGTGCAAAAGCATGGAGATGAGAGGTAGAATGTTGTATGTAAAAAACAGTGAGTTTGCCTAAACCAGGGGTGGGGTACCTGCTACCTCGAGGCCACATGTAGCCCTTTAGGGCCTGAAGTGTGGCCCTTTGACTGAATCGAAACTTCACAGAGCAAATTCCCTCAATAAAAGGATTTGTTCTGTAAAACTTGGGCTCAGTCAAAAGGCCAAACCCAAGGACCTAGAAGGCCATTTATGGCCTGTAGGCTACAGGTTCCCCACCCCTGGCCTAAACTTCACAAAGAAAAGTAATAATAGTAACCAACATTTACACAGCACTTTAAACTTCAAAATGCTTCACATATTTGATTCTATTTGGTCCTCACATATCTTGTAAGTAGGTGCTATTATTATTCCAATTTTATAGATGAGGAAACTGAGGGTGAGAGAGTTTAAATTTAGAGAGTCCAGGGTCACACAGCTTAGTTAAATGTCTGAATCAGGATTTGAACAAGTCATGCACTGAATCACTGAGCCACGTGGCTGACTTGATATCTTATAAGTAACACATAATAAATAAATTTTATTAAGGCTCGATAGGTGGTATTTACATTTACAGTACAGTATGATGATGCTGAATCATCAAGAAAAAAAATCACACTCACTGTCTGTTTTGAAAGACAGAAAAGCATATGTCATTTAAAATTGTCAGCTGTGAAAAATTTAAGATAAAAAAAGTTTACAGTTTTCCCTTCTAGTATCTGAAAAATTCATAATTTCAAAATTCTTTCAAGTAACAGATGTCTTATTGTACTAAATTCATTGTCCTGACATTCAAATTTAATGCTGTGTCACCAAATTAAAAGTCTTCTAAATGAGAATAGAGGTAATGGGGTAGTAGTCTTAGAGAGATACCTGGGCATTACTGAGAGGTTAAAAGGTTTACTGTATATGTCAAAGGCAGATCCAGATTTCAGACCTGGCTCTTTATTAACAGTAGAAGCCATACTACCTATCTCATTTTTCATTTATTCCTTTAAAGAAAAAAAGTACAAGTGATGAAAAAACCAAGGCCATGATGCCCAATTAGTACAAGTAATATACAATACGTTAGTAGCAAGATGACTTTCTTAGAAAATGTCATGGAAGATGTTGAGAACATGACCAGAAAAGAGAAATGAACAACTTAAGTAGCAACAATTAAAAGACTTTTTTTCCAGGTTAAGTGACTTGCCCAAGGTCACACAGCCAGTTAAGTATCAAGTGTCTGAGGCTGGATTTGAACTCAGGTCTTCCTGACTCCAGGAAGGTGCTCTATTCATTGTGCCACCTAGCCACCCCAAGAGACTCAACTGCTGGCCTCCTAACCTTGAAACGTTAAAAGATCAGAGGATGCTCTCCATTGAGTTGGGCAGATCCCTTCTGGGGTGTGTATTAGAAAGACACACATTCCCCTGGATGAGAATTCTCAGGTGAATTTTTTTTTCTGTTCCAGGGGAGGAAGAACACTCACACTCTTGAGATTATGAGTCCCAACCTTTGAGCATCCCCAATCTTGTCCCCCAAAATGGGTCTGAAGTTATGGGGGGGATGTTGCCTGATTTCTCATTAAAGCAATTTACAGCAAGAGATGAATGACCAACAAAAAGCATGGTGGGAACAGGTGTTAGAAGGGCATAATCGTGCATTTGTGTTAATAGGAGAATTTGTTAATGAACTCCTTTTAAGTTCAATATGTGAAGGAGATAGTTTCATACCAAATGGTAGGGACCTCAAGGTATACCTCTCTTACTTTACCACTGGTAAACTTGGTACCCTACATCTGAAAGGTTGCCATATCACAATCAAATGAAAAATTGGGAGATATGTAGGTAGTGTTATTCTATATCGAATATTTTTTTCATATTTTAGAGTTTCTATTTTCTTTCACGTTGGGTGAAATGGAACATGAGTAATTTTTATAGAATCATAGTCTCTATTGTAAGAAAAAAAGCCTTTATGCTAACTTTCTTATACCTAAATATGTATATCTTTTGTATAGAGGGGAAGGGAAGGGAATAATCATTTATATAATGCTTACTATATGCTAGGCACTGTGCTAAGCGCTGTACAAATAATCTCATTTAATCTTTACAATAGTCTTGGGAAGTAACTGCTGTTATTATCCCCAATTTACAGTTGAGCAAACTAAGGCAAACAGATTAAGTGACTTGCTCAGAGCCATACAGCTAGTAAGTGTCTGACACTGGTTTCGAACTCAGGTCTGATCTGACTCCAGGCTCAGTGTTCTATCCACTGTGCTAATTAGCTGCCCCATATAGTGTAAGGTATTTTATATGCCTTTTTAAAAAATTAACCAAAATGTGAAAATGACTTAGTTACATGTAATAGTAGAGACCACTTCTGTTTGCAAAAGAAACTGCAACCTCTCCAGGAGAAGATGCTGCTAAGTTTAAGAAATGTTTTGTTAACTTCTCTGAGACACTGACAGCTGTTAGCAATCACATTTCTCTGTCATCACTTCGATTCATGGTAAAATGAAGCTGTTTACTTAAAGGCTGTGAAGTTTAATTTTAATAGTGACTCCTAAGAAAGAGAAAACGTCTCTGATGTTTGACATGAGAAGGAACTAAGATTCCTCTAATTGGTTGCTTAGGATTTAGTGATTACTTTTATGCAGCATTTCTTTTTTTTTTTAATCATTATAAGCACTTCTTTTTCCACAGCAAAAACAGACATTGACTCACTATCAAAATACATACTTGTTGTTCCAGGGAGATGCATAGCTCTGTTACAGTGTTAAGATTATTCCATGGAAGTCTGGTTTTTAGAGGCTTCTGCAGTGTTTCCTGTTAAATGGGACATTAGTGATAGTGGTAGAGGTTAGGAAAAACATGTATATTATATATATATATATATATATATATATATATATATATATATACATAATATGTATTTACATATTACAGCATAGAGACCTTTAGCACATATAAATATATGTTTGTGGGTATATATACATACACACACACACACACACACATATATGTATACATACTGTTTGTGTATGTGTGTATCCTTTAGCAAAACATCAGAGCCTTGAGCTCAACTTTCTAGATACTGCATTGTTTCTAAGGCTGAACAAATGAAAATAGAAAGTAATTTAACCTAGAAAAGGTTAATAAGAGGCTAAAGAAAAAAAATTGAGGTGAGGATTTTTTCTTCTTTTTGTGAGATGAAAGACATTTTTGTATAACTGCAAATTTCAGTCTATACTAAAATACCAAATAATTACAGTTGTCAAGGGTTTTTTCAGTCTCATATTCAGTGTTATATATAGTGTCTATAAGAGGATTTGTACTTGAGGTAAAGTCTTTGTTCATAACCTTCCTGTCTGTATCCACGCCCCCCCCCATCCGTATATACTGCTTCCCCCCATCCCCACCATATAGAATGCCCAACTCCATTTGCCTTGTTGTCTGAGTATCAATTCAAGTTGTTTCCTCAGTACTTCAACCAAAAGTAAAGTAATTCGGGTAATATCTCTCTGTCTGTCTGTCTCTGTCTTTCTCTGTCTCTCTTTCTCCCCTGAGCACTCACAGCATTTATTACCCATACCACTCAGAACTTGATTTACATTGAATGGAATCATCAGTTACCTCTTTATATGCTTTGCTTTGTCTAACCACTAGATTGTAAGCACTACCAACTGAAGTCAGGTCTATGCTCTTTGTATTCTCCTTAGGCCCTGACCCAACCCTAACCCTAAATGCATGCCTCTGACTCTAACCCTAAATGTCTCTAACTCTAACCCCAATCCTAGCATACTTTATTCAGTATGTATTTTCTTTCTATTATTTGTAATGTGACTTGAACATATTCAGTGCTCAGAAAATGTTTATTGGTTGGAGATATGGTGAAATGATTGACTTTTCCCAAGATCCAAAGTATATATGTATATATACACATGTATGTATGTATGTGAATGTATGTACATATTATACTAGATTATATTTTACCTTCTTTTTTAAACAAGGAGGGTGTTGATGATACTTACAAACTCTAAGCTCTTCCTCCTATCATAAAATAGTCATTGAATGACTTAAAATGAAATTGGCATTGCTTACTTCATTTTCTTTTTTTTCCAATTTATTTATTTTTAGTTTTCAACATTCTTTTCCACAAGATTTTGAGTTGTAAATTTTTCTCCCCATCTTCCCCTACCCCCACACCAAAATTGCTAGCCTACTGAATGCACCTTCCCCCAATCTGTTCTCTTTTATATCCTCCCTTATCTCCCCCCAAAAAAAAATTTCTAGTAGGGCAAGATGGATTTCTATACTCCAGTGTCTGTATATCTTATTTCCCAGTTGCATGTAAAAAGCAATTTTTAAAAAACATTTGTTTTTGACACTTTTAAGTTCCAGATCTTTTTCCCTTCTTCCCTCCTCACTCACCCCCACTGGGAAGATAAGCAATTCAATATAGGTTGTACATGTGCAGTTATACAAAACATTTCCATAGTAGTTATATGAAAGACAAAATATAATTCCCTCCATCTTATCCTGCCCCCCCCCAAATATTCTATTTTCTCCTTTGACCCTGTCCCTTTTCAAAAGTGGTTGCTTCTAACGACCATCTCCCCCAGTCTGCCCTCCCATCATCCTTCCTCTTATCCCCTTCCCCCTATTTTCCTGTAGGGTAAGATACCCAATTGAGTGTGTATGTTATACCCTCCTTGAACTAAATTCAATGAGAGTAAGGTTGACCCATTCCCTTTCACATTCCTGCTCTTCCCCTCCATTGTAATAGTTTTCTCTTGCCTGTTTTATATGAGATAATTTTCCCTAATCCATCTCTCCCTTTCTCTTTCTCCCAATTTATTCCTCTCTCACCCCTTAATTTTATTTTTTAGATATCATCCCTTCATATTCAACTCATCCTGTGCCCTCTGTCTATGTATATATGTACATATATATACATATACCCTCTCATATATACATATATGTATGCATACCTGTATATGTTTGCATACATATATGAGAATTCTCTTCAGCTATCCTTATACTGAAAAAAGTCTTATGCATTACAATTATTGTTTTCCATGTAGGAATGTAAATAGTTCAACTTTAATAAGTTCTTTATGATTTCTTATCCCTGTTTACCTTCCCATGCTTCTCTTGCTTCTTGTATTTGAAAGTCAAATTTTCTGTTCATCTCTGTTTTTTTTCCTCAAGAATGCTTGAAAATCCTCTATTTCATTGAATGACCATATTTTTGCCTGAAGCAGTATACTCAGTTTTTCTGGGTAGGTGATTCTTGGTTTTAATCCTAGCACCTTTGATCTCCAGAATATCCATATTTCAAGCCCTCCATCCCTTAATGTAGAAGATGCTAGATCTTGTGTTACCCTGATTCTGTTTCCACAATACCCAAATTGTTTCTTCCTGACTGCTTGCAGTATTTTCTCCTTGACCTGGGAACTCCAGAATTTTGCTATAATATTCCTAGAAGTTCATTTTCTTTGCCCAGTTAAAAAAGTTTGTATCATAGATTACATTGGCCAAAAGAATGCCTCACCAGTGACTAACCTATTGGCCTTTCCATATTTAACTAGTCTGGTCTTCAGAAAGAAGCCTCAGTTTGTTTTCACGACTATATTTGAAGCCAGTCCAGCATTGTAACCACAACAATCAAAACATTTTATTAATAATTTATATGACATCTAGTTATATGACTCCACAGAAAAACAAATTTTAAAACTCCATCTAATAGAAATTTTTCTCTTGTGATCTCAAAATGTCATCTGGGCTAGAAAAAATATTCTAAAAGACTTAACATACACCAAGAAAAGATTAAAGACTAAAGGCTTTGAGCTTGAATCTGAAGTCAGGTTGAACTGGTGTACAAAGACAATGCTTACAAATACCTTGGCTTCCTGAATGTAAGATACACTGAGCATGAGAATGCTATGGTTAAATATGCTGAGATACTTAGAGAAAGTCTGAAATCAGGGCTCATTAGGATGAACACATTTAAAGTAATTCATTGCAAATGGAAATATAAAATAGATCATAATGGGTTTGGAAAGTGTCCTAACAAGAACATGGTATCTTCAGTTCCAAATCTAATAGTTCACTCAAATACAGCAATAAACAATGAACCATTAATTATATAAAATTGACATGTATCAAATAAAACAAGTGAGCTATTATCATTAATCATCAGCAGTTTTACAGTTCTATATAAAAAAATACATGTGTGTGGGGAAAGAGCTCTGAGCTAGAGAGGGAAATCCAGTTTAGAAAGCCATACATGAAACAAGTGTTTGATGGGTGTTTACTTTGCTTCCAATTCTTTGCTATCACAAAAACTGCTTTTGTAAATATTTAGTGCATATTAATTCTTTCATTTATTATTGATCTCATCGTAGGGTATGCCTGCCTGTGAGATGTCTGATTCAAAGGGTAAGAACACTTTAGTCACTTTGTTAGTCAAATTGCTTTCTGAAAGAATTGGACTAATTTATAGTTCCACCAACAGAACCAAAATCTTTACTCAGTTATGGAAAGCAGTCATGTTACCTTTCTTTGAAATATCAGAGAGCAACAGCTAAGATTAATCTTATCTGAACTGTGTTGAAAAAAAGATGAAAATAATGAGATACTAATAATGTATGCAAATAAGGTTTTCAAATTACCTTGCCTAAATTTCCTGATTTGCTTTTCATAACAGCCTTGTGAGGTAGGTGCCACTGTTCTCCCCATTTTGCAGATGAGTAAACAGAAGCATAGAGAGCTTAGCTTATTCCTCCAGGGGCACTCAGCTGCTGAGTTTTTGAAGCAGGCTTGGAACTCAGTTTTTCATGACTTAACATTCTATCCATTATGTCACTCCATAGTAGAACCTGCTACATACAGCTTGCATTTAGAAGGCCCACCTCCACACCAAGATAAGATGTGGTAGTAGGATTTTGTGGAGTTGATCGATCAGTAAATATATCTCAAACAGATACTTGGGCTGGACAGTGAATGGAGTCCACAATTGAATAGGAAGAGGAGAGTACGCTAGATTTGGATAACTTTTGGGAAATTGGGTTGTGCTTTTAATGACCCCAAACTTCTCCCAGAAGCACTGGCCCATCTTTCTACATCAGATTTTTCATGTAGTTATGTAACTATGAGTCATAGAGTACAATAGTGGAGGAAAGGGAATTAAAGTCACCCAAAAGGCAATCGTGAGATGCATGGTGAGCATGGAAAGGCTACAGTACATTTGCCAGTGGAGAGCTGCACAAAGTTGAATGGTAAAATTGACATCCTCAGATATCTGTATAACCATTAAAGGAGGTGGACTGTTTATGTGGTGAAATCAAGGGATAAGTCATGGACAGCTCACATACTCCATCCAAACTCAGGAGATCTAGAAGAAGGTCCTCAGTACTTTGAGCAGATTTATGGGAGGACATGGACAAAAATATCACAGTATGAGAACGTGTGCATTACTTGTAATCTACTCCCCCAGAGCAAGTACCTGTATCAATGAGATCACAGTTTAATTGAAATATTTTAGTATAAAACTTAATGAGACATATTCCTTTAGTTCCTATGACTATCACAGCAGCTATGTGAACACTTTTAGGCTACTAATGAATAATTCAATAATCTATTGTTAATGTTGTTATTCAGTCATGACTCTCTTTGTCTATGACCCCATTTGGTTTTTTGTTAGCAAAGATACTGGAGTGATTTGCCATTTCCTTCTCTAGCTCATTTTACAGATGAGGAAACTGAGAGAACAGGGGTAAGTGACTTGTCTAGGGTCACATAGTTAGTAGGTATATGAGGCCTGATTTGAATTCAGGAAGATGAGTCTTCCTGACTTTTGGCCCAGCACTCTATTCACTATGCCCCCTAGCTGCCCTATTGCTTTAGTTAATGGCTGTAGGAATAGTAGCTATGGAAAATCTTTTACTAAAGTAATGGGAGCCAAAAATTCTGTCCCCTTTTGATGTTACTTGCAAACTATGAATTTTTCAAATGATGATAGTCCTGAATTATAAGACTAATTAATTTAGCTCTGAGCTATGCTTTGCTGGGGTAGCTATTTAGCAATAATCTTTCCAAGGCTCTCACTATTAATCCCTCAGTCATTTGCTCTAATTTTTCTATTTCCTTCCTTCCTGCCCTATATTTTTAAAATAAATTTTAGGATTTGGGTTACATGATAAGAAGGAATAAAGAACAAATGCTCATGGAATGGCTATTTTAAAACTATTACCAGAGAAAAGAGTTTACTATCTATGTGAGTACATTAAATTATTTGTAGATAACAAATAAATATTTTTAAAACTATAGATCTCACTCAGTGCACAGAAGATAGACCAATCTGAAAATTTATTGTCAAGGCAGCAGTCTGAACACCAAATCAAACCTATTGGGTTTGGAGCTGGAAAGGACCTCAAAGACCACTTAGTCTAACTGGTACTGAGCATAAATGCCACTACTACAGGCCTAAGTTCTGCTCATCCAGCCTGTTGTTTGAAACAAAGATCTTCAGTGACAAGGAATTCATCACTTCCTACTTCCTTAGGAAATCTGCTGACACTGCCATTGCTCTGATTCAGACCTTTATAATCTCACATCTGAATTATTGTAATAAATAGCTTTCTGATTGGTTTCCCTAGTCTATGTCTCTCTCCACTCCAGTCTATCTTTCACTTAGGTGTCCAACTGATTTTTCTGAAGCATAGGTCTGACTAAGTCACTCCTCCTTCTACCTCCAATCAGTACATTCAGGTGACTCCCTTTTATCTCCAAGATCAAGTATAAAATTCTTTATTTGGTATCCCTAGCCCTTCATAACCTGTTTCCTTACTACCTTTCTATTTTTCTTATATTTATCCCCCTCCATTTATTGTGTGATCCAGTGACACTGGCCTCCTTGTTTTTCCTTGCACAAGGCCCTCTATCTCTTGACTCTGCATTTTCATTGGCTATCACCTATGCCTGGTATTCTCTCCCTCTTATCTCCATCTTCTAACTTCCCTTCAAGTCTCAGTTAAAATTCTACCTTCTACAAGAAGTCCTTCCTGATCTTGCTTAATGGCAACTATTTATCCTATGTATATCTTATTTTCATGGTATCCTCCCCCATTAGACTGTCAGTCCATTGATAGCAGGGATTATATTTTGACTTTCTTTATGTCCCCAGGATTTAGCACAGTGCCAGGAATTTAGTAGGTTCTTAATAATGTGCTGACTTGTTAACTTGCTGGAATTTCCATATGTAGGAGTTCCTCATAGTGGCAATTGTTTCTGTTCAGACCAGAAACCCTGAGGGTCTTCCCTCCCAGACTGATTTTTTTTTAGTAGAAAAAAAATGGTCATTTTTCTTTCTTTCTTCCTTCCTTCCTTCCTTTTCTTTTCTTTTTCTTTTTTTTTTGTTCTTATTTATTACCTAGCCTTAATGACTGGTTGGAAGAGATCTGGGAAAGATTGGAGCTTAAAAATGCCAAGGTCTGCCACTGCATCTGGGGCCATCTCCAGTCATCCTACTCTATAGCTTGCCATTGGACCCAGATGGCTCCAGAGGAAGAGAGTGAGACTGGCAACTTTGCATAGATCTCCCTCACTTAAATCCAATTTACTTGCAAGACAAGACATCACCTTCTAATGTCATGGTCCTCTTTGAAAATGAGGGATGAACAACAACAAAATTACAGGTCTAGTCTCTATCCATGTTTTTATTGTTATTCAGTCATTTCAGTCATGTCTGATTCTTCATGACCCCATTTGAGGTTTTCTTGGCAAAGATTCTGGAGTGATTTGCCATTTCCTTCCCCAGCCCATTTTACAGATGAGAAAACTAAGGCAAATAGGGTTAAGTGACAGGGTGGTATAGTCTAAGACTACATTTGAACTTGAACTCTAGGGCCAGTACTGTATCCACTGTGCTATAGGTTTATCCATCATGTACCAATGGAATTAATTTTAAATTTTTCCCTATTGAATGTTTCCTTATTTTATTTAATTCATCATTTGATCCTGCTAGATATATTTGACACTTAGTTCTGTTGTCCACTATATTACCTACCTCTTCCAGCTTTCTGACATCCACAAATTTGATAAACATTCCATTTTAGTTTTCATAGAAATCATTGATTTCTCTACCTGAGTAGGCCTCAGACACTTAACACTTACTAGCCATGGGATCTTGGGCAAATTGCTGAACCCCAATTGCCCTCCAAAAAAAAACTGAGAGAAACAAAGACAAGGAAAGAATCCTGCACAAAACATCCTCAATATATCTTAATCATTACACTTTTGATTGTTCGGTTATTTGACCAACTCCACAAACACCAAATTGTATGTGGAGCATAGGTCTTTCCTTTGTGTATAAAAAGATTATATAAAAGATTTTAGTCAAATATCTTGAGAGAATCCAGCCAAATGAATTTGTTTCTTCATACTTTTTTTGTTGTTCAGTCGTTTCACTTGTGTCTGACTATTTGTGACCCAGTTTGTGGTTTTCTTGGCAAAGATGCTGGAGTGGTTTGCCATTTCCTTCTTCAGCTCATTTTACAGATGAAGAACTAAGTCAAACAAGAGTTAAGCTAGTAAGTGTCCTAAGAACAGATATGAACTCAGGAAGATGAGTCTTCCTGACTCTAGGTCTGCCTTCTCTCCACTGTGCCACCTAGCTGCCCTGTAGTCTATCAGATCACTCTTAATACATTGATTCTTTTAAAAAATTTCAGTGGAACAAATAAGTAAGAATAAAATTATTAACAATGGAATTCAAAAGCACCTTACATTGTTTTTTTAAATAACCACGTTTGAACCTCTTCTTTTATGCCAAAATTTCAGAAATTAAACTGTCCATGGAAAAAGCGATATTTTAGTAACTTGAGAAAACTGAAAGTTCTATTGATTTCGGTCATTTGGGACTAACTCTGAGAAAATGGTGCTCAAATTTTATTTATATTTGTATTCATATTCATTCTTATTTATATTTACTGAACATAGGATAGAAAATAAATGTCACAAACTTAATCTTACTATAGATCACCACCCCAAAAATCAAACACCACCTAAGCCATTGCTGTTGAACCACAGTGCCATTTTGTTGAACTCTGAAAAAGTTTATTTTTATTTTTAAACAACCTTTTACCTCCATACTCTAACATGTTTGACATCTTAAAAGTCAAAATTTACTTTAGGCAATGGGAATTGTGCCAGAATTGTAGCCACAGATTAGGAACTTAAAGAATTATTTTAGTGGAATGACATCTGCATTACTGTATGATATTTTTTTGCCCAGCTGTTTAAAGAATTCAAAGTTATTACAACAAAAGAGGCTTGTTTATAAATCCTGGCCAATTTTTAGCTGAGGTTGCCTTTATCCTTTCAGTGTTTCTGAGTCTCAATGTTTGGAAGAATATGTGGTATCATTGTGATGTAAACATCTAAAATTAAATGCCAGTGTTTGTGAAAACCATGTAAAAGCAAGTTAACAGCATTACAATTCAGTTTCCCTCTTTGGGGGAAAATCAGCTTTATTACTTTTTAAAATATTTTTAAGGAAAACTATAGAATGCCTAAAGTTTTGTTTTGTATATTCAATTAGATGAATATTTGTTAAGTTCTTACTCTGTGATATGTTGTAGAAGTTCCTCAGGATACAAAGTTGACGAATGACCCAATCCTTGACCTCAAGAAACTGATAATCTACTAGGAAGAGTATATGACATATACATAGAAACGTTTAATACAAAACTCGTTTTGATGAGGACAAAGGAATCATCCAAATAAAGTGTTCTAGAATGATTTGATTACAAAGAAAACATTTTCATTTAGAAAAGAGTAACAGTACCTTAGCTAAGTTTTGAAAGGACTAGAAGATGCTGAAACAGGGGGGGTATGAAAAGGGGGGGCACTTTAGCCATTGATGATGTCCTTTGCAAAAGCATAAAAGCAGGAGACAGCTACTCCAAATGTGTGAAGAGTTAGGACTCCAAGTTTGACTGGGATAAAGTGCTTGAAGTAGAATAATGTGAAATAAACTTAGGAAAGTAGGTGGTAGATGAATTTTAAAGATCTTTAAATACCAGACGAAAAAATTTCTATTTTATCTTACTGGCAAAAGGAAACCAAAGAGCACTTTGGAATAGTGTAGTGACCTGGTAATATTTGTGCATTAGGAAGATTATTTTGACAACTATGGAGGAGGAAAGTGGGTTTGGGGTGGGGAAGGAGAGAGGGGGAGAGAGAGATACAGAGGGAAAGAGAGAGCAACCAGGTGGCAGCTACTAAAATAAATCCATGAAGCGATAGGCTTCATCTAGGTTAATGATGTGAATGAAGGAGAGGAGATGATTATAAAGGGTATTGTAAAGGCTGAATTAACAGAATTTGGCAACTGTTTTGAAGATTCAGGAGAAAGAATGAGACCTAGAGATCTCTTGTTATTATTGTTCAGTTGTTTCTGCCTCTTTGGGGTCCCTTTTGGGGTTTTCTTCTCAAAGATACTAGAGTGGTTTTCCATTTCCTTCTCCAGCTCACTTTACAGATGAGAAAACTGAAGCAAACAGGGTTAAGTAGCTGGCCCAGGGTCACACAGCTAATAAGAGTCTGAGATTGTATTTGAACTCAGGAAGGTGAGTCTCCCTAACTATACACCAGGCACTCTATCCATTGTGCCACCTAATTGCTCACATAGAGATCTAGCTGATTGTTTAATATCAAAAAATGTTACAAATTAGAGTTTTAATTTTATAATTTTGTTGATTGTCAGGATTTAAGAGATGGAGAAAAATGTTAATAATACAGATTAAACTTAAAGGGTTGTCGTGCACATTTCCCCTACAGAGATCCAATTGTTAAATATTTACTAGCATATTCTAGCATGAGGGTCACTGCAAGGTTACATTGCCATTAGCAAAAGTGTTTTGTACTAACATTGCTGGGATAATTATTTGAAATAAGTGTGAATTGGCATTGAGTAGGTTAAGAATATAACCAGATGGTCATAAACTACTTTTAACTTTACTTTCAACTCTTATATATAGCACTTATCATATTTTACTTTGTGTTATTGTTATTTCTATAATTTTCTGATCTCACCCACTGAGAATCATGAGTTCTGATAATCCCAGCATGCCACTGATAATGTATAGGACCTGAGCACATCACTTCCCACTTTCACAGACATAGTTTCTTCATCTGTCTTTATGGTCCCTTCTACTTCTAACATACTGTAATGTATGATTTCTGTACCTTTCTTCACCTTTGTCTCTCCCTCAGTACCTAGCATTGTTCCACAATCATATCATCAATGTTCTTTAAATTGAATTAATTCTTGAAAGTGTCACTTAGCCCCTCTGGACCTCTGTTCCTTATCTGTAAAATAATCCTTAAGCTCTAAAATCCCTTCCAGCTCTGAATCTAGCATTGTACAAATTAGTATCTCAGGATAGGAAATGTTTCTTTTGATTAAGTATGTGGTTAGGGATAGGAAGTTCCTGTTCTGCTCCTCTAAGATTGTTTAAAATAAGTACTAATGAGTAGAATGTGTTGAGAGCCCAGTTCACTAAGCACCTTTTTTTCTTATAAAAATAATACTCATTAATATGAATTGCAATAGAACTATGGTCTTCCTTTCCTTTCCTTTTTTCTCTTTTTTCTTTTCTTCCTTCCACCCTCCCCCTTCTTTCCTTTCTTCCCTACCTCTTTTCCTTCCTTTTTCTTTCTATTCTTCCTCCCTTACTTCAGTCTTTCTTTTTCTTTTTTCCCTTCCTTCTTTCTTTCCTTACTTCATTGCTTCATTTCCTTTTCTTCCCTCTTTTTTCATTTTCTCTTCCTGTTTTTCTTCTTTCCTTTTCTCCTTTTTCCTTCCTTCTACCCTTTTATCCTTCTTTCTTCCCTTCCTTCTCTCTATTCTACTTTCCTTTTTTCTCTTCTTCCTTCCTCCCTCCCTTCTTTCCTTTCTCCAACATTAGTTCCATTCTAAAGAGGATGTTAAAACTAGGCCAGGCAGAGCATGACAATAGTAACCAAGTCTTGAATGATCAAAGTTCCTCAACCTGAGCCACCTGCAAGGTGGGGTTGTGGCAAAGGGAAATCAGAATGTGTTAAGTTTAGCAACTTCTTGTCCTCTTTCCCTAGGCATAGGTGTATGGAATTCTGGAAACATATCAAGGGGATAAACTCAGCTATGACAGGTTTAAAATATTATAATCACCCTGGGAAAATCCCCAAGAGGAGGCATTAGAGTACAATGGAAAGAGTTCTGGACTTAGAAACAGAGAACCTGTGTTCAAATACTGTTTCTGCTATTTCCTACGTGGTTTACCATGGGCAAGTCAATTCATTCCTCTAGGTGTCAGTTTCCACATCTGCTAAATGAGAGGATTGTACTAGATGAAACCCTGGAGAGTTGGATCTAACATCCTAATAGCTCTCAATCTGTGATCAGATGATGAAGGAAGAGCATATATAAGACCACATTGTATAGACAAGCCTAGGTAAGAATTGACTACTAAATCCAATGTACTGCCTACTCATTCCTGGAATTTCATCTAGCCTTCATCTATACCGTCTTCCCAGTAGCATATAAACTTCTTGATGGCAGAGACTGCTTTATTTTTATCATGCTGTTCCTGAGCCTAGTGCAATACCTAGGATGCAAGTACTTAGACAATGTTTGTTAATTGATTAATTCCTTCACTTTCTCTGTACTTGGCCCACAACTAGTAGACCTGACTGACCATTGAAATGCCAGCTTGGTTCCCTCTGGCATAATTTTCTAAATGCTCTAGCTAATTATACTCTGTGATAGGAGGGCTGGGAAGAATCCTTCTATTCCCTATACCCTAGGAAGGGTATGAGCATTCTAGCAAGCCAAAGATATTTCAGCAAATGAAATATTTGATACCTGTCAGTTTTTCCTTCTACCTCTTTAACTGTCTTCTATGGCGGATGTTCTCAATGACAACCTGTCACATGGACTTCAAAGTGAACATCAGTTCAACAACTTACTCATTGGATACCTACTATGTGCAAGGCACTAAAAAAGTACACAATAGGATGAAACAATTTCCATATTAAGATGCTGTCTCCGAATGATCAACCTCCCATCAAAGGATTGATTAGTTGTGTGGATGGTGTTTATATTATTGTTTGTTACCCTGAATCAAAGAAAAGTATTGCCCTACTTATGTTTTTTTTTCTTTTTGTTTTTTTGAACTCACGTCTGTTCTTTCATGTTCTAAAATGTTATCAGCCACAGGAAAGCTTAAAAAAAAACAGCTATCCTTCTCTGCAAATAAGCCAGTGGATAAAGAACAATGTCTCTTCCTACCTTCACTTTTAATTTTCTTAACAGCATCCCCTCCCTTATGTATCCAAATATGGCCAACCCACAGGCCAAGGTACTTGTCATTACTTTTCCTTTTCTCAGGCCAAGTGGTCTCATGCTTCCCCCTAAGGAAATACATAAGTATCACTTATTTTCCCCTGCTGTTTCCTAAGAAAGGAGAATTGTTAAAATGATTTGCTTTTGTGAAGAGTAACTTCTTTATGATCTAAATTTCACAATATTCATTCAGATTACTGAAATATCCAAGTAACTTAAGTTAATTCTGTATTTTCCTTCATATAAAAAATCTAATGGGATGTCTCATAATTAAAATAATAAAACAATATCTAAAATTTTGAACTTAAAAACAGGAAAATTAGATTGTTTGCTTAACAGTGAAACTCACAACAGGGTTCCATTGAATAATAATCTCCGGCTATGTAAAGTACTTTTTATTTGTCAAAATTTACTTCCTATATTTTTTAAGGGATGCCTCCTAGCTTAATTTCAGAGATTTTTAGTTAATTTGCCAAACTTCAAAATACATTCTAAAGTGACTCATTGACATTTGCAATGCATAAAGAGATCCACTAACCTCTGCTTAATTAGGCAGGACCCTATTAGATGTATCCTCATTAAAAAAGAAAGAAATTTACAGTGCAGCATCAAGTTACTACCAGATAAACAGAATCATTATGAATCATACAAGTGTAGAAGACTTGGTTAGTTATAATGCTCATATTAATATTTTAACTGCAAATTGAATCTCATACAATTGATGTCATGAGGTCTTGAAAGAATGAAACACATTTATCAACTTGCTATTTGGATAGGTTTGCCAAAGGCAATTTATTTTCAATAGGAATTTTCGATGTATGAACCATTGTCAAATTTCCAGAGAACTCTGCTAAAGAGCTTTACTTTCCATTTTACCCTTTTTAGTCATTAAAGAAACTTTAGAGATCTCAAGGTCTTCTTTTGCCATCTGCTGTTTATAACACCTCAGTATTTAAGAAAACAAAAGTCATGTGACAGAGCCATCACCGGCAACTTTTGTGCTGAAGCAAATGACACAAAATTGCCCTCAATGATACTGGGAAGAATTCCCAGAGGAGAAAGGGAAAGAAGTGTGCCATCTGGTAACTTCCTATTTTAAATGATTTTTTTTAAGATTGGGTCACTCTAGCCCATGCTGGAAATGCTTGAGTCATTCATGGACCCAACCCCAATACTGAGCTGTATGGAAGCTTTAACCTTCTGCTTTCCTGATCTGGACCAGTTTGGAGTTCTTCAGACATTGAAGATTCCAAGGTTATCCACTGCATCCCGGTCTTGCCACTGACTTCAGTGACTCTGGAAAAGAGAGTGAGGTTCCATAGACGGCCTTGTAGTCCTGCCCCAGATGCTCAGCATATTAGTGCTGATTTTAGCATTGATATCCAATTGGCTTAACCTTACTATATCTCAATCCCCTTGATTCAAGAGATCCACCAGCCTCAGCCTCCCTAGAGATGACAGAGCTGTGCTACCTTCAATCAGCCTTCACATATTATTTTTGATAAAGTGAATTGTAAGATGTGATATAGTGACTAATGAGTTTATCCTAGAGTAAGAAAACTGCTTTAGATAATATATTTGTTGCAGATGAGTTACTGATCTGTATCGGTGAAGGAGTTTCCAGTTGAGGAATTCTCTACATGTGTTAATCATAAGACCAACAACTTCACCACCATCACTATCCCCCCAAAACTATATCAACAAGTCTTCATTTGTTGTTCATTTATTTTAGTCATGTCTGACTCTTTGTGACCCTGTTTGGGGCTTTCTTGGCAGAGTTACTGGAGTAGTTTGCCATTTCCTTCTTCAGCTCATTTTGCAAATGAGGATACTGAGGCAAACAGGATTAAGTAACTCTCCCAGAGTCACACAGATAGTAAGTGTCTGTGGTCAGATTTGAACTCAAGAAGATGAGTCTTATTTACTCCAGGTCTATCTAATGAGCCACTACTAAACTGCCCAAATGTGAATTTAAATGCCTATTTGCTTTATTTTTCTTTAATATTTGTATGTATTGTTCTCTAACTTTTCCATATTGGCTCATATTTTCTCATGTTTTGCTGAATTTGTCATGCCCGTTACATTCATCTGCTGGAGTTTTTTTTTTTTTCATTTTTTTCCTAATCAATAGACATCCATTTTGTTTCCAGTTTATTTAAATTTTTGTAACCATAAAAGGTGCTGCTTTGAATATTTTATAGTGTATAAGAATTTTCTGCCTTTGACTTTATTGTGGTATATGACCACTAATAAATTCCAAATTCTTTCACAGGATTATTGGATCAATTCACAGCTCAACTAGCAGTATATTACTGTTCCCATTTTTTTCATTGTTCATCAAACATTGAATATTTTAATTTTTATCATCATTGATAATTTGATGAATATGAGGGGACATTTAAGAATTATTTTAATTTGCATCTTTTGTTATTAATGATATGAAGCATTTTTTTAGAATGATCAAGATACTTATACTTTTGTGCAATTCTTAATATAATTTAGATTCTATGTCTTTACTAGGAATATTTTCTATAATATTGATGAAATATTTTTTCCTAATTGCCACTCTCTTTTTATCTTAGTTCCATAGATTTTCTTCAAGTCAGTTTTATATAACACAAATATACATATATATGTGTGTGTATATGTATATGTGTGTGTGTATATATATGTATATACTTTAATGATACTTTCTATCCCTTGATTACTTAAATAATTTTTCCTTAACTATGGATTTGAATGTTACTTGCTTTTATTCTCCTTTTATTTCCGAAGGTTGTGGAATTTTCTATTTAGGTAATATATTAACTTAATTACTCTATTCCATGATTTGTAACCATATAGCAATACCAGAAAAATATTAATATTTTAAAAGTAAGCCTCATTTTGAGGGATAAGGTTAAAAGTCCTTAAAAGCACTGCAGTCTTGCAAAGTAGGCATTTAATAAAAGTTTTATAATTGTTTAACTATATTGTTGTTTGTCACAAAATATTTGTGTATTTTTTACTTCAACTTCTGCCAAGAAAGTGTTTAAAAAACAGAGCAGGAAAGATGCAATAAAGTAAGTCAGTTTTTATATGGAAACCATCCCCCACCCCCTTATTATGGTAGAGAATACAAGTTTTAAACAAATATTTGGCTAGAAGTTTTCAGAGAAACAAAACACCCTTTTGAGAAAACAGTGTTAATACTCATACTCATAAACATCAGTGATAGAGTATACCCTAGAATGCTTTCAAAATGTAGAAAACAAATGAAGGAGTAATTAAACAGAATATTTTTAAAGTATAGTGACTGTAGTTTTCTTATTGTCTTTTTAATTTATTGGAAAATTTAACTAGATAAATATATTAGGTTATTTGTCCTTTGTGTATAATAAACTTTTTTAGAATTGTACCATTTGGAGTTGTCCATTAACTGGCCTTACTATTAGGGATGATTCCTACATATGTAGATATTGCTGACGTGGGAAGAATTTGGTTGTAACTCATTTAATCCAAATAGTTGTGCAAAACACAATAAGACAAAAGACATTAGAAGATGGGAGAGTTTATCATATAATCACAGAAGAGTACCAAGAAGACAAGCAAAAACATATTTTAAAATAGGTAAAGTGACAGTGTAGGAGGAATTCACCAGTTTTGGTGGGTTGTTTTTATTGTTCTTATTGTTTGTTTGTTTCTTTGACACTTGGATCTTGTTCAGCACTCTAAAGGAATAGAGTTTGTATGGTTTAGATGACAGGCAACTACTTTGTAGCTTGCTTCATGAGAAGGTTCAGTATCCCAGCAGCAGAGGAAGGTGGAGTATATTGTGACAGGTGCTAAGATAACTAAATTTTTTTTGAATTCTGGAATAAAAAAATATCATTGGCCTCTAAGACATCTATTTTTCCTTTTGATTATTTTCATAAGTTTCAAAATTTGTGAAGTTGGAACTTAATTAATAACAATCTCATTCCTTTTTTTGCTTTCTTTCTCATGTCTATACTCTAGCATCTTTTATGTAAATTTCCCTCCAAAAGAATGTTTTCAATAAAAATGAGGATGCATTCCTCACAGTAATATAACTAGATTTGGGTACCTGGTGATATGGGACAAATATTTCAATTCAATTAAACAAATATTAAGTGCCCTCTATATGCAGGGCAAGGTACTAGGTCTGGCACTGTGTTTGCTTTTTGTAAAAATAATTGAGTGGTCCTGCCTAAAATGTCCACTTATGTACATTTATCTATCCATAGTAATCAGATCACAGTGAAGCTTATACCTAGATCAGATGTACACATTGACATTTTTCTGTAATGGCAAACCACAATTGGGTAAGTCCTTTAACCTCTGCCAACTTTAGTTTCCACATCTGTAAAGTGATAATAATAGCACCTACTTCACAAGGTCATTGTGAGGAAAAAGTAGAAAACATGTAAAAAATATTTTGCAAACTTTAAATTGCTACACAAATGAAAATTATTATTATAGCTATTATTTTGTATCACAAATTTGATCAACATTAAAGTTTTAAATGTAAATTTGACACTTAACTTGTCTACATAAAGAAATTGATATTTGGGGGGTGGCTAGATGGCTCAGTGAATAGAGCACACTAGCCCTGGAGTCCAGAGGACCTGAGTTCAAATCTGGCCTCAGACACTTAACACAAAACTAGTCATGTGACCCTGGGCAAGTCACTTAACCCCGATTGCCCCTCCAAAAAGCAAAAAAAAAATGATATTTGAAACTAATTTCTTGTATAGTTATTATTTTTATTCTAATAGTAATTATAAAAAGAAGTGATTCTGAGATTGAATTTCAAGCTATCTGAAAGAGGTACAATACCAAAACCTCAGAAAATACCCTGAGTTATTAGCAAAAAAAAAAAGTCAACAAAAATATCAATAACTTTCAACTCATGCCCACTTTTCCTTTACTAAAATTAATTTTTTTTAATTTCTTAAATTATTCATGTATCAAGATCATCTTTAATGAATGAAAAGGGATCGAGCAGCCTTGCCCAAATAATACTTGATAGTAAGCCTTACAGTTTCACAGTTGACTAAATAGTACAGAGTATTTGAAATTGTCCTATTTATGTTTTGATAAGAAAATTCTTTAATATAGTAGAAAAAATTAAATTTTAAAATTTCTCCTGGGGAGCAGCTAAGTGGTGCAGTAAATGGAACACCAGCCCCAAAGTCAGGAGGACCTCAGTTCAAATCCGGCCTCTGACTCTTAAGTTACTAGCTGTGTGATATTGGACAAGTCACTTAACCCCAATTTCCCTGCCTTTCCCCCTTCAAAAAAGACCAAAAACAAAACGAAACAAGATTTCTCCAACATGGATCTCTTCCATGCATCTGTTAAAATTATATGATTACTTTAAAAATGTAGTTATAGGTACATCTTTTACCTTTTGATTATTAATATCAAATGAGGCATAAAGAAGATATTTACATGCTTACCAAAATGTGTTTGACAGTGTTAGGGGGGTATTTCTTGCATGGAATACAACTGGAAGAGGTATTTCTTTTGGATAGGGACCTTGTCCCAAATGTGGTTGTGGTTTGTCCTTCACTCTTGAAGAAGAAATGACATCAGGGAGATGATGACATGACTTGCAGTTGACTTTGAGTGAGGGAGGGCTGTGCAAGGTCACCAGCCTCACTTTCTCCTCTAGAGCCATGTGGGTCCAGTGGATAGATATCTATCAGAACGACTGGAGATGGCCCAGGGTGCAGTGAGAGATCTTGTCCCTTTTTAAGCTAAGGTTTTTTCAGATTCTCACTTACAGTGAGGTAACACCCATTCAGTGAATAGGCCTCTTTAAGAAGTGAGTCAAGGGATGGCCCCTTTAATTTAAAAAAAAATGAAACTGGGAGGGGAAGAACAGAATCAAATATACTTTGTCATTTAAAGCTCTTCACAATCTAGCCCCTTCATACTGTTCCAATCTCCTTACACTTTACTCTACTACATACCCTATTCAAATAATTTACAAAGGCTACTTGCTATTCCTCAGATGTGATAATTTTCTCCCAATGCTATCTATATTTGTATTGGCTCTGTCTTCCCGTTTCTGTAATGCTCTCATTTTCACCTCTGACTCCTAATTTCCCTGGTGTCCTTCCAGGCTCAGCTCAAATCCTACCTTCTATAGGAGGGCTTTCTAAATCCCCAAGGCCAGTCCCTTCTAACATTCCATTCCATTTGCACAGTATATATTTTGTTTGCACATAGGTACTTATATGTAGTCTTCCTCCTTCATCTTAGAATGTTAACTCATTGAGAGCAAAGACAGTGTTTTTGCCTTTCATTGCTTAGTACATTTCCTGACACATAGTAAGCACCTAATGAATGGGTGATGACTGAGTAGACTTCGTGAGTCTTTCAAAGTGGTTTTCCTGTAGTCACAATGTAAGTTGTTGTCCTAGTTGTAGTTCACCTTATGTATGTCAACCACACATGCAGGTTTCTCTGAATCTATCCTTTTTGAAATTTCTTTTGGTCCAATACTCTATTACATTCATGTACCATAATTTGTTTAGTCATTTCCAAATTGACGGACACCCCCATAAGTCTCATTGTTACTGAATTGTTTCGTGTCCAATTCATCATGACCCCATTTGGGGTTTTCTTGGCAAAGATATTAGAGTGGGTTGCCATTTCCTTCACCATCCCATTTTACAGATGAGAAAACTGAGACAAATAGTGATTTACCCTGGGCAAGTGTCTGAGACTAGATTTGAATTTATGAAGATGAGACTTCCTTATTCTAAGCCTAGTACTCTACTATAGCACCTACCTTCCCCTAAGTCACCATTGCTTTGTTGCAACGAAAAGTGCTACTAGAGATAGTTTTATTTGTATTTCTACTAGTTTATCCCAATGCTTTTCTTGGGAGTGACATTGACCTAACTGAATCAAGTCCTGGATGACTGCAGACATTCCTAAATGAAACTCATACTACTCAAAATATTGGCCTAATTATTTGCACAAGAAAAAAATGTTTATAAAGAGTCTCTTCCATTCAGAATATAATATAAGGTTGAATGGATAACCCATAAAGTTAATCTATCAATTACATATATTTTGGACACAGACTGCAGATGGGCAAAGCACTGAACACAGAATTAAGTAAGAGGCCAAGAGTAGACTTGAATGTTTTGGAAATTAGACCAGAGTTTTAATAATTTTTCTCTTCTCTTCGAGACAAAGGACTATTTTTTAATACAAATATTCTCCTGATGATTCTGTGACTGTGAATTATGGAATACTACAGTTTTCAAAGAATTAAAATTGCAGGTAATCCATAGTGGTTGAAAAACATGTGGTAACCAGATGTAAATAGGCTATAACATATTACTTGTAAAGAATTCTGCACCAAAGGTGGCATCATTCAAGAGAAATATGAATGGAATTGGAAATAAAGTAGTGGGTAAGAAGAAATGGACATCCCTCATATCTATTGGCACCAAAGATCAACCTGTCCTCTTATGCCATCATGTTAGGTTGATCCCATCTGGTAGATTTATGGGGGAGAATGGATGAGACACACAGGGTAGAAAGGTATAAATGGGTTGCTGTGATCTGAAATGATTAAAATGAATTACACCTCCCCACCCCATCACTAAGATCACAGATTCATTGAACTGCCAAAAAAATATTAGTTGAGTTTCTACTATGTGCCACACATTGTGCTAAATGCTAGTGCCATGTCCTCAAGGAATTCTCATAGTTACATATGAGAAATATATGAAATAGGTAAAAAATAATAATCTGGAAGTGAAAGGCACAAAGAATTGGAGATGGGGATGGGATGGGGGGAGGAGAAACAACTAAGAAAGACCTGCAGGCTGTAGGTTTTTATCTGAGACTTGAATAAAGTCAGAAAAACCAAGATTCAGACTTAGGATCAAGTAACTAATTAGTGCCTTGTGCTTACTAATGTTGACTGAAGTAAGTTTAATTGACTAACAACTACTATTTGATTATTACACCACTTACATAGCTTTTTAATTAAAGAAAAAAATTAGTGCTAAGATTGCCAATTCCAGTAGTTTTGAGATTGATAGTATTTGGAGAAAATTTTTAAATTATATATATTTTATTGTATTTTTGTTTATTTTGTTAAACATTTCCCAGTTACATTTTTTTTTGGAGTGGGGAAGGCAAGGCAATTGGGGTTAAAGAGAAAAAAAATTTTTTCGGAGCGGGGAAGGTAGGGCAATTGGGACTTGCCCAAGGTCACATGGCTAGTAAGTGTTAAATGTCTGAGGCCAAATTTGAACTCAGGTCTTCCTGGCTCCAGGGTTGGTGCTCTATTCACTGTGCCACCTAGCTGTCCATAAGGAGAAAATTTTTTGAAAAATATATTTATATCTTTCCAGGACCTGACCACCTTGGGTGTTACCAAGTTGACTTCACTTTCACATAAAATTATCAGCAGACAAGCCACAATTAATTTAGGCAAAATTGGCCATGGAGCACATTGAAAGTAGTAAAAGCTATTTCTGGAGTTTAGATTGTCTGATTAAAAAATGATCAGAAAAAGACTATTAACGTTAAGTTGGAGTATGCTAATACTAAGATTTACAAACTTGATGACCCAAGTTGTTTTCAGCCAGAATGCTTCAGATCTTGTGGAAATAGCACTCTTGAAATTCCTTTAGACATTCCAGGAACTAAAGGAAATTTCAGATTAGTAAGACATGTCTCTTTTGTGGATTGTCCTGACCATGCTATTTTGATGGCTACCATGCTAGTAAGTGCAGCAATCATAGATATAGCCCTACTGTTAATAACTGGTAATGAGTCTGGTCCTCAGCCTCACACTTCTGAGCATCTAGCTGCCCAGGAAATCATGAAATTAAAACATTCTGATTCTACAGAACAAAATTGATTTGGTAGAAGAAAGTCAGGTTAAGGAACAGTATAAATTGATCCTTTGTATTTGTCAAGTTGCAGAGGGAGCTCCTATTATTCTAATTTCTCTTCAGCTGAAGTGTAATATTGAAGTTGTTTGGGGAAAGAAAATTCTAGTACCCCCAGGAGACTTTACTTCAGAACCCAGACTTCTTATTATTCAGTCTTTTGACATAAACAAGTATAGTTGAAGCTAATGACCTTAAGGGTGGTATGATTGGTGGTAGTATTCTCAAAGAGTACTAAAGGTGGCTTGGGAGTTGGAAGTCAGGTCTGGCATTGTCTAAACATAGTGAAGAGAAACTCATGTGTGAGCCAATCTTTTCCAAAATCATAACAGTTTTTTGCCAAGCATAATAGTCTTCAGCATGCTGGAGGCCTTATTGGGTCTGGAACAAAAATTGATCCAGCTCTGTGCTGAGCTAACAAAATGGTGGAACAGGTACTTGGTACAACTGGAATGATACCTGAAATCTTTATAGAATTGAAAATTTCCTATTTCTGGATTAGATGACTTTTTGGTGTGCACACTGAAGGAGACAAAAAAATGTAGCAAAGGTGCAAAATTGTCCAAGAATTAAGTGATCATGGTGAACATCGTCTTCTTGTCTATTGGAGGAAGAATCAATGCAGTAAAGTTGATTTAGGCAAGATCATTCTCACTAATCCTGTGTGTTTGGAAATAGGAGAAAAAAAATGCCCATGGTCAGAAGTGAAAAATGTTGGAATTTAATTGAATGGGATTACATAAGAAGTCCAGCCAATGGTAGATGATGAATAAAGAACAATTACTGAGTGCCTAACTTTGGCTGAGGAGAAAGATTCCACTTAAATCTAGGGATGTATTTTCAAAGCAATAATGGGGAAATAATTTCATAGCGGTGAATACTGGATAGTTTCATCATTTCTTGTGATGAAAATTTAACGTCTGGTATTAAAATACTAGTCAATGTCTGCAATAAATATAAAAATTAACATAATGGTGAATTTGTTTTGGATTTTAACAGAAATTAATCTTTTTCATACTTCATGTCTAATATATACATTGCTGAGGTTTAAACTAAGATATATTTATAACAGTCAAGCCAAATTCACTGTAGTACATTTAACAAAACCTGTGAAATAAAGTTTTTCTTATTTTTTATTGTTTCTGTGAATAGCCCCAGCCATCAAAAATGGTTTCAACAGTAAAATGCTTAAATAAAAAAATGTTTTTGAAGACAAACTAAATATCTATGTATCTATGTGTTATGTGTATATGTGCGTATACATATATATATGTAAACTGATTTTTTCTGTTAAAGAGGTGGATGAAATTTTGTAAATGTTTAGAGTATTCATGTCAATTACTATATATAACTATGCAAATTTCAAAACTATTTAGTGAAGACCATTGCTAATAGGTGAACTTTAGGCTGTTGTCTGAGAGCGTCAAATTTTTGGAGAGTTCAACATTTTTTATATAGTTACATAGACCTCATCCAGAAAATAAATTCTCTAGATATTTTGCTGAATATTAAATGCTTCACTGAAATAAGTTCTAAGTCATATATCTAATTAAATATCAACATGGAATGATCCTCAGCATCCCTGATAGTCATGCTCAGTGAGGATCAGAATGACAGTTCAGAATTGAGCCTATGTATGTGTTTAGTGTGTCTTCAGCACACTGTCTCAGAGGCTAGATAGGGGAAAACGAGAGTCTGGATTTTTAAGCACTTGACAATCATAATTTTCCACTACAGATTTCTCTGAACTAAACCAGATGATGGAAGAAAAACATTAACTTGTGGTTTCTAAATAGGAATGGACTTATGTTCATTCCTTTTCAGTAGGCTTTTGGAAAGAGGGAAGGGTAGTGGGCTTCCCATTTGCTTGTTCACCCCCTCCAACTGCCTTCAATTGATTCTGGCTGTGCCACCCACCTGGAACTTTATGGTTTCCATGGCAATATTGTCTGATTTTCTTAGTAGAGCATTCTTCCAGTTTTCTGCGTGGTGATCCTTGTACATATTTACAAAGATTCCTCACTTCCTCTCCATGGAGGCTCACCGCAGGAGGTAACTAGTTCAATACATGTTTACAATGCATCTGAGGAACAATTATTGTTTAGAGGTTTCATTTTTATTTTGTTTTAAAAATTTACCTTTCTTTGAAGGTAAAATAATGAAGGAAAGAGAAGTATCCAGAATTATCTTCAGGAAAGAATCCAGATACAATATTCTGATACAGATGAATTCACTTTTCAAGTTAGAAGTATTTATAGTTACTTTAATCAGAATCCCAGAAGCATACTCCAAATTAAAGTAGAAAAGGCCCTGGCTAATATTTATAAAATACAGTGTTGTAAGTTTTATATAGATCCCTGTTCTTTTTGTATCTTGATCTAAAAGGCAGAAATGATACTGAATATATTAGTCCTTATTATTTACTATACAGGGCAGTTAGTTTACAGGTATGTGCTACTTTAAGTAAATCTTTATGCATACACACACCCATACACAGGGATACGGACTGGACTTATGAATTATTTGCTATAGAGAACTTATGTGAGAGTTGAGAGGCTAGATGCCTTGCTAGTAGATATGAGGACGGCTTGAACTTAGGTCTTCCTGGCTCTAGGGCCAGCTCTCTAATCAGTAAGTAATGCTTCCTGTATAAGACTACCCTTGTAAATATAGATAAATGGACAGATAAGAAATAAAAATTATGATATATTTTAACTAATATTAGGAAGCAATTATTATACTATATTAATATTATAATTATTATATAATGTTCACCAAAGTCTTATTTAAAATAATAAACTCAATTAGCTCTTTTAAAATAGGATTCAGTTCATGCATGACTTTTAAGGGCATGACTGGCATGCAAAATGAGAGGCTGCTGCATCATTTCCTTACAGTATGATTTTTAATTATTTCATTTCTTTAGAAGCTATATAGTTTACATGCAATAATCCAATTTTCATTATTTTACTTTCTTCCATAATGGAACTACATAACTGGTGAAAACTTCACATGTGTATTAAACACTCAGTGCTTATTGACATCATTCAGAAGAATATGAATAGTTTTCATTATTTTAAAAACATGGTACCTACCTCTAAATGGCTTTAGAAACTGGAATTTAATTGCTGTGAATGCCATAGAGGGGGGACATTCAAGTCTAAGGAAAGACCAAGAAAAATTAAAGATTCATTAATAACTTGATCTGTCTACTTTGTCTTTCTGTTAGAGCAATTCCATGTGTGGGAAATAAAGTACTTAGAAGTGCAAATGGAATGCTGAGAAACAACCTGTGATCTATATATTCAGTAACTGATCTATGCCTTATTTAATAGAATGATACCCAATCCCTTGGTGCCTAGCAAGAGCACAGTTAGTAAGTGCTCTTCTTTCATAACCTCCTAATGGTAAAATGCTTTCAATTCATGAGATATGGCTCCTCTATAGGAATCATGTCTGGGAAAAATTTACTCATTTTATCATTTAGATTTAGGTTATTTGACTTACTATCCTGATTTTACTTATATATCCCTGAGATTTATATATGATTCATTTTAAAGATTGAAAGACAAAAGAAGATAAAAAGCAACTTAAAGACAGTTATTACTTCTAATAATGGAATTACTTGATGGCTATTGTTAAATTTAAATAATTTTCACAGTATGTATATATACACATATACATGTGTGTGCATATACATACATATGTGTGTATACGCACATACGTGTGTGTTTGATCCAAACATTAATGCTTTTTATATACAAGGCAATATACTAGTCACTGAAGAGACAGAGACAGAAATGAAAAAGTCCCTACCCTTGAGGAGACTACATTCTAGGTGGGGGATGGGAGGAGATGAAATATGGGGCCAAGTAAGTAACTACAAAGATTATTCCAAGGTTTTTTGTCTTTGTTTTTTAAGTTACATCAAAATAGGTAGTAACTGAGGGCATGGATGGAAGAGTGAATCAGGAAAGTCTTATGAAGAAGATGGCAGCTAAGATGTGTTTTTTAGGAAACTAGTGATTCTCTTCCACAAAGCAGAAGTGAAGAGGGTGTGCACCCATGTCTGAGGGAGCATTTCTGTAAGGTCATGGAAGATGAAATGTCATATTCAGGGAACAGCTGCAGGGGGCCAGTTTGACAAGACCAGGGTATTATATATTATGAAATACAATTGGAAGAATAGGTAGGGACCTGGTTATGGAGGGCTTTAAATGCCAGGCTGAATAACTTATATATTTTTCTAGAAACAACAGGGAATTATTGAAGTTTTTTTTAATAGGAGAACTATATGATGAGGTCTGTGCTTTAGGAATATCAATTTGTCAGTTGTGTGGAAGATGGATTAGATAAGGGAGAGACTGGATCATTTAAGAGGCTCTTGGAGATTATCCAGGTAAAAAATGATAAAGACCTGAACTATGGTTGAGTTCATCTTTGAATGGAGCAAAGACAGACATCAGAGCTGTTGTTGGAGTGATAATTATTGTTATTTCAACAACAACAATAACTTGCCATTATATAGCACTTTCAAGTTTGCAGAATTGTTTATATTCTTTCATTATATTAGCTGTGTACTTTATCTCATTTTAGTGGTAGGATTAACAAGCCTCAGTAATCTGGATATAATGGTAGAAGCAGAGGGAAAAGGCAAAAGTGACTCCAAGATTGCAAACCAGGGTGACTACGAGGGCAGTGTGACCATCAATAGAAATGGCAAGGTTTGGAGGTTAAGTGGAAGTTAAAATGAAGTTCTGTTTTAGACATGTGTTTGAGATGCCTGTGGACTCAAGGGAGATGTTCATAAGACAGCTGCTAATATAGGACCAGAGTTCAAGATGGCAATTAGGGATGGCTATATCTATTTGGAAGTCATCTGTATAAACATCATAATTGAATCCAGAGTGGCTGATAAAATCACAAGGTGGATTCTCTAGAGATAAGAATGATGGGGGGAAGTAGCGAGAACAATTGGAAAAATCTGAGAGGGTCCAGAAGAGAGCCATAGGAGGCGAGGACAGTGGGACCAGAGACTGGGAGTTCTGGCCATTCTGATGTCAGGGTAGGGTTGAGGTGAACAGATGCTGTGCTCTATAGCTGGGGTGGAAATGTAAGGTACAGTTGTAACAAGGCTTGGAGGGGATTAGAAAGGAAGGAAACCAGAGTGAAAAAGGTCTTGTGTTTCTGCCACATTCATGTGTCTGTGCTCTTTATAGCTAGAGATTCTTAGACTCTCACTTGGCCCATCCCAATTGCAATCACTCAACTGGTACATTTGTATCTTAAAATACCATGAGTAATCAAACAATATATTTTACAAGGTCTTCTTGCCCTTGGACTTGTACACATAGTTTTAAAGTAGCTCTACAGAATTTGGGGACTGTTATGAGTCAACCAACAAGTATTTATGAGGACCTTTTGTGTCTTTACCCTTAGATTCCAAAAGATTATATTCAAACTCAACATGGACACAATTAACATTCAAAAATGTTTGTATTAATTTCAAACTATGGAGGAGAAAGGTCAATCTAAATTAGAGAATACTTGGAATTTCAGAATATTTTTAAAGCAATGTAATTTTACTTCAGGCATACACTATAACCCATATGAAAAACAAAGAAAATGTTACAAAGGCCTCATGAGACCTACTTTAGTAAGAAAAAATGAGAATTACTTATACTTAGCACATTAGTGGTTTGTATATAAATAGTCAGCAAGCTTTTATTAAACCGCGTGTGCTAAGCACTGTGCTATCACTGGGGAAAAAATATATGGGAAGAGAAAAAAGTCCCTGCCTTCAAGGAGTTTACATTCTAATGGAGAAGACAACACATAAAATGAAGCTAAAAGAGTAGGGGGGGGAGGTACTAGAGGGAAAAGTCTGGAGGAATATGGCTTGGATGGATGGCCTAGGCTGGATGTTGTTGTTATTGTTGTTGTTGTGTCTTGTCTGACTCTTCATGACTTCATTTGGGGTTTTCTTGGTAAAAATACTAGAATGGTTTTCTATTTTCTTCTCCAGCTCATTTTACTGTTGAGGAAACTGAGGCACACCAAGTTAAATGACTTGTTCAGGGTCACACAGCTAGCTAGTGTCTGAGACCAGATTTGAACTCAGGAAGATGAGTCTTCCTGAGTCTAAGCCTGGCACCCACTTTAGATGGAGATTCTAGGAGAAGCCATCCAATCTGAGTAATGGGTCACAGGAACAAAGGGTATTCCTACCATATTAATTCCAGGGCTATAGTGATCTAGGATGATAAGGACATAATGGAGAAAGTCTTGAGGTGTGCAGCCTGGTAGGAAATAGGTAGAATTCTAGGATTTAGAGCTGTAAAGAACTTTTTTCTACTAAATACTACCCTAATTCAAGGTCTTATCACCTCTTAGCTAAATTATTGCAATAGTCTCCTCATAGCCTTCTCTGTTTCTAGTCTCTTCCCTCTCCCAGACAGTTTTACAACTGTAACATAATCTTTCCAAGCCATAGGTCAATGATGTCAGTTCCTTGCTTAGAAGTTTTAGATCTATAGGTCTTTTTATTGAAAGGGATCTTAGAGGCCCTCTAGGCCAACTTACTATTATTATTACTATTATTTTACAGATAAGGATATTCATACTCAAAGAGGTTGTGAATTACTTAAGATTACACAGATAGTCAGGGGTCAAGATGGGATTTAAACCCAGATCTTTTGACTCCAAATATTATATTATTTCTACTATACCATACCACCTTCTCTTGGTAGCACTCTATTGTCTCTAATACAATAGATAGATAGATAGATAGATAGATAGATAGATAGATAGATAGATAGATAGATAGATGAAAATACAAATAAATAAATAGAAATACAATAACAAAATGAATATACATAAATAAATAATAGAAACTCTGTTTATTGTAATGGTAATGAAATTTGATGATCCCTTTGTATTGGAAAGCTGACAGGTACTTAGCACCTAGTTTCAAATTAAGCCTCTGTAAAGAAATGCAAGGTATGAACCCCCTGTTGCTGACATAACAGGAAGGGGCTGAACAGGGAGGAACTATATAAGGAAAAGCACAATAAGGAAAAACCTATATAAGGAAAAGCACAAGCTAGACAGACAAAATTTCCCGGGATAAGCATCGTGGAGGCAGGGCAGCTGCTGCTAGACTGAAGAATGAACTGAGAATTGAGAAGAACTGAGAAGAGGACTGAGAATTGAGAACTGAGACAGAATTTCTTGGAGCAAGCCACGTGGAGGCTGGATAAAGTGATTTTGATTTTGAGAATGGAACTTATGGTACTGAAGACTTCTGAGGGCCAACTGGAGCTGCTGAGGATTTCCAAGTGCCAGCCAGAGGTGCAGAAGACTGAGGAAGCATGACTGTTGTGCCAGTACTTTGTACAAATACTGTTGTGACTTTTTTAATGTGTGTGAATGTTCTTGTGGCTTTGTTAAGCCTTGTCTTCCCAAGAACAGAGACTGAAGATCTGAGATGTACTGGACACTGTGAACCCCAATGTGGAGCAGGAACTGCATAGAGAGCTGGACAAGGAGCTGGGAGCTGTCTGCCTTTGAACTCAAGTGGCAGTTGGTTAGATTCAGGCAGGACCTGGCACCATGGAAGAGGAACCATGGGAGCTGAAAGCCTGTCCTGAGTCAAGATGAAAAGACCTCTCTGTGGGTACTGAGTAGTGACTGATGAAATTGTAATTTACCTGTGTAGAGTGTGCATGGCTTTTGTATTTTCCACTACCCCTTAAGAGGGTACTAAGTAGTGATTGTTGAAGTTGTAACTCAATTGCACCCTATGGGTGGAGAACTTTGACTTTTCTACTTTGTGATCCCAAGCCTCCTTAAGGATGATTGAATGATTGAGTTACTAAATGATTGTACTTTGTTGAAAACTATATGGCCATTTTAGTGATAGGTTGTTAAGTTATAACATTATGAATGCTGTACCTTGATTTTCTATGAATGTTTTGCTCTGATTTGTTATTGAATAAATAGAATTCTCTATACTATGTAATCAGAACCTTGAAAGCTGTTCACAGTAGCAGTCCTCTAGAAAACTGATCATGCTTGACTTTATACTTGGCATTAAATTTCTCTAAAATATTACTCCAAGCTACTTTCCCAAATTTGTTTCTTCTCACTCTCTTTACCCTTTCTGCATGTCCATCAAATTGAGTTACTAGCCATCTTCCTAACTGGTTTGCCTCCTTTTGCCATTTTGGCCTACCCACTTCCTGTTATCCATTCCTGCAATGCACTCACCTCTCCCCTCTATAGTTTTAGTCACCATTCAGCTCTGGTGCCACCCCTCATAGGAAGCTATGTTGACCCAAGTCTAACTCAGTCCAGACTAGAGATACAATCTGGGGGTGAGACCAGAAAGAGACATTTTATGTGGGTCATAAAATGCAATAAAAATGACTTTACTAACAAAAGATTTCTAAGGTCAGAAAGTTAGTAGTTCAGATTAAATGTCATCTTCCCTCTTCCTCTTCATTCATAAGGATGTGGCCACTTAGGGTAGAAAGGTACTCTGAAGGAATAGGGAGATAAGCATCTCATACTCTGCTTTTTTTTTATATGCCTGAGGAAACAAGGAAGTCAAAAAGCCTTTAAAAGACCAACCCAGTATACATAAAACAGGTGAGACACTCCTAACCCACAAATTTCTCTGGATTCCCTATTCCCTATCCCTTCAGGCTGTTAATGCCCTCTTCCTTTTAAAATTATCTTATACTTATCTTTATATGTGCCAGATATTTCATGTAGAATACAAATTTCCCTAGGGCAGCAAATGTTCTACCTTTGTCATTGTATCCTACAGAGCCAACCATGATGCCTCCCTTGCATATGTTATTCAGTCATTTTTCAGTCGTGTCCAACACTTTGTGACCTCTTTTGAGGTTTTCTTGTTAAAAATACTGGAGTGGTTTGTCATTTCCTTCTCCAGTTCATTTTACAGATGAGGAAACTGAGGCAAACAAGATTAAGTGACTTGCCCAAGGTCACACAGCTAGTATATAAGGCTAGATTTGAACTAGGGTCTTCCTGACTTCAGGCACTACTTGTCCAAGTAGTAAGGGTGAACCTAAAGCAGCCTGGAGCAGTATGAAGGCCACTGAGGATGATGCAGAGCAGAATTTCCTCAAAATGAAGCCTTTGTTACTTTCCACAAAGGTGCTTCGACGATATTTTTAGTCCTATTGATTGCAATGCATGCAAACTCATATGAGTTTCTGTGGCAGTCTGGCTAAAATAACATGAAACAGACCAAAAGAATTTGCTCTCTTTCCATATGCCCCTGGGTTTTTCATCATAATTTAACTTATAAAAATATTTCTTTGAAGTAAGATAGCTAAATGCTTTATTTGTCATGCCTGGATTTGATAACAGTTGAGTAGACATGCAACAGCTTCCCAAGAATTGACTTTACTTCAAGGATTGGTAACTGGATAAAATGCTGGAAATACTTTTCACATCCAGAGAGTTCTGCTGCTTTAAACCAGAGAAGCTTTTTTTTTCCCCATCAGCAAGACAGATTTCCTGAGTCTGAGCCAACCTCATAACCTGCTTTAGAAGATCCATTTCCTGGTTATTCTTCATAGACTGTGAAACTTGGGGAATAAACTTTGTTGTATTTTGAAATCATTTCTAGAGCCCAAATTCATGTGCTCTTAATTGGAAAGAAAGCTTAAGAAGTACATTATATATGCTTCAATTTATTTTTCCATTGTCAAAACTTATCACTTGGTTATTTTAATGAATTTTCTGACCTTATTGAAGTAATTTCTGTGATACTTGTTACACAGCTATGGATGAAAGAAAATATATTTGAATATCATTGAACATTGAACAACAGGGACTAAAATTCAATCAACTCTTTCCTTTATTGACACCCACAATCAATCAATCAATCAATCGATAAACATTTGTTAAGTGCCTACAATGTGCCAGGCACCATGCTAAGTGCTGGGGATAAATAAAGGAAAAGAATTAACTGAATTTTAGTATTTGTGGTCTAATTGTAAAATTTATATTCAAAACATTTTGAAAATAAGGTTCAAGTTAAAAATTATTATTGTCGGTAAAAATTTAATCAAATTTGAATGCATGAGTTTGCTGATTATGACTCTCTGTAGTTCAAATCTGGCCTCAGACACTTACTAGCTCTATGACCCTGGGCAAGTCACTTAACCCCATTTGCCTCAGTTTCCTCATCTGTAAAATGAGCTGGAGAAGGAAATGGCAAATTACTATCTTTGTCAAGAAAACCCCAAATGGGGTCACGGGAGTCACACATGACTGAAAACAATTGAATAGCAAAACTATAGGTGTGGCATACATGAATCTTGTCACCTTCCATATGTATGCATTCTGTACTGATGTCCTGATTTAGTAAAGGGAACATCCTTTTGGGAGAGAATATTTTGGTATCTTTTTGTATCAAGGCACAGAGTGGTTCCTACTCTCACTTATACATTAGTTCTAAACTATCCACAGGACCTATTCTATTTATATTACCTTGTCTTCACCATTTCATGCATTTTTTTAAACAACTAATTGAAATATAAATACATTGATATATATACATATATGCAAATATATAAACATATAGCTATCAAAACTCCAGGCAGCTAGGTGGCAATATCAGGAAGACCCTAGTTCAAATGCAGCCTAAGATATTTGCTAGCTGTGTGACTCTGGGCAAGTTATTTAACCCTATTTGCCTCAGTTTCCTCATCTGTCAAATGAGCTGGAGAAGGAAAAGGTAAACTACTCCAATATCTTTGTCAAGACCCCAAATAGAGTCATGAAGAGTCAGACACAGCTAATCAATCCAACAATTAAAATTTCAGTAAGACTTTTGAGGCACGATGCATGCATGCATGCATGTATGCATAATGAAAGGCACCGTGGAAAGCTGGCCTCTCAGTATGACTTCTACTTGCTGTGTGTTTTCCTGGGAAGATCTCATTGATCCAAGTAATTCACCAACACCATGATTTACTGAACAGGTGCTGATTTACATATGTAAGGGAATTTGTTTTCTGGAAGAAAAGAGAGATGAAGAAAGAACAAGAGAAAAAAAACAGGAAAGAGAAAGATAGGGAGTAGAAAGAAAGGAGAGATTTCAACCTGGAGGAGGCATCTGGAATCTATACTAAAGCAATTGCAAATATATTCATGAACCTCCTGAGCATTAAAATTGTTTCTAGAGCATTAAAACCTCTTTTATCCTTGGATATCATATTGTTCTAATCAAGATTTTTGAAAAATGAAATTTTATTGCAAGAATAGGTAATCCTGACTTTCTTAATTTAAACAAACCCTTATCATTGCTTTGTGTTGTTACATACAAATATATCTTCTTTCCTCTTCTCACATTTGGCAAGATATGTGATATTCCATGCCTATATGCCTTCCCACCTCTGCAAAGAAGGAAAGTATATTTTCTCATCTCTTGTCCATATCTTAACTTGGTCATTACAATTACACACAATACCATTTTGCTTTACCATTATTTCCATTTACATTATTTTAGACAATGTCTCTGTTGTTTCCCTGATTCCACTTATTTTATTCTGCTTCATTTTATATGTCTTCTTATGATTTTTCAAAATCATTCATATTCATTGCTTCTTATGCACAGTAATATTTCATTACATTCAGGTACCATATAGGGTGCCCTAGATATAGGAACATTCTATATTTTTTCAGCTTTTCATCAACCTATGGGCAACTACTGTGTTCCTAAAATAATATAATTATGTATTTGTTTTATTTATCATATATTACATATATTTATCATATATTATATATTATATAACTTGTATACCATATATAATTTCCCTCAATTACATGTCAAAACAATTTTTCAATACTTTTTAAAAATTGAGTTCCAAATTCTATCCCTCCCATCCTCCCTAAGATGGTGAACAAATAGATATAGGTTATATACGTGTAATCATATTTATCATTTATTTAAATAAATATCCATGTATTTATTATATATTACATTCATATATTATATACGTAATATATAATAAATTCCTTTGTTTACAAAGACATTCTTGACTTGCTTGCCAATGACTTATGTTCCAAAAGTTCATTTGCATGTTAATCATTAGGAACTCTGAATGCACTTTTCCATAAAATTCTTTCCCCTAAAAACAATCAAAAGCAGATATCTACATGAAATGAAATCATAGTAGGGAAGGTATTGATGCAAAAAAAAAAAGGAAACTGAGTGAGGATACTGATATTTATGAGAAAAATTAAATAAGGAGGTAAGTTTGTGAAGATTCTTTATTTATTCTGATAAAGTTTGTAATATTTAAAGATTTGCAAAGTACTTTCTATAAGCTGTCTCAGTTCATCCCCATAGCAATCATGAGGTAAGTTCTTTTTGTTGTTGTTCCAGACCTGTGCCTTTAATAGTTTAGAGAGCTCTTAGGACCCTCCCCCCCCCATTCCAATGCAACCTCCATTCTCTTATTAACTTACTGTGTTAAAGAGTTGCCTAGGATGCTGAGGTTAATTGACTTGCCCAGGGTCACTCTGTCAGCATGTCACTGACAGAGCTTTTTGACTCCAAGACCCACCTCCTAATTAACTATACCATGCTGCCTGTCAAGGTCAATATTATTATTATCCAGTACTTTAAAGGTAAAACATAATTAGTGTTGGTTAATAAGTGTCAGAAATTGTAGATCTCTCCTGACATCAGTTACAGCGTCTTTCCCAACACTGCCTCTAGATCTGTCACTTTCCTTTTCTTGTTTTAGATGCATCATCAGCACTACTCCTATTTGTCACCTATGTTTCATGTCACTTATAGGGATGGGGGAAAGGGGTTCATAAATCAGAAAAAAAGAAAGATTTTCTTATGGTAACTGGACAAGGAATGGAGTTGCAAAGTATAGGTACTAGACACAAATTGCAAGATGTGAAAATATTTGAGTTATGAGCAATGAAAGATAGAGGAAGGATGTGAGGTTGGGGGAAGCAAAATTGAGGAGTCTTGGGATGAGAAAGAAATGTCAAGTTAATTCCCTGAGCTGCCTACAAGATGATATAACTAACCTAGGTCAGCTTTGCAGTCAATGGAGTCATCAGTAATATGAATACCTTCGGGATAGATGAGGCTAGGGAGCATGCGACTAGTTACTTGTACACAGTTTTAAGGAGTGTCCATAATGAAAGGTATCAGGACAATAAGCTATGAGGTACTCAAACTTTGTATTCTGCTGAACAGGAAAATTCTGTAGTCTGGCCTTAGCTCAATATTTATCCATAGGTTGCAACTACAAAGAAATTCCATTGAGAAACTAGAAGCTTTTGGTATTTAGGAAAATGAGAAAGAGCCATGGAAAGAGAGTGGGAGTCTTCTCTGAAGCTGGACATGGGACCTAAGGGAAGTTCATCCCTGTCTGTCTGGTGGGATTGTACAAAGTAATTTCTGTAAACAAGAAACGGACCCCATAGTGTTTGCATTCCGTAGCCAGATGTGAAGCATAGAAAATTCATCAGGGAGGAAAAGAAACACTAATTCAGCTGTTCTGGGAAAGTGGAAAAATTGTTTTATAGTATGTTCTTTGAATTGCCAAATAAAGATATATAAGGGAATCCAGGCAGCCTATATTTTGTCTTGGTTTTGTAGCAGTATCGTTTTTGGATTGATTCAATGATCCAAGTTCTTCTGAACACAACTTTCAACTAAACATACTCTATGTGCGGTTGGTGAGCCAAGTGTTTACAGATTTGACTGGTTTTGAGCCAAAAATGTATTTCATTTTTCTGTTCACCTGTATTATTTAATTATGTAGAATTATAAAGTGTTAAGTATGAAGTACAGTAGATTGAGAATCTGATCCAGTGATAATCCATTGGGAAGCTTTTTGTTGGAAACCTGGTGAGTCATTTAGTGACATTTTTATTTTCGGGATTCAAAGTGTAAACCTTGTTTTGAATAGCAGTTTCCCAAAATCTACAGAAAGTGTTGCTGCCTCTTTAAGAAAACAATCTGGTGATTAAATCATATTGTAATAACTACTTTGAAGAAAAATACACACCCCTAAACCTTGCCATGTGATCTAAATAATTTAATATTAAATTCAACACAATTCCAGATAAAAGAAATTTGGAATGTTCATTAGAATGCCATTTGTCTTATAGACAAAAGCTTAGGAATCCTAGTAAAGGTCACAAGATCAATGAAAAAATGATCAAGAGTATATCCAGAGTTAAAATCCTGACTCAAACACTTCTTCAGACTGGGAAAGTCACTTAATGTCCCTGGGCTTGAGTTTCTTCATTTGTAAAATGGGGATAATAATAACAACTATCTCCCAGGGTTGCTGTGAGATATAGTTACTATTTATACAGTATTTTGCAAACCTAAAGGGCTATATAAATACTGTTTGTGATTAATTATAATAATAAATAGGAGATGAGATAACATGTTTATATGCCCAGAGCCCCAAAAGAATTTTCCATGTAAATGAAAAATAGAGGTGGTAGGAACTATAGAAGGAAGACTTTAAGGACCAGAAAGAACCAGAAGGGTCATCCTGGAAGAAAAGAAAGTGTCACTGGGGGCTTTCAATGGATGGAGGTTATGATCCTTCATTCTCTATTCCATATTCCTCAAATTCCATTGGCTTCAGATACACACAACTCTCATTCATAAGGATATTCCTACTTCTCGATATAATCTTGTTCCACACCTAAGGATCCTCAACCCTCTCTGCTGTACCTCCCTTCCGCTGCTTCATATCAGTAAACTCAGCGACCTCGAGTTGGAAGCCAACATCTCAAGCCTCAAAGGCACCCAAGTTTGCCTTCTAATTGATGGGAAGAATGGGAAAAGGAGAGTTCCAGTTTCCGCTTTAAAGAGTTATTCCTGGTGTCGTAGGCACATTGCAAATGCTTTCCCCCATTGAATTGTGGTTACATACAGTTAAGTTCTTTTTGTTTTGTTTTGTTTTTTGGAGGGGGGATGCAAGGCAATTGAGGTTAAGTAATTTGCCCAAGGTCACACAGCTAGTGTGTCAAGTGTCTGAGACCAGATTTGAATTCAGGTCCTCCTGACTCCAAGGTCCATATTCCATTCACTGCTCCACCTAGCTGCCCTGCATACAGTTATGTTCTATAGTACATTTAGAATCTTCTTAAATTTCAGCTCCACTGGGGTAAAATAGCTTTTGTGGGCTAGCCTTTCTCCTTTTTATTCTCTGTCATTTACTGCCTCTATGATCTTGATTCTTCTCCTTGCCTCAGTTTTCCTCAACTTAAGAAATGGGGCTAAAAATTTTATACTCTTCTCCCATGTGGTTGATGTGAGGATTAAGAGTAATAACAATAGGGGCAACTAGGTGGCACAGTGAATAGAGCACAAGGTCTGGAGTCAGGAGGACCTGAGTTCAAATCCAGCCTCAGACACTTAACACAAAAACTAACTTTGTGACCTTGGGCAAGTCACTTAATCCCAATTGCCCTCCAAAAAAGGCAAAAAAAAAAAAGTAATAACAATATAATAAAAATTACCAAGCACTTAACACATATTATCTCTTTAGATCCTTACAACAAGCCTGCAAGATAATGTCTGTTTTTCACAAAGGAGAAAACTCAATCTGAGAGATTAGATTGAGATGTTATTCTTAAATCATATAAAGTTCTATTTAAATGGCAGCTGTTATAGTTGTTGTTTATAACATTGTTACTATGCAAATATACATCCTGAGCTTCAAAACAATTGACATACTTAGGAATTTTTGGAACACAGCCCATTCATTCATTCATAAGTAGAAAACTATCTGCATTTACTACAGGTTTTCATAGAGTGTTCAGAGTTTCTTGGATGTTTTGAGCTATGGAAGTGAAAGGGCAGGGTGGTGGTGAAGAATGTAAATATTTTCCAGATGATCCCCAGGTGGCAATCAGCACTTAAGTAGGGAGAAACAGGTTTTCCAGGACTGACAAGAAGAAACAGTTCACCAAATGAAGCAATGGATGCTTCCATTCCTCAGGGCATGCAGTCTCATGATGTCACCAAAATAAAACCCTGTGCCTCAGACCTGTCCAATGTACTTTTTTATTTTTGCTTTTTTTTTTTTTGGAGGGGCAATTGGGGTTAAGTGACTTTCCCAAAGTCACACAGTCAGTAAGTGTTAAGTGTCTGAGGCTGGATTTGAACTCAGGTCCTCCTGACTCCAGGACTGGTGTTTTATTCACTGAAACACCTAGCACCCCCTAGTCCATGTACTTTTATAAGAAGAAGGAGCACCAGCCCTGGAGTCAGGAAAACCTGAGTTCAAATCCAGCCTCAGACACTTGACACACTTACTATTTATGTGACCTTGGGCAAGTCACTTAATGCAATTGCCTTGCCTTCCCCCCTCAAAAAAAAAAAGGAAGGTGGGGCTTTATACAACCTAGATAAAGCAATAATGGCTTTCTTCAGCTTATTGAAGAGCTTCTGAGGTGCCCTTTTCATATAATAGCAACAGAAAGATCACTGTCAAAGCATGATTCAAAGTCTGAACTGTTCCTATACCTATTTCTAAAGGGCTTAGCAAGGAGACAGGTCTGGATTGCCTGCATGAGATATTTGGGGAAAGATAAAATCAATATAATACTTGTAGAGTGTCTATACTCTGACCAGACAAGATCCCTTACTATTTCCCTGAATACTTTCCCAACTTTATGCATTTGCATCCTCCTTTCCCTTACCTGGATTCCTGGAAAGTCACTCCATCCCTATTCCTGCCTTTTGAAATCCTCTCCATCCTGCAAAGTCCAGGTCAGGTTTCACCTTAAGAAGCCTTTTGGGATCCTCTTCAACCAGAAGTCCTCTTTTTCTGGTCTCTAGCTTAGATTGTAAGCTACCTGGGCACAAGGACTATCTTTTGTTGCTTTATATTCCCAACACTTAGTTCTGTGGCTGGAATGTAGTGGGTTCTTATAAATGTTTATTGACTGATTAATCATAGCCTTCTGATTGTATCTCTCCTAAAGTTTTAGAGTCATTGATTTAAATACTTTGACCAAATAGTCTCTCAGATCCCTAAGGAATGGAAGGGACACCAGAGATGATATAATTCATTCTCCTTACAGTTTCATGCAAATGAAAACATCAAGGCCCAGAGGGAAAACTGTTTTGTCTAAGGTCATACAGGAAATAAGTAGCCAAACTGAAATTGAAACCAAGGTCTCCTGACTCTGTTCCTGGTGTTATTCATATTGCATTATCCCATTTCATTCTGTTTTTTCTTCTGTACTGTTCTCAACTGTTTCTTTTCTTCCTCTTCTACTATCATGCCCTTTCTACTGCCAGCACCTGTCTTGTACATCTTTTCTTCTCTTCTTATGTAGGACATAAAGGAGCAAGACAGAAGATCCCCGAGATTAAAATTGGAAGTGGATTTTATTACCGCAGGACTGCCGGGGTCACATACCCAAATCAGACAGTGAATTGGCATGAACAGTATGCCAGTTTTTAAAGAGATTACAATAGTCAGGTTACATAAGCTGAAACTACAATCAGTGATTGGTCAGTGTATATTTGAATTTTCCCGAGCCACAAAGTTTTTCCTAGGCTGAAGTACAGGGAACCCAGAATAGGGAACACCTGGTAGGGGGTGGGGATTTAGGGGAGGGAAGGGTGGAGTTATGCTGAAATTACTGCTCACAGATCAATTAAGGGAATGGAAGGTGGAGTTGTTGCTTACAGATCAATTAGGGGAACGGAAGGTGGAGTTGTGCTCAACAGTTATGTTTTTGTTGTTGTTGTTTTGGGCTTTAAAATATCTTCTTCTGGGTAAATTTCACAAAAGCAAAACCAGTCTGCATGGCACTGATGAAACTGGATTCTGCTTGAAATTTATTTGAAGACTGTTTTGCTATCCAAAGATTGAACCGAAGTAAAACCTAGGATACATCAGATGCCCACAAAGGGAGAAAAAGTGGCAGGCATTTTAAATGTAAAACATTTATGAGTTTGGCACACTTTCATTTTGTCCACAAGAAAAGAAATACTTTCAAAAGGCATGGTTTTAATTGAAGGGACTTGATTTATTGTATATTTTAAGAATACATCTGGCTTTTTTTACTTGCTTTATTCCTAATTAGAAGCAGTAATTGCAAAGCACATAGCAAATGGGCAGCTTTGTGAAGAGTTTTGTTTTTCAGTTCTTCAAATCTAAGACTTCTACAGAAACAAGTTTATTTGTGTGCATGTATTTCTGACAGCAGTCCTTAAATGCAACATCCAATCTGAGTTTTAAGATAGCCTCTAAGGTCCCTACAGCCCTAAATCTAGGGTTCCATGATTGTGGTTCTTAAATATATATATATATATATATCCTTTTTCTTCTGTGTCTTATTTCAAATGCAAGTTCATTGGGCAGTTGGTTAGGACTGGGTTTTCAGTAAATGAAATTTGGGATAGTATATTCGTTAGTGTCTGTAATATAATGTAATGTAATGCCAAGGAAAGGCAACTTCCCAAGGTTCAAAATACCAGCATAGGTGCTCTCCATTTTATTCAGTGACCAACCAAGAACAGAGAAGATCAAAACATGACATCATTCCAAATACAGCATTTATTAAATGTGATTAAATAATCTCCAAGGACTACCCTACCCCAGGACCTTCCAATCATTCAATCAATTACAAAGTTCCTGGTCTAAATACTTCTCCACCCCTAGGCTATACCTTCATTTAGTCCACCACAAAGCCCCTCTTCTCAAATGGAGATTAGTTTCCAAACATAAGTAAAATACATTTATTTGCTCAACCATAGAACACAAAAGGTCAAAAGTTCCCCACCCCTGGATCACAATTGAATCTACCCCAGAGTTACATCAAGTTTAAGCACAGCACCTAATACCCAAATGGAGGTCTTTTCTTCATCTTGACATGAGGCAAGTTCTCTGCAATCTTAGTGCCTGGGGAGACAAGGCTTAGCAAGGCCACAAGATACATTGCCAGTCCCTTCATTAATTCATCCTCTGTCTGTAGAACAGTCCTAGAACCCCTGAAAACATTAGCAAAACCCTTTCCTAGGATTTCTGTAAACATACAACAAGAAAATCCTTCTTCAGGGCTTCTGAACCAACAGAAAGGTTCCCAGACCCCTGCAACAACAGCACTGTCCTTCAGCAGTGGACAGTATTCACTCTGTCTGCAGGACAGTCTCCAGACCCCTGCAACAACAGCACTGTCCTTCACCAGTGGACAGTATTCACTCTCTGTTGAATCCACCCCTCAAAACAGACAGACAAAGTACCAGCAAAACAGCCATGTCTCCTCAGTCCTTGGCAGCTCAGGGGGCAGGTCTCAAAAGTCCAGGGCAATTCAAAGAGGCCACCAGCAGTTCTCTTAGTCTCTCTCTCTCTACCTCCATGTGGGTGCTGCTTCCAAAAAGGTCTTCCACCTCTCTCTTGTCTCTCCAAATCTACGTCACCAGCTCCTCCCAGTTCAGGACTTTCTTTTCACATCAACAAGTCCATCCCACAGGTGGGATTAACAAGCTCTGGGTTTTAACACAATCAATTTGAAAACCAAGCCAATACAGGGGAATCTTTAAATGCCATTACTATCACAGTGTCCCAATATGTTCTTTAGTAAATTGATATTATTATACAGTAGTGTTCTGATATCCTGAGGTCAGAATTCTAGTAGCTTCAACCATCTAGAACATAATTCTTATGAAAGAGAAGGAAGGATGTCACTTAACCCCAATTGCCTTGCCTTCCCTCCTCCAAAGAGAGAGAGGGAAGGGAAGGGTAAAGGGAAGAAGTGAAGAATGCTAGCTCTGTAAGAATCAAGGAAAATAGCTGTCACAAACCCATGTGATTTACTTTTATTAGAAAGGTATTACCCTCACATATACACACCCTCCCTCTAAGTGTTCTTTCAGATAGCCTGTTTAAAATAGTAAGAATAAGCAATTTAAAAAGCAGTTCAATTCAATACAGATGAATTGTTAAGTGTTGATTATTTTCAGGGCCCCATGTTAAATGCTAATGAAAAAATGTCAACCTCTATCTTTAGAAAACTTACAATATAATTTCTTGGGGATATAAAAACAAAAATGACACTGCCCCATACTACCACCAAATACCACCCCATGAGAGAGGATACAAAATGTTCAGTGATAAGTAGAACATTTGTGTGTGTGTGCACATGTCTGTGCTGTATTTAATTATCTCTGAGCATTTTTTATATATGTGTGTGTAGAGAGAGAGAGACAGAGGTATCTGTATACACACATGTGTATGTGTGCACTCTGTGTGTGTGTGTGCGCGCATGTAATATAAAATACACAAGGATTTGGGATTGGAGTGGGGGGGGAGGATTAACTGGAGGAATTAGGAAAAACCTTTTGAGGACAGAGATTCTTAAGAATCTATGCCTAGAGAGAAGGTAAGAGTTGCAAGAGGTTGAAGTAAGCAAGGAGAGTATTCCAGGTATTGGAGACATCTGTTGCATTGGCATAGAGGTGAGAGATAAAATATCTTGTACATAATAAGTACACCAGTTTGGCTGAAATGTAGATTGCGTGAAGGAGAGTCAGACTGGAAAGATTTCCTGGAGTCAGGTTATTAAGGCTTTTAAATGCTAATAAAAAAAATTATCTTTTACTTAAAAACCTATTGGGAATCACAGAAGCTTTTTGAGCAAGGGAGTGATGTGGTCAGATATCAAACCATATTTTGGTTATTAAGATGATTTAGAAAACAAGAACTTTAGTGAATGTCTAGCTTACCCCCTTCATTGTTGTAAATGTAAGGGAAAAAAGGCTACAAGTTATAACTTTTTTTGTAACATAAATATCTTCCTAACAGTTTATCTTTCTATCGATGTAAAGAATTCTTCCTATAGACTTCCCTCCATTTGTTTCAAGTTCATGTGAAGGCCAATGACTGCATATTATCATATAACTTTTTGTTATCTCCTATTTATAACTTATATTACAATTTCTATTCATAATTTGAAGGGCCATAATTTGAATTTTTTAAAAATAGATGTATGGACACTATTGCACTGTGAAATGTTTCCTTTAAGGTTATAAACTTGGACTACATGATTTTCTGGTCTTTATAGTGTGTCGCCTCAAGTGATCTTAATTCTTAAAGTGCCATCTTCAAGTTAAGTCAACAAGCATCTTTGACAACAACATCTTTGACCAAATAAAAGGCGTGAATAATGTTTAAAGCATTTTATTGTCTGCTAATGTCATTCATTTTTAGTTACAGAATTTACTAAGGAGAAGAGTTATTGTAAGTACAAATCATTGTATTGTTATAGTTGTTCTGGAAAGCAACTGCAAATGTCTAAATTCTCCTTTTTTCTGATTTCTTGCTCTCCATTTAGTCCTGAAATAATGCAAACAGAGTAATTAAAATCGTGTTGTTGGCATTCCTATTAAATTCCAAAGCAAAAGGCATAGCTTCTTCTACTTTGGAAGTGGAAAAATTCATTTAAATTGAATCTAATTTAAACTCACATTTGTTTCTCACCATTACTAGCATTAAATGCTGAGGACTTGGGCTAAATGGGACTGGATTAAGGAACATGTAGCCCCCTGTCCTCATTCTGCTTTCAGTCTGACCAGAAGAGCAGATGAATGAATTCCAAAACAAGTCAACAAATGAATTATTAAGTGGAATTTGAAAAGTTGCTGTTGCTGGAGAGTATTGGAAAAGAGGTCAGGTTGATATGGTGAGTTGATTAGAGGCATCTATTTAATTTGTAAAGGTTTCCTAGAGGAAACTGATTTGAGTTGAGTTCTGGGAAGGTTCCAATAACAGCATAATCCTAGAATATTTAAAGTAATTTTAAAGTAAATTTAAAATAATTTTAAAAGTGATTTTAAAGGCAATCTAGTGAATTAAATCAAATCTTTAAAATAGTTCCATCATCCCTGGCAGCCTCAAAACACAAGATAATCTTTGAAATGCCTCATACTTTGTTCAGATTTTTTTATAGAACTGTACAGTTCACCTAACAGATCATCTAGTCCAATCCCATTTTGAAAGATGAGTAAACCGAGGCCAGAGAGGTTACGTTACTTGCCCATGTAGTCATCCAACTAATTAAGGACAGAACAGAAACTAAAACTTGGGTCTTCTGACTATGAAGCTGGTTTTCTTTCCTTTGTGCTTCTAGACCTTTTATATATCTCATTGCAATTCAAATCCATTTTCCAGTTCATTTCTTAGTGGAGACAGAAAATTCAATCCTGGAGTGGAAGGACAGTCTTTTTCTTTACATCTTCTTACTCCTACATCCCCCAAATACCCGGTTGCAATGGCTTATAAATAGAAGTCACTAGACAAACATTTATTGACTGATTGAATGGATTACCATTGAGTTTAATGGGATTTGTAAGCACATATTCCCAATGACAAACAAAGTAAGCAAGGCTCGTAGGGGAGACTCAGAGCTTTTCATTGTCCTTTAACATCGTATTTATAAGAACGGCCACTTACCACTTCCTCCCTCTTGGTCTTGTCAGTGGATGGCCAGGCTTCCAAGGGCAGATCTGGCAGCATGGGGGGCATTGGCTGCATGGGGAACATTGGAGGCATAGGTGGCTGTGGTGGCATAGGTAGCACTGCGTGGACTGGGACCTGGGGCTGGATGGGCTGGATGGGCTGGACAGGCTGCATGGGCTGGATGGGCTGGATGGGCTGGACAGGCTGCATGGGCTGGATGGGCTGGACAGGCTGCATGGGCTGGTTGGGCTGGATGGGCTGGTGAGGCTGTGGCTGCTGGGCTGGCTGGGGCTGGTATGGCTGTTGGGCTGGCTGCGGGAGGTTGGGTTGATGGTGTTGTGTTGGTGCCATGGGATGCTGTCCTGGAACTGGCATCACTGGTTGCTGGGGTTGCACTGGCTGCTGGTTGGCCATGATGGGGATTTGGTGTTGAGGCGGTAAGGAATGACTTGGGGTGTGCTGCTGAGACAGCACTGGGATGATTTGGTGGTGCAGCCATCCACCCATGGGTTCATAACCATAGGAGGGATACTAGTGAAAAATAGAAAGTCAATTTATCATTGGCTTCATTTCCTTTCCTTCTAACTCCTAAGCCTCCTTAATGGAGAAATGGCAATATTTTTTTATAATGATAGGGATATTTTAATAAAAATGATATCTCTAATAATGAGAATTTGTCACAATGTAGCAATAAATGCTTTATTTGAAGGTAGCTTTTCCCCACTAAGAATCCTATGTAAAGTAGATATTTCATTTGGCTTACTATGGGAAGTTAAAGGTACTCATTTAAAAAAAAAATTTAGGGGGCAAAGAAATTAAAAATATATACCTGCTGTCGCATCATGCTTTGATACCATTTCAAAGGGGTAAGCACCTAAGGAAGAAAAAAAGAAATACTAGTTAATAGTGTTCAATTTCATTTATTTTTTGTTTTAGCTAAAATGGAATCAATGGAAGTCATTTCAGTATTTATAGCAATTAAGTTTGAGCTCCAAGAATGTAATTTTATATAACACATTCTCTTGTATTAACTCTTTCTTTGACTGATATGATTAAGAAAAAAAAAGAGGTTCTGGTCCTGGCTTCTTTATATCATGTCCTATGTTTGTTCTTTCCTTTGGGGAGTAGGGGGTATGCCTCTACCAGCAGTCTTGTCTATGCCATCAGCAACCAGTAGCTACAAATTAAGCAACATCTTAATTATTTTTCAGGGTTGATGGGTAAAGACAGATAACATTTCAAAATAACCAGCCAACTCCATTGCTCAGTAGTAAGATATTAAGGGAAAGAAAAGAAAAAATAATCAAATAAGATAGAAAAGGCAGCATTTTCACATTCATTCCTGAAATTCCACACCTCTAGTCCACTATCTCTTTCCTGAGAGATGGGAAGCATGAGTCACCATGAATTGCTTGTATTTATCAGACTTCTGTCACTTTTGTATCCTGGGTTGTGTGCCATTGTCTCTTACTTCCTGTCTTAACTAGATTTGGTTAACCCCAGGGTTATAGAATCATGGTAATGATATCATAGATCAGGAGCCAAAAGGGACCTCAGAAACCAAATGAGGAAACTGAGACCCAGGGAAATTGTTACTGAAGTCATACAGGTAGTGTCAAAAAGGAGATTTGAGATCAGAGCTGACTTAGTACTTGTGATTTGATCAGTGCAGCACCTCCCACTGAGACGGAATCAAATAATCAGACTTAAAAGTCATAAAATTTTAAGGAAGCAGTCACCTAGTCTAATCCTCTGATGAGGAAACTGAGACCAAGAGAAGTTTTTACTTGCCCAGAGTCACAGCTAGCGATTTAGAACTAAAGAACCCACATTCCCTTATTCTGAGTCCAGTGCTCTCTCTGCTACATCAAGTTACCTCTCAAGGTGCCATGTTAGGAAGAATAACCTGTCATGGAAGCAATACAGAAACTGAACTGGAGAAAAGAGAAACTGAAGACAGGGAAACCAATCAGGAAGCCATTGAAGTTACCCAGATATGGGGACTGGAACTAGGATGCTGACAGAGGGAAGGCAAAGGAAAAGATAGCTGGGAGACACATTTAAAGGACAAAATTAGCACAATCATCCCTCTAAGTTCACTGCTAAGCATAACACTAGCAAAATTTTGCTAAACAAAATTAAAAAGGAAAGTTACCTCATAGCTGAAGTTAATATAACCAGGATGTCCAGGATGAGGGGGCAGCTTTTCAAATGAAAAAGGAAAAAGTTTCAGTTAGTATGTAATTAATTGTCCACTCTAGTCCAAAAGCTATAGAAACTCAGACACCGAAGGAACCTTGGAAATCACCTATAGTTCAGCACTTAGCACATGGTGCCTGGTACATGATTAATAAATGTTTATTGGAATGGGATTGAATTAGTCCAACCCTTCTCTAAAGCTGGTCTACCAGGATGTCTTTGACATCCCTGATAAGTGATTATCTAAGATCTACCTGAAGAACCACAGTGAATGGGGAAAAAACTGACTTCTCAAGGCAGTTCATGTCTCCTGGAGATGCCATATTTGATAAGAATTCTATGAAGCAAACATTTCCTTCCTTTGTAATTTTCACTCATTTATTCTTCTTCCACTGGTGTGATGCCCCCCCCCCCCCAAGATGTGCAAGTCAAGTATCTCCTGTGATTATATTTGTACTATGTTTCCTATTTGAGTTTTAGGATAGGATAGCAGAAGTTACTATGCAATAAAATAAGTGTCAGATATTGAGTGACCTCTTTGGATGGAGTCACAGAATCTCAGAGGTGGAAGAAAGTTTAGCAACAATTTCATTTGAATGTATTGAGATGAATAACATTACATGAACTTTTAGTACTTCTGAATGTAAATAATTCAAATTGAGCTTATCATCAATATGTTAATATATATTAAATTTAAGATAATATCACAGAAACAAGCTCTTCTGTCAATAGATGAACTTAAAAATAAACTTTCTGATCAGTTCAATAGTACATTTAAGGGTGGAGAACTTCCCACATCAAAAATTACTTTATCCACAGAATGGTGGCTGAGTTTCATAGGAATTAGGACATTCTACTCTCAAAACTAATTCATTCCCTGTCATTTCAGGCAGAGATTTTCAATCTCAAGCACCATTCTACCTCACCTACCTAAAAAAATGCAAAATCAGAGGTGAAGGCAAGCACATTTTAAAGGGAGTTGGAGAAGATCAAAGTTGCTTGTTTATAGGATGTTTTACCAGAGTAATTTTTGTGCCTTTTCTAGGAATTATCCCTTCATCATTCTAGAACTAAAATATGCCTGTGAAATTTCTCCCATCTACCAGTGGTCCTTGATCTCCACTAGCTCATACATTTTTATTGCTAAGTAATGGGAAATGTTGCCCAGATACTCATTTCAAGTCCTCTGAAACTGTGCATTGACTTGTAAAGAGATTGTAATACTCACTGGAATAGCAAATGCTGCACCCAAGAGACAGGCGAGAAGGATCCAAGTCCTCATTTTTCTCAAGGTTACCTGAAACATAGGATCCCCCATCTAGATTTAATCTTTCCTTATTTGTAAGTGTTTTTAACAGTTGTGCATGTTTAGTATTGAAATTTAAATTAACACAGGCAACTATTCACAACCACCAAGGCTTTGGTCACTCCTAAACTTTGTAATATGATATACAGTAATTCAATACAAAATACAATATTCAACCTTGAGTTGATCATAAGATTCCTATTTGAACTCCAGGTCCAGTGCTTTGTCCACTGTGCCATCTAGCTGCCTAACCTAGCACATAGTAGATGCAAAATAACTGCATTTTGAGCTAAGCTGAATTCATAGTTTGATGGCATAATAGTGAGCTCCAGGTCTGCACTGAAGTCGATTACAGGCCAAATAGACTTGGAAGGAAAGACCATTGAACTCCACTAAGCAACTGATTAGCAAAGACAGCTATTTGTTTTTCAAAAATAATTTAGAGTTCAATTCTTTAAGCGTTTTTTTATGTATTGTCCAAAAATATTTCTCTTACTCTAATGAACAAAAATATATAAAGATACATTTTGGTTTGAATTTTAAGTTTTAGACCCAAGAGTGATTGAGCTTTGGGGTGGGGGGTGGAGGGTCATTGTTATTTTTTGTTACTCTTGTTTTGTCATTTAAGTTGTGTCTGGCTTTTCCCCATTTCTGTTTTTCTTGGCAAAAATACTGAAGTGATTTGCCATTCTTTTCCTCCAGCTCTTTTTACAGAGGAGGAAACTAAGGCAAACAGGATTAAGTGACACACCCAGGGTCACACAGCTACTAAGTATCTGAGGTACAATTTGAACTCAGGAAGATGAGTCTATCACTCTATCCAGGAGGAATATGAATTAAAGAAATACACAGAGTAAAACATAGCTTTCTTAAAAAGTAAAATAAGTTATCTAAAAATCTAAGTTCACTTTAAAGTTTGTACTATGGAAGAAATTGTAGAGCGCTCAAAACAAAGTTTCAACACATGGAAATATGCTCTCTCCTAAGAGACTGAAATGTAGAATAAGTCACTTTACTTCAGTTGATTCAGGTCCTTGGTTTTATATAATCATCGATTTAGAATCAGAAATGGCCCACTCATTTTGCAGATGATGAAACTGAATCCCCTAAGGTACAATGACTTGTTCAAAGTCACACAGGCAAATTCCTTCCATCTATAAATCCTATGAAATAAATGCAATTAAAGTGGTAAAAAAAAAAATAAAGCATGCTTACCTGTAACTGTATACAGATGCAGTTGTTTTCTATAAATTCTGAGAACCTTGTTCCTATGGTTCTTTTCAAACTCTAAGCTCAATTTATACCATTCTTCTCCAATAAAGCAGCCAATCCAGATTCAGGAAAGGAAGGGAAAAAAAAGAGTTGAGTTCAGCTAAAAATTCCAACATCATGGATTTTCATAGTCATTATCAATCACAAGATTGGAATGTTATGATTAGAACACAGGGGCTCTTTCATTATGGACAATAATAGGTTTATCACACCAAATGAGTATCATTGGCCTAAGAGTTTCGGTAAGCAGATTATTTGCATGTGCATACTGGTTGATTTGGAATCAGTTTGGAAATTTTACGCTTTCACAGTCTGCTTTGCTATTGCTTAAGTTTAAAGTCAGCACCTATGACTGTTTTTTTTTCTACACAAAATTTATTTTCAATCTGCTGCATAAGATAATATATACTTCATGCTAGAATATGATCAACCCAACAGCAAATGTTGATAAAGTCACATAAGATGAATAACATTCTAGAAAATCAAGAATTTGGTCATCAAAAGGTATATGGTCCCTAATTCATCTAGAATGAATAGTTGTAGTTGTTTCATAAGCTTATTAGTGATTTATAATTAACTAAAATAAAGTAGACTAACAAGACATATGGGCAGCCAGATGGCACGGTGGATAGAGCACTGGCCTGGAGTCGGGAAGATCTGAGTTTAAATCCAGCCTCAGAAACTTACTAGTTGTGTGACCCTGGGCAATCACTTAACTCTGTCTGCCTCAGTTTCCTCATATATAAAATGAGGCAGAGAAAGAAATGGTATACCACTTCAGTATCTTAGCCAAGAAAACCCTACATGGGGTCACAAAGAGTTGGATACAACTGAAATGACTGAAAAACAATATAAGAAGTCACTAAATATGTATTAAGTGTCTACTATATGCCACATACTATATGAAGTGCTAGGGATATTAAAAAGGACAAAAGACACTCCCCATTATCAAGGATTTCACAGTCTAAAGGGAGAGACAACATGGAAACAGCTATAAACAAATTACATAGGATATAGGAGTTTTTTGTTTTGTTTGCTTTTAAGGGGTAGAGAGAATATAGATAGTGGGTAGAATGGAGGGAATAGGAAGAAAGTAGATGGATAGGTTAGGTATCGTATGATAGGATCTAGAGATTTGTCTTAGAGCTTGTTAGAAAGAGGAATGATTATAGCATTCTAAGGGATGGAATAGCATTGTCATAGGGAGATGTCATAGGGAGATTCTCTTACGAGAAGTGGCATAGATTTAGAGCTAGAAGGGAATTTCAAGGCCAACTGCCTCATTTTATAGATGAAGAACTGAGGCACAGAGGGGTTAAGTGGTTTGCCTGTGATTATACAGATAATAAGTGTCTGAGGCAGCATTGGAACCTCCTGCCCAATCCAAGTCCAGTGCTCTATCCATTAAATCATAATTCCTTAAGAATATGGCCTTAGTGGCTGAGAGACTTCTGAAAGGGAGGCTAGAGGAATGTGGTGAGTAAATAATTAGTAACTTGTAAGGATTAGACTTGAGGCATAGGAAATAGGAAAATGTGTGAAGTTTTAGCCATGGGACCTTTTTATTTTATTTTCACACTGAATACTTCATCTTTGTTTTGGAATAGATTGAATGATGTCTATATAAAGTATACTTGAACAGATTTATCAAAGCTAAAGAGGAGAGCCTTCTAAACTCATGTGCCAAAGGCACTTATGTATTTCAGGGATGACTATGGGGGTACCTGAAGATTCAAACTCGGTTCTTCCTAACTCCAAATCTACCTTTCAACTGTGCCATCTGCTTCCAAGTTCAGTCACTTGTGGTTTGGTTCAGCAAGAGGAGAGTGGAAAAGGCAAGACTGAATTAGATATAGACCTCATGTATTAAAGGAAGAAGGATTCAGACATATTAGATGGGGTTTGTATGTTGTTTTGTTTGTTTGTTTAGTTTGTCCTTCATTTTGAAAAAGACCCATGACATCATGGGTGATATCTTGACTTACGCATGAATTGGATTAAAGTGCAGTCATCAGCCTCACACTCTTTTCCTGAGTCATAGAAGTCCAGTGGCAGGACAGAAGTCAAGAAAACTAGCCCAGGATGCGGTGGATGACCTTGGCATCTTTGATGTCTGACCAAACTCTAAACACCATCTGCTTCAGCTTCCTTCATGGCCATTGTAACAGATTGTTCTTATTTGCCTATTTCTCCAGCGAAAGTCTTCACATGCTTGGGGTACATTCCCCTAACTCGCCCCCATCTTACCTTCAACCCAGTTTAGCCCATGTGCCAAGACAGTTTTCCCAGACTGTGGCCACTATGCATGCTATGGCTTCTTGAAGCCAAAGGTGAGAGGTGGGTGAATCAAGAGGACACTGAAGATGGATGAGCAGCCCTGAAAAGGGCTGGGCAAGCCCTCATACCAGAGGCGCTAGTCCTCCATACCCTTCCTTGTCTTATCTCTCTATTAGACTATAAACTTCAGTAGGGCAGAGACTGTGCCTTATCTAACCATTAAATTTTCCCTGTACCCAGCACAATGTTCTGTACACAGTAAGCTCATACTAAATAAATGTTTGTTAAATATTGCTGAATGGATAAAGACAGATCTTGCCAGCTGCCTCTTTTTTTATCCCTACATTGGCATAAATGCAACTTATCATCATCAACCCCATCAACATTATGGAATGCGTGGAAATAACAATGATTTTGCATTTCATGATGGAGAAGGATCCCCTTATTTGCAAGGGCAGAGAGAGGAGGGAAAATAAGGCACTAAGATTGTTATTACTTCCTGTAGAGAAGGGGTTGAATTAAACAGCCTCTGAATTCTCTTTTAGCTCTACATCTATGATTCTAAGTTCCTAAGATTATTAAGTAGAAGTCTTCTCTAATAAAAGCACAGATACTATACTCAGAATATAAGGAATTGTATACTTTGTGTATAACATACTAATTTTATACTAAGAGTAAACTATACTAAGCCATTCTATCCTTTGCTATATAAAGGACTTTCATTCTACAATTGCTAGCTACAAAGATTGCTAAATCATAAAAACTTAAAAAAAATCTTTTTTAAAAAAGAATTGTTATCTATATAATGTATAAAACAATATAGGATGGTTTCTGTAGTTCATCAATCAGTTTGTCAGAATGCAATAGATTTCAAAACTTGGAATGGAGAGGATAAGGAATAATTATTAAGAAAAACTGGTGAGACAAAGTCATATTGAAAACTTTAAAAAAAAAAAGTTACTGTCCAGTGGAAACAAAGCCAGGTTCTCCTCTCTTAGTCCCCGTAGCTTTGCACTAATGACCACTAATTCATACCCTTTCTAAAGCACTAGTAAATTACTTGGAACTTGTGAATGGGCACAGAGCATGCTTTCCCCATCAAATGTGACAGATTTGTACTGCCTAAGTCAATGATTTAGGCTTGGGCAATTCACCTCAGTCATTTGAAAGTCTGAGTTTTTGAAAGTGGAGGCAGCTATGTACTTGGCAAGAATTTTCTACAGAAGGTTTTCCACTCAGTGGCATTCATCTCAGCAATTGGGTAGGAAGTTAAGCCCTTTAAATATATTAAGCAGTGATAGTTTTCCAGGCTTTTATGAGCAATAACATAGGAACATTGTGACTTTTACTTTGCAGCTTCTGAATCACAGAGACTTTGTTTTTAATTATTTCTATGCTGGAAATATTATTTTTTACATAAGGTTACAGCTATATAATGCCAAAAGAACTAATTACAAAAATTTTAAAAGTCAATTGAATCATTATTTTTGACCTTAAGTAGTTTTGACCAAATTGACATAATTTTCTTAAAATGTTAAAAAAAAAAATTTCTGAACAGCAGCATAGTATAATGGGTAGAGAGTGACCTCGGAGCCAGGAAAACCTGAGTTCAGGTTTCCTACCCCACCCCTGAAACATATTGGCTGTGCTATTTCCTCTGGCAAGTCACATAATTTCTCACTATTCTAGGTAACTCTCTTAGACTATAAGTTTTAGAATTGCATAACTCTAACTTACAGTACTGATTACAATTGAGGGAAAGAGCTGAAGTCCCCATACTCATGAGATGAGAAGTTCAGTCCCTATCCTATTTTTAAAGTGATTTCAAATCATTTGACTTCAAAAACATAATTAACTGAATTTAACATTTGTTTTGGTATCTTGTAAAGCCAAGTATTTTCTGTGTATGTTATCTTTTCTTGTTGTTTATAAATGTAAATGCTGTATTTTATATGGTATTTAGCAATTTCACGAGTGTATATTTCACATGAAACTAAATACTCAATCACCAAAGTTAGAAAGGCTTCCTTTGAAGTATCAGGGATTGTGGTTCTGGACATGTTGGTATATTTGTTCTTTCAATCTTGTTTCTTTAGGCTTACTCACTTGCCTAAGCTAACATGAAGGAAAAACAATCCTGTTTTTCCATCTGCAAGAGAAGGTATTATTTTCCCTATTCTTATCACACACAGAGATTGATAAATTAATTATAAAGAATATCTTTGTGATGTAACAGCTAAATTTACATACAAATTTAATCATGCTTCCTTCTTGAAGTAAGCAACTTCTTAAAGGATCTGTGATTTCATTGGTGAGACAACTTTCTTCTCAGATATATTATTACAACTCCTATCTTTTCATGGATGGGATGATCTTTTTTCTATGGCAAATAATAAAAATAATAGGAACGGGGTGGCCAGGTAGCACAGCGAGTAAGAGCACTGGCTCCAGTGTTGGGATGACCTGGGGATCGAATCCAGGCTCAGACACTTAGCACCCACCCAGAAACACCTGGCCGTGTAGCCTTGAGCAAGTTACTTAACCCCAATTGCTTAGGGGTGGCCAGGTGACTCAGCGAGTAAGAGCACCAGCTCCAGTGTTGGGATGACCTGGAGATCGAATCCCGGGCTTAGGTACTCAGCACCACACCCAGAAATGACTGGCTGTGTTACCTTGAGCAAGTTACTTCACCCTGATTGCTTTAAAAAAAAATAATAGGAACAATAACATCAGCAATGATTATTATATATTTAAACATAAATGTGTTATTTACTGTTAAAATAATTCACAACCCTGTGACAAACCTCGTGATGAAAATATTCAAATTTAGGGAGCAGATAAGTGACACAGGGGTTTTTGCTAAAGTCAGGATGTGAGTCAGAATATGAGGTCAAATTTGGACATTTACTGGCAGTGTGACCCTAGGCAAGTCACATAACCTCTGTCTGCCTTGGTTTCCTTTGTTGTAAAAATAGGGATAATAATAGCACCTAACCCCCAGTGTTGTTATGAGGACCAAGTGAAATAATAATTGTAAAGCACTTAGCACAGTGCCTGGCACCTAGCAGGAAATCCATAAATGTTAGTGATTGTCATTATTGTTATTGTTATTATTTATGTAAGCTGATAGTTTGTCTTGAGTCCTGTACTTGAAACCTTTCCAACAGAGCTTTGATAGATTACACTTTCCTAGCATCACCTTAAAAATCTGGGGCATATGGGATATGAATGTAATAGAATATGTTTGTGCCAAAAGAAATGATGAAGGATTCCAGAGAACCCTGGGAAGACTTACATGAACTGATTCAAAGTGAAGTAAGCAGAATCAGGAGAGCAATATATACAAGAATAACTGCATTATAAAGACAAACAACTTTGAAAGAATAGACAGATCATGTTTCCATAGACCACAAAAGAGGGTACCCAACTTTTGACAGAGAGGTAATAGATTCTCAGTACAGATGGAGACATATTTTTTTTAGACATGACCAATGCAGGAATTCATTTTCCTTGAATATACAAATCTGAAGAATTTCTTTTCTTTTTTTTTTCTTCTTTGGAGGGGAGGGGAGGACAAGAAGGGAGGGAGAGAAAATAGGTTTTTTGTTAATTTTTAAAATGTAAAAAGAAAAACCAGGGTATGTTCCACACCATGATAAGGCACTGGAGTAAGATGATAATGCTAAAGATGTATGTAGTAGTATTAATAATAATAATAAGTGCATCCATAAAAATATATAACCATATAAATATGAATATATACATATGTATATGCACATATATACGTGTATATATGTATGTACTGTGTGTGTATATGTGTAATAACAAAACACTCGGGTAATTAACATTGTCAACTGAATGATTTAATTAATCTCTCTAGGAAATATAATTTTAGTCCAGGATTTCTGTGTGTTTTATGTGTCATGGACCTCTGAGGTGGCCTAGTAAAGCCTATGGGCTTTTTTCAGAATAATGTCTTTAAATGAATAAAGTAAAATTGCAAGATTAAAAAGACAAAGCATTATTTTAAAACACAATATTCAAAATGTTAATTTTAAAACTTCAAGAACCCAATTTAAGATAAAAAAGTTGATTCCAATTAAACCCTAATTAAAAATATCTAAAATCATGGCAAATCTCTCTGCTGCAAAGGTCTGAAAGGAGATACAATAACACTTCATTGATGGTGCATTGTTGAGTACTGAGGTGTATTTCCAAGATGATGGGACTGCATGCCTGTAAGAATCAAAACATTAGCTCTGGATGGAAATCTTTCCAAAATGTTCCACTTTTTTTTATTTCTGATCTTCTTAAGTAGTGAATATTTAACATGTTTTTGTTTGTTTTATCATTTGTTGATCACGCATAATCAACATTATGAATCTCAGTTACTGGGCCATCTTGTAATATTTCAAGAGATAGATATTTATAGAGTCCTTTCTGGGTCTCCTGGTAATCTTGGGTCTGCTTTTTATAACTTGTCAGTCACCTCCCTTGTTATTGTTGTTATCAAATAGGCTTGTTTTTTGCAGTTACATCTCCTTACAGCTTGATGTTTCTAATTGACAGTGAACTGGAAAATTCACTTGTTAGCAATGTGAATGAAAAAAGATTGTGAATTCTGAGGGATACCCCTGCAAGTATTGTAAGTAGGACTTAAAAGCTTTATAGCATGAGCTTTATAAAGAAATCCTTTTGGCTCTATAAAAGCTGTTTTTACTTACTTACTATTTCCCAAATATAGGCAGCTAGGTGGTACAGTGGATAGAGTGCTGGACATAGTCAAGAAAATTATGAGTTCAAATTTAGCCTAATACACTTACTAGCTATGTGACTCTACCAAGACATTTAATATCTGTCTGCATCAGTTTCTCATCTGTCACATGGGGATAATAATAGTACCTACCACTCAGGATTATTGTGAGGATAAAATAATATGTTGTTTGTAAAGCATTTCACATGCCTTAAACTGTGATATAAATGCTATTATTATTATTATTGCTATTATAGTTATTAAAGATTGCCTAACAAACTGTAGCTTTAGAGAACATGCGGAAACAAGACCAGAGAAGTTTAACAATTTGGAAGAGGTCACACAAGTAGTAAATGACAAAAACAGGTTTTAAATTCAGGACTTTTGACTTTGAATCCAGGCCTCTTTCTGGCATACCATGGCTAAGATGTGCGTGTGTTCCAAAGGCCTGTTCATCAGTTACATGTATTTTGCAGTCAATTCATTTACCTTAAAATTATGTCAAATAAGATTTTCTAAGAGAACACAAATCGGTTAAGATACATTACCATTATTACAGCAGATACCAGTGATTTCGGTTTGCCATAGTCAGCCCTCTTAATTTCTTTAATTGGTAAACACATATTTATAAATTTACTTATGAATTTATAAAAACAAATTTAAAATACTGTGTCAAAATACTATATCATTCATTCAATGACAGATCTAGTAGATCATGATCATAGATCAATGACATAGTATCTAAGTAGAATGACTCAATTTTGCTACTGTCCATATGTTTGGTACTATATAGAAATGATCTACATGAAGAGATATTGTAGAAAATCTGGAAATATATCACCATCACCCAATAATTACTATATTTGATTCCTTCTTTTTAGGTCAAATTCATGATAAAAGAATAAAGACAAACATGGTAGAAGAGCTATATTGGATTATTTGTAGACAGAATTTACTTTTCTTTATGAAATAGTTTATAAAAAATTAAAGTGCTTTGGAAAGTAAGACTGTGCTAGTAAAGTTCTTCAATCATATTCTAAAAGACCACATGATTCAGAGGGAATTCATGCTTCAGTTGAGGATTGTGCTGAGTGTTTTCTGATTGATTTAATTGACTCAACGTGGTGAAAAAAAACCCAAAACCACCAACAACAAAAATCCAACACAATCTTCTATTGGGTGTGGATTTGGAAGTATCTTGGAAGAAAGAGGAAACCTAACCCCCTGAGCATAGCAGGTGAATACAACCTAAAGACAGATGATTATAGCCAATGTGTTGCTGTCGTTATTGGTCAGGTTTGTATATGAGCTGAAAGATATGCTGTTGTTGTAGCCCATGAAAGCATAGGAATAGGTTGTTGCTGATTCTTATTTATTTGTTTTTTGCTTCTTTTTTTTTGGAGGGAGAAGGGCAGGGCAATTGGGGTTAAGTGACTTCCCCAAAGTCACATGGCTAGTATGTGTTAAGTGTCTGAGGCCGGATTTGAACTCAGATCCTCCTGACTCCAGGGCCAGTTCTCTATTCACTGTGCCACCTAGCCACCCTGTTGCTGATTCTTAATTCTCAAAGAGAACCAATGACATCACAAAGGTGATGTTTTGACTATATGAATATGCAAGCATCTCAGTATCCCAAAACTTAACTTATTTTTTGCACTTGATAGTATCTTATTTTTTCTAATTACATGTAAAAATAGTTTTCAACATTCATTTTTTGAACGATTTTGAGTTCTAAATTTTTCTCCCTCCCTCTCCTATCCCCTCCCCAATACAGCAAGCAATTCCAAATAGGTTATACATGTACAATCATGTTAAACACATATACATTAGTCATTTCATGAAACAACTAATTTCATGAATCAGAACTAAAGGGAAAAACCATGAGAAAGAAAAATTTTTTAAAAATGAAAATAGTATGCTTCAATCTACATTCAGACTCCATAGTTCTTTTTCTGAATGTGGGTAGAATTTTCCATCATCAGTCTTTTGGAATTTTCTTGTAACATTTTATTGTTGAGAAGAGCTAAGTCTATCAAAGTTAGTCATTGTACAATGTGGCTGTTATTGTGTACAATGTTCTGGTTCTGCTCACTTCATTCAGCATCAGTTCATATTGGTCCATGCTTTTGTGAAGTCTACCTGTTCATCATTTCTTTTTTTCTTTTTTCTTTCTTTTTTTTAAGCAATTGGGGTTAAGTAACTTGCTCAAGGTTACACGGCCAGTTATTTCTAGGTGTGGTGCTGAGTATCAGAGCACTGATTCCATCCCAGGTCATCCCAACTCTGGGGCCGGTGCTCTTCCTCACTGCGCCACCTGGCCGCCCCTAAGCAATTGGGGCTAAGTAACTTGGTCAAGGTTACACGGCTAGGTGTTTCTGGGTGGGTGCTAAGTGTCTGAGCCCGGATTCGATCCCAGGTCATCCCAACTCTGGGGCCAGTGCTCTTACTCGCTGTGCTACCTGGCCGCCCCTGTTCATCATTTCTTAAGCACAATAGTACTCTGTTACATTCATATACCACAACTTGTTCAATCATTCCCCAATTTCTAGGCACCCCCTCAGTTTCCAATTCTTTGCCACCACAAAAAGAGCTGCTATAAATATTTTTGTTCATGTGGGTCCTTTTCCCATTTTTATGATCTCTTTGGGATATAGCCCTAGAAATGATATTGCTGGGTCAAAGTGTATGCACCATCATATAGCCCTTTGGGAGTAGTTTCAAATTGCTCTCCAGAATGGTTGGATCAGTAGAACTTGACTTCTTAACTTCTTTTGTCAAGGATCCCCTTTGGCAATAAACCACTCAGAATAATGTTGTTAAATGAATAAAGTAAAATGCATAGAATTATAAAGTACACCAGCTATGCTGAAATAAACATCACAGTATATTTTTTAAAAGTTCATAGAACCCAAGTTAAGAAAATTCCATTTTCTATAAGAAGCCTTTCCTGATCCCCCTTAATAGCAGTGCCTTTCCTCTGTTAATTTTCTCTCATTTATTCTGTCTTGTTTGTGCATAGTTGTTTGTGGGTTATCTCTCTTATGGAACTGTGAGCTTTCTGAGAGCAGGGCTACCTTTTGTCTTTCTCTTTATCCCCAGTATTTAACATAGTTCCAGGCACATGTTGTTGGTTGTTGTTATTTAGTCATTTCGGTCATATCTGACTTTTCATGATCCATTTGGGGTTTTCTTGGCAAAGATCCTGAAGCAGTTTGCATTTCTTTCTCCATCTCATTTTACAAATGAGGAAACCGAGGCAATCAGGATTAAGTGACATGCCCAGGGTCACACAGTTCATAAGTGTCTGAGGCCAAATTTGAATTGGGTCTTCCTCACTCTACCCCAGTGTTTTATCCACTGCACCACCTTGCCTCCCTTCCTGGCATATAGTAGGCACTAAATTATAGTTTATTGGTTGGATGACTATGACAAAACAGTTTTGTAGGGCAAGGAAGGGAGAGTTACTTCAAAAGCAGAAGCAGTCAGAGCATCATGTCCCATACCATTTAGATCTATAAGCAATTCTAGCACAGTTCAGAGTTCAACCATGGACAAAACTTCTTACCTTTCCATATATACATGTGTGTCTGGAAAACCACCCCCAAAAAGCAAAAAAGAGGCCTTTGTCAATTACAATGAGCATATCTGTAATAGTATAAGCACTCATGGAAGGAGTTTATACAGCTCATAATTTAGAAGTCTTTTTTTTAAAACTTTAATTTATTATTTTGTTTGTTTCCTTTTAGTTTACAGGATTCAATTCCACAATTCCTTGAATTTCACATTTTGTCCCCCTCCCTCCCATCCCCCCCATGGCGGCTTTTTATCAAGTATAGGATCTGTAAATACTTTCACATTATACAATGGTCAGGTTATAAGGATGGATTGTACCAGCTGGAATGAAAAATGGTAAAGAGGACATAAAATCAAATAAGAGAATGAAAAAGATCAGGTATTTTGCTTCCACCTGGATACAAATTTAGTTCTTTCTAGTTCTTTCTCTGGATGCACGTTTTTCTCTCCATCATGCGTCTTTTGGGATTGACTTATATCCCTGTATTGTTGAGAAGAGTCCAGTCTATCAAAGTTGGTCATCACACATATGTTGTGTCTGTAATTGTGTACAAATTCCTCCTGGTTCTACTCTTCTCACTCAGCATCAGTTCTTTTAAGCCTCTCCAGGTAAATATGAAGACCGCCTGCTCCCCGTTTCTTATGGCGCAATAGTATTCCATAACATGCATATACCACAACTTGTTCAGCCATTCCCCAATTGATGGGCACCCCCTTAATTTCCAATTCTTTGCCACAACAAAAAGAGCTGCTATAAACATTTTTGTACATATGGGTCTTTCTCCCATTTCTATGATCTCTTTGGGGTATAACCCTAGGAGTGGTATTGCTGGATCAAAGGGTATGAAAGTATTTATAGCCCTTTGGGCATAATTCCAGATTGCTCTCCAGAAAGGCTGGATCAGTTCACAACTCCACCAACAATGCATTAGTGTTCCAGTTTGCCCACATCCTCTCCAGCATGTGTCATTTTCCTGTTTTGTCATCTTAGCCAATCTGGCTGGTGAGATGTGGTACCTCAGAGTTGTTTTGATTTGCATTTCTCTAATCAATAGTGAATTAGAGCATTTCTTCATGTGCTTATAGATAGCTTTAATTTCTTTCTCCAAAAACTGCCTGTTCATATCCTTTGACCATTTATCAATTGGGGAATGACTTGTATTCTTATACATTTGACTCACTTCTCTGTATATTTTAGAGATGAGTCCTTTGTCAGAGACATGGGTTGTAAAGATTCTTTCCCAATTTCCCACCTCCCTCTTAATCTTGGTTACATTGGCTTTATTTGTACAGAAACTTTTCAATTTCATGTAGTCAAAATTATCCATTTTACATTTTATAATGTTCTCTAATTCCTGTTTTGTCATAAAGTCATTGCCTCTCCACAAGTCTGATAGGTAAACTATTCCTTGTTTTAGCAGACTGCTTACAGTATCAACCTTTATACCTAGATCATGAACCCATTTAGACTTGATTTTGGTATATGGTGTTAGATAATGGTCTATGTCCAGTTTCTGCCATACCATATTCCAGTTTTCCCAGCAGTTTTTGTCAAACAGTGAGTTCTTATCCCAAAAACTAGGGTCTGGGGGTTTATCAAACAATACATTACTGTAGTCGTGGACTTCTGAATCTCGTGTGCCTAATCTATTCCATTGATCCACTTCTCTATTTCTAAGCCAGTACCAGGTAGTTTTGATGACTGCTGCTTTATAGTACAGATTGAAATCTAGTATAGCTAGTCCACCTTCCCTAGCATTTTTTTTTCATTAATTCCCTTGATATTCTGGACCGTTTATTCTTCCAGATGAATTTTGTTACTATTTTTTCTAACTCTATAAAGTAGTTTTTTGGTAAATTAATTGGTATGGCACTAAATATATAATTTAATTTAGGTAAAATTGTCCTTTTTATTATATTAGCTCGACCCAGCCATGAGCAATTGATATTTTTCCAATTAGTTAGATCTGACTTTATTTGTGTGAAAAGTGTTTTGTAGTTGTGGTCATATAGGACCTGGGTTTGTTTCGGCCGGTAGATTCCCAAATATTTTATAATGTCTACAGTAACTTTAAATGGGATTTCTCTTTCTACTTCTTGCTGTTGAATTTCATTGGAAATATATAGGAATGCTGAGGATTTATGTGGGTTCATTTTATATCCTGCAACTTTGCCAAATTTATTTATTGTCTCAAGCAGTTTTTTACTTGATTCTCTAGGATTCTCTAAATATATCATCATATCATCTGCGAAGAGTGATAGCTTGGTCTCTTCTTTGCCTAACTTGATTCCTTTGATTTCTTTTTCTTCTCTAATTGCTACTGCTAACATTTCTAGTACCAGATTGAATAAGAGGGGTGATACTGGACACCCTTGTTTCACCCCTGATCTTATGGGAAATGCTTCCAGCTTCTCCCCATTACATATAATACTTGCTGATGGCTTTAAATAGATGCTACCTATTATTTTAAGGAAGGCTCCATTTATTCCTATACTTTCTAATGTTTTTAATAGGAATGGATGTTGTATTTTGTCAAAAGCCTTTTCTGCATCTATTGAGATGATCATGTGGTTTCTGCTACTTTTATTGTTGATATGATCAATTATACTGATGGTTTTCCTAATATTAAACCATCCTTGCATTCCTGGAATAAATCCTACCTGATCAAAGTGTATTATTCTTGAGATAAGTTGCTGTAGTCTTTTGGCTAGTATTTTATTTAGAATTTTTGCATCTATATTCATGAGGGAGATTGGTCTATAATTTTCTTTCTCTGTTTTATCTCTTCCTGATTTAGGTATCTGTACCATATTTGTGTCATAAAAAGAATTTGGTAGGACTCCTTCTTCACTAATTTTCCCAAATAATTTGTAGAGTATTGGAATCAATTGTTCTTTAAATGTTTGATAGAATTCACTAGTGAATCCATCTGGCCCTGGAGATTTTTTCCTAGGGAGGTGACTGATGGCTTGTTCAATTTCTTTTTCTGAGATGGGATTATTTAAGTAATTTACTTCCTCTTCAGTTAATCTGGGCAACTTGTATGTTTCTAAATACTCATCCATTTCCCTAAGATTGTCAAATTTATGTGCATACAATTGGGAGAAATAATTCCTAATTATTGTTTTGATTTCCTCTTCATTGGAGATAGATTCACCCTTTTCATTTTTGATACTCATAATTTGGTTTTCTTCTTTCTTTTTTTTATCATATTGACTAAGGGTCTATCAATTTTGTTGGTTTTTTCATAAAACCAGCTCTTGGTTTTATTTATTAGTTCAATAGTTTTCTTAATTTCGATTTTATTAATCTCTCCTTTAGTCTTCAATATTTCTAGTTTAGTATTTAATTGGGGATTTTGAATTTGTTCTTTTTCTAGGTTTTTTAATTGCATGCCCAATTCATTGAGCTCCCTTTTCTCTAATTTAATCACGTATGCACTCAGGGATATAAAACTTCCCCTAAGAACTGCCTTAAATGCATCCCACAGATTTTGGTATGTTGTCTCATTATTATCATTCTCTTGAATGAAATTACTGATTGTTTCTATAATTTCTTGTTTTACCCACTCATTCTTTAGGATTAAATTGTTTAATTTCCAGTTAGTTTTTAGTCTGTCTTTCCCTGGCCCTTTATTGCATATAATTTTTATTGCATCGTGATCTGAGAATGATGTGTTTAATATTTCTGCCTTACTGCATAGAATTGTGAGGTTTTTATGCCCTAGAACATGGTCAATTTTTGAGTATGTGCCATGAACCACTGAGAAGAAAGTATATTCCTTTTTATCCCCATTCAGTTTTCTCCAGAGATCTATCATACCTATCCTCTCTAAAATCCTGTTCACCTCCTTAACTTCTTTCTTGTTTATTTTGAGGTTGGATTTATCAAGTTCAGATAGGGGGAGATTAAGGTGTCCCACTAGTATAGTTTTGCTATCTATTTCTTCCTCTAATTCCTTTAGCTTCACCTCTAGGAATTTGGAAGCTACACCACTTGGTGCATATATGTTAAGTAGTGATATTGCTTCATTCTCGATGGTGCCTTTTAACAGGATATAGTTTCCTTCCTTATCTCTTTTAATTAGGTCAATTTTTGCATTTGCTTTATCTGAGATGAGGATTGCTACCCCTGCTTTTTTTACTTTAGCTGAGGCATGATATATTTTACTCCAACCTTTTACCTTTACCTTGTGTGTATCCCTCTGTTTCAGATGTGTTTCTTGTAAACAGCATATTGTAGGATTATGATTTCTAATCCATTCTGCTATCCGTCTCCGTTTATTTATAGGAGAGTTCATTCCATTCACATTTACAGTTATGATTGTTATCTGTTTCTTTCCCCTTATCCTATTCCTGCCCCTGTTGATGTTCATATTTTTCCTCCCTTCTCCCTTCCCCCCCTTAATAGTTTTCCTTTTGACCACCGCCTCCCTCAGTGTTCCCTTTTCCTCCCCTTTTCCCCTTACTACTTCCCTCTCTACAAACCACTCCCACCCCCCTTTTGTAACCCTTTCCCCCTCCTACTACCTGTAGGATATTGTTATACTTAATGAGGTATGCTATTTTTTCTTCGCATCAAGAATGACAGGAACAGATCTCATGCGAAGCTCCTCTCCCTCCCCTCTTTCCCTCTAAAATGATGTGTGTTCTTTACCTTTCTAAGTCACTGTTGCTTCTCGTAATTGGAGGTTGAATTTTCCATTGAGTTCTGGCTTTTTTATCAAGAAGGTCTGGAACTCTGTTATATCATTGAATGACCATCTCTTTGCCTGGAAGAATATGCTCAGTCTCGCTGAGTATGTGATCTTTGGTTGTAATCCAAGCTGTTTTGCCTTCCTGAAAATTGTATTCCACTGCCTCTGATCTTTCAGTGTGGAGGCTGACAAATCCTGTGCAATCCTCACTGTGGACCCTCGATATCTGAATTGTTTGTTTCTGGTCGCTTGAAGTATTTTCTCTTTTATCTGGTAGTTCTGGAGTTTGGCCACTACATTTCGAGGATTTTTCAGTTTGGGATCTCTTACAGCAGGTGTCCGGTGGATTCTCTCAATTTCTATTTTCCCCTCAGGTTCAAGTATCTCAGGGCAGTTTTCCTTAACGAGCTCTTGGAGAATGTTGTCCAGGCTCATTTTTTCATCATAATTTTCTGGTAGGCCTATGATTCTCAGATTATCTCTCCTGGATCTGTTTTCCAGGTCAGTTATTTTTTCTTTGAGGTATTTTACCTCTTTTTCTAATTTTTCATTTTTGTTGTTTTGCTTGGCTACTTCTTGGTTCCTCATAGAGTTATTTGTTTCCATTTGTTTAATTCTGGTTTTTAGCAAATCATTTTCCTTGGTTAATTTTTGAAGCTCCTTTTCCATATCATACACTTTTCTTTTTAGAGAGATGTTTTCCTCATTATAATGCTTTTCGAATTCTGCTATTTTTGTTTTGAGAGAATTATTCATTTTCTCTTCTATCTCTCTCATTTTGCTTTCAAAGTTCCTTTTGATCTCATCTAGGAGAGCCTTGTGTGCTTGGGATCCATTCCCTGTTGAAGTTTCAGCTGTGGGTGAGAAGTCCACATTGTCTCCCTCTGAGTTTGGTTCCTCCCTCTGAGGATAGTAGGACTCTAGAGTCTTTGTCTTTGTGGTCTGCTTTCTACCATTTTGAGGCAGGGTCCTAACCACGCCCTTCCTCTAGGATCCCAAGCCTTTACTGTAGAGGGTTTTGCCCTGGACAATAGTTACTATATTTTCAGGGTCAGAGGGGGGGTTTGGAGCAAGTGGGGTTCACTCTGTCATCCTCGTCTTTGGAGGTCCTGAAAAGGGCTTTTTTAAAAAAGATTTCTGTGCTATGATGTGGTAGCACCAGGAGTGTTTGCTGTCCAGTATAGGGGCCCCTGTCTTTGCTTCTTACCTTGCTCTTTCCAGTCCCAGCCCTTTGGTGATAGGCCTGGCAGTGGACCTTGTGGTTGGTGGGAAGACTTGCCCTCGGAGTTGATCAGGCCCCTTCCTGGCCTGCATCTGCCACCGCGCCTTCCCGGCCTGCGACCACCGCGTCGCCGCGCCGCCGCTGCCATGCCTTCCCGCGCAGGCCGCCTCGCCATCGTCGCCGCCACGCCTTCCCGGCCCGCGTCTGCCGCCGCGCCTACCCGGCCTGCGACCCCATAATTTAGAAGTCTTGCTTGCATTTGTTTAATTATATGGCACGGAATTTTCAGTAAGTGAGATTGCATGTAGAAGGATGGTATTTCATTTGGGGGATAATTAGCTAGTAAATGAAGAGAAATTTGCATCTGTGTTGCCAAAATGTTCATTTTTGTTTGTCTCATGTAAAACTTACTACCATAAACTTTGTATACATGCCCATTAGTACCCAATGTGTGCTTAGACCATTTTTATTGATGAAGGAGTTGATAGAATTCTTTCCCAAATAATATAGATTTGAATCTTTGAAGCCATTGATTCCCAATCTAGGTATTAATGATCTTCAAACTTAGAATGTAAGTACCTTGCCAGTAAGGGATTGTTTCTATCATCATATTTGTACTTTTAGTGATTAATGCTAGTGCATAAGAGGTAATGAAGGAATACTTAATTCACTAATTGACTGATAGAAGAACTTCAGCAGTTATCCTAGCACAGGGAGAGGGATGAGAGACATGGCACAGTGTGTACAGTGGGGGGAAAATGGATTTGATATCAGAAGACCTGGGTCTGAATTCCAACTGAGCACCTCAATATTCTTATGATACTGAACCAGGCTCTTAATTTCCCTAAGATTCAGTTTCCTCATTCATTCAGTTGTGGCTGTTGTTCAGTCATTTCAGTCATGTCTAATTCTTTGTGACTCCATTTGGGATTTTCTTGGCAAAGGTACTAGAGTAGTTTGCTGTTTCTTTCTCCAACTCTTTCCATAGATGAGGAAACTGAGGCAAACAGTGTTAAGTAACTTGCCCAGCTTCACACAGCTAGTATGTTTCTGAGGCCAGATTTGAACTCAGGAAGACTCATCTACCTGACTCCAGGCCAGGTACTCTGTTCACCTTACCACCTACCTGCTTCCATTCATTCATCTAGCATCTATTGAATACCTACTATGTGCAAAGAACTGTGTTGAAGATAAAAAGATGAAATTTTTTTTAAATAGTCTTTGCCTTCATGAAGCTTCCATCCAACTAGATTTTTCATTCATTTGTAAAAGGAGATTAGACTAGGTGAACTTTAAGATCTCTTAGAGACTAAATTCTATTAATTGTACGAAGTAGGTGTTTGAACATTTTTTGTTGAATTGAAATAAAGGGAAATTTTTGGATTTGCCTCAGAATTAAGGTTGGAAAATAGATAGGAAAAAGGAACACAGTATTGTTGTTTTTTAAGTTTTATATCATCATTTAAATGACATGTGGTTAGGAAAATTACACTTCCTCTAAAAAGGAAAGTTAAAGTTTCATTTAAAAACAATCTGAGATTATAGGCCAGCTCAGTATGTGATCTAATGGGAAAGAATCATTGTGTGGATAACTGAGAAATCATTTACAATTGGCTTTGTAGTGCACATAACATGATTCTATTTGAAGAGATTACATTACTAAATGGTCAGTAAGAAAACTAGTTTGAGGTCTCAATAGCAGGAAGAAACAAAACACTTTAAAGTATGCTGCCACAATCATCAAGAAATGAATACTCAAGAATTGACATTTTAATCATTTTAATCTGACTGCCACAGGAAAGATTAGGAATGAAGAAAATCTAGGCAGTCATGGGAGAAGCCTTAGTGACTGTCCTGTCCAACCTAATGAGGCTTAATCAGAGTTATAAGTGAATAGTCTAATGTCACACAGCTAGTTAAAGAGAAATGTAGAATTGGAAAAGAACAGATCTCCTGATTCCCAAGCCAGTATATATAACAGAATAGATACAGCTATAGATAGATATTCATACATACAATATGTATATATGCAATACATATGTATGTATATGTGTGTATACATACATATGTACATATTGTGTATATATACATATATATCTACATATGTGCATTAGTTAGGTGGCTCAATGACTAGACATGGAGTGAGGAGTCAGGAAGATTCAACTTCTTGAATTCAAATCCAGTCTCAGATACTAGCTATGTGACCCTGGGCAAGTCACTTTTTGTTTGCCTCCGTTTCCTCATCTGTAAAATGAGCTAGAGAAGGAAATGGTAAACTATTCCAGTATCTTTGCCAAGAAAATCCCAAATGGGATCATGAAGAGTTGAACATGATTAAAAATGACTGGACAACAAAAATATGTATGTATATATTTACAAATTTGTATGTGTATATACATGTATAACACACACAAACATGTATGTATGTATTATATACACATATTTGTATATAGAGAAATACACATATATGTAATTGACACTTTTTCATAATGCTAGTTTTGGGGACAGGGCTAATCTTTGTAGCTAATTCTGATATAAAGTTTCACTTGCATGTCAATGTTATATTCTGGAGACCATGATCTGATACTCAGGAGATTCAGATGATAATGAAGAAACATTTCACAGAGTTATATCCATTAGTGACTATTTAATTCAATACCTTGCTTTTAAAGATGAAGAAACTAGGGTGGAGAAAAGAAAGGTAAACTTTTTAAATGAGTCAAACAAGACTCAACCATCAAAGCAAGGATCATCCCTGGGTTCTCTCTGATTCCAAATCTAGCCTAGTTCTGTTTTAAATAGATTTGCTATTTCCTTTTTTTAAAAAAATTCATTTCATTTTATTTTTCACATGAAATGCTTTAACATGTCTCCTAAGCAGTGCAGAGTCACCCAATATAAATCATAATATTAATGTTCACTACATCCCTGAAGTAAGGGACATAAGGTCAATCACAGTCAAGTCTTTTCTCAATAAACTCTGCAAAGTTCTAGCATTTTCATCATATTATACTTTTATCTGCCTTTCTTGGTAGTGAGTAGTTTCTTAAAAATTATATTTCAAAGGCACAGGGACAGAGGACAGAAGAGAGAAAAATACATCCAGTGGTAGCATTCAAACTTTGCAGTTGGTCTTGAGTTCTCCATCCTGGCTGCCAGATGAAGTTTCATCTTGTATCATCTTGTGCTTGTACTTAAACAATACCCTATTGTCTGGAATTTTGTCTGTCAGAGAATCTATTAGTACAGGCTTTATGTAACATCACATTAGATTATTTATGGGAACTGGATCCACAAAGACCAGCAACCATGGGTTGTCAAGACAGTAAAGTGAATTCCTCACAGTCAGGAACTTCTTTTCATTTTGTCTCTGTATCCTCAGAACCCAGCATATTTTCATTTTCTTTGCAAAGAAAACACATAGTAAATACTGGTCAGAGTGGCTTTGGACATACTTTTGTTGTAGTTAATGTTGTGTTCTTAATGGCTATGCCAACAGAATGTGAGTTCTACAGGTTTAACCAAGATGAAAAAATCTGTTATATGAGAAAACATCTAACTGAATTTGAATGAGCTCATCCCCAGAAGTTTGGCCCAACAGGTGATGCAACCATAACAACTCATGAAATATGGAGGAGTTATAAACTATATCAGAGGAGAGACAATCCACACCAGTTAAACAGTGATAATAATAATAATTCATAGTTATAGGACCCTTTATATTTTACAATGTCTTTTTCAAAATTTCTTTTTTTTTTTCTTTTTGGAGGGCAATTGGGGTTGTGACTTGCCCAAGGTCACACATATGGTTTTTGTGTTTAGTGTCTGCGGCCGAATTTGAACTCAGGTCCTCCTGACTCCAGGGCCAGTGCTCTATTCACTGTGCCACCTAGTCGCCCTACAATGCCCTTTTCATACAACAAAATCATAAGGTCAATAGTGGCAGTATTACTATCCTCAGCACCTTGCCAAATATCAAAGATTTCTGTACTGTCTCAGTTTGAGTTCTCCCAATTTAATGTACACATCTTAAGCCATCCTCTACCTCCTGGGATAAAGAAAAAAACAAACATGATTTTGAAAATGTCATTTGGAAAATTATCTAATATTTTTTTACCAACTCTAACTCCTGGGTTACAATATCCACCCATCTTTCTCATTGTTATCTGTCCATTTCTCTTTTTTTAGAAATTGAATGTATCCTTGAAACCATTATTTGGAAAAAAAAAATCTCATGCAACAGAGAATATGTTATAAAAGTAAAAATATTTAAGAATAGGACAAGTCTAACAAGTGTTTCCATATCTTTTATTAATATTTCAGTATTTACTAGGTTAGATTCTATGAAATTCCCTTGAGAGGCTTGAAGTAGGATGGAAACTCCTGATCCTACATAATTCATGTCATTTTGAACTATAAGAGTTACAAAAGAAAAAATTATAATACAGTGCTCATAATCCAATGATTATGAGTTGAATTCTTCTAAGACTTCAATTTTTTTGTCTTTTATATCATGAACAATTTTTTCATTTTGAAACTGAGACTTCAGTTTCATTTGTAATTGAGCCTACATGGAAGGAATTGACTTTTAATTTTTAATTAATTTTAATTTTAAAATTGACAAATTAATTGACTTTTCAACTAATTAACTGGTCAGTTGAATAAAGTGACCAATTCAATTTCCTGTCTCCCCACTCCCCACTCCCACCATCCCCAGTGATTTGAGGTATTGCTTCACTCAATTTCACAGATTCACAAATTGAATTTGTCTTCCTGTTGATTCAATGGAGCTGTGACCTAGGAATTAGTGGCTCACCACAGTTAGGCCCAAGTAATCTATCCAGATATGTAGTTGCCTTACCAATAATACCTTGATCTGAATGAGTTGTTAAAATGACCAGGAGTAGAGTGTAATGAACTTTTTTTGTTAGGTTTAATCTAATCTGATCTGCATTATTAATTCCTTGAACTATACCCCCCCCCCTCTTCTTTGCATTGTGGATTAAATGCTCTCACCTAGTTGATGAATGAGCAAATACTTTTTTTTTTTGGTTTTTAATCTTGTTTTCCCTCAGATTATTGTCATTATCTCTAATCCAGTAAAAATTAGCATAATGTATTCTGCTTCCTGAGTCAATCAATGCTAATGAAAACCAGAATCATGCATATCTTGTACTTGACAGACTTTTCCTACCCCCAGGTTGTAATAGTAGTATGTGTCTTGAGACACACACATTTCCAATATGGAAATGTAAATCCCTTGCTTAACAATAAATGACTCATTAAAAATCTACATGTCTTTCTTAAGAATACAGAGAACTGACAAATAGTTCCCACCTGTGTTTTAGACAAGGCTCAGTTTGGGAAAAAAAAAAAAAAAAAACTTGGCTTTTTTAAAATGAACATCCAAAGGCAATGTTTCAAAGCTGTGGGCCCATGTCCACCAGAAAGTATGTTTCTGGGGAAATCTGGAAAAGGCATTAATTTATTGCTTTGTGGGAAAATAACGCCATTAGGTTTTGCCTCTCCCACCCTTCCCTGGTCACCCTCAAAGAGGGAAAAAAAATCAGAAAATTTGAAAGTTCACAGACAACCTGGGATTTGTGGAAAGTAAGACTTTGGCAGAAGTTTGCAGATTCCAAAGAAACATATTAAATACTTGTGGGGAAAGCATTGCTTGTATCCATCCCTTGAAATAGGGCAGAGGGCAGAATTGAAAGAAAATTGAAACCTGCATGTCAGGACAGGTGACAGGTCCCCTTTTCAACCCTAAAATTCTATTATTCTCTCTGCCATACCAGCGTTTTTTTTCCCCACAGCCCTGGAGGAGGATTGTGGTATTTTACAGAGCCAGAAAGGAAAGGCTATGAACATTCTTAGTTCATACTTAATATCTTCTGACAGTATTAATTCTTGCATTGTGAAATCATTATCATCAAATAAGTTGGTGGTCCTCTTTTTTCCTCTCCTCAAGAACAATTAGAGGCCATGTTGGGTAGTGGAATGGGATCTAAATTAGGAGTCAAGGAGCCCTGGGTTCAAATTTTGCCATTTATGCATATACCACATGTGGCTCTGTGACCCAAGGCAAGTAAGTGGTTCTCTAAGAATATACATTGCAGAGCAGGTATAGATCTGCATTAGGTAGAGAGAGTTTCCCAACTGGGAGTTTTCTGTAGCAACAAAATCATAGATCCATTCCAAACAGAATAATAAAAACCATATAACAGTACTCATTCAAACAAATCATCATTTCTTCACAACTATGTGTGTCCTTCACAAGTTGCTGATGAACAGCGATTACCTAGTGATCCTGAGGATGCTGGGTTAATCCTTGGATAATAGTCAACCAGAAAAGAAGCATTTATTAAGCACCTATTATATACCAGACACTGAGCACTGGGGATAAAAAAAAATCTCTTCTCTCAAGGAGTTTATGATCTAAAGGAGATAATATGCAGACTACATACAAACAAGCTATGTGCAATGTAAATTGGAGATGGTCAACAAAAGGAAGACCCTACCATTAAGGGAGATTCAGATTGTTTATTATCAACCCCATTTTGCAATTAGAGAAACTGAGGCAGATAGTGGTTAAGTGACTTGCCCAGGGTCACACAGTTAGTATCACACTTGACTCAGATCTTCTTAATTACAAGATGTCCCCTTGATTCCCACTGCCCTCAATCTAATTTTAAAATAATAAGAGACAGGCTGAATTTTTCATGACTAAACAATTTTTTTTTAGTGGGGAGACAAGAGTGATTATTTCTTATTTATAGTACTTCCATTATAACTTATAGTAGCAATTCTCAAAAGGCAAATTTCAAGTCAAAAATCTTGTTTCCTTTGGTGTCAGAAATCATATGAATGAAATTCTGATGAGTGTATTCCTGGAGGAGAGTGTACACTTGACTAGCTTTCAAGTGCAATCTAGGCTCAAAGCCTTTTTAGAGCTTGAAGTAATTTCTCATTTTATAAATAAAGAAATCAAGCTCCAATCAAGTTATATGTTAGTTAGTAATAAGTTTATTTTTATTTTTTGTTGAGTTTTTTTCTTTTGACCACCTAAATTTTCCAGTCTATCCCTTAACTTCCCATTCTCATAAAAACATTTCTTTTTAACAAAGAATAAAAAGAGAAAATGATGCCTCAAAAGTTACTAACATATTAGATGCAACATTCCCCATCTCTATGAAGAAAGTTTGATGAATAATACATTTTTAACTTTTTTTTTTTGCTTTTTGGAGGGGTTTTTGGGGTTAAGTAACTTACCCAAGGTCACATGGCTAGTAAGTGTTGAGTGTCTGAGGCCAGATTTGAACTTGGGTCCTCCTGACTCCAGGGCCAGTGCTCTATTCACTGTGCCACCTAGCCACCCCTGAATAATACATTTTAATGACCCTTTAATGGTTTGCTGTTTAGAACCACATTTTTAAAATCTGTATAAATTTAAAGTATTGTGGTGAGTACACTAGGTAGGGTAATTTTTTCTTGTGTCTTTGAGAAATCATTATTTCAATTAGGTAAGAATCCTGTTCTCCTACTTCTCTATTTCCAGTAAATGTCTCATGTCAGATGTGGTAAATCATATCATTGACTGTAATTTCTTTTCTGAAAGGTTTCTATAATGTAGAACATTAAAAGAATAAAAATAAACAGTATTTGGAGCATCTGTAAGATCCTTCAGCGCACAAATATGCTTTAATTTGAATTTAGTAAGACAGCACAAGAATGAACTAACTAATGGAACCTTCTAACAAAAGCTGATTGGAATAGCTAGATTGAGGGAAGTTATCAGTTTGTTAATGGCCATTTTAATTATATTATCATTGATCTGTTTTGCAATTTGTTTCCAAATGTTTTCTTTTCATTGACTCTGAATATGTGCTGAGGTGGTACCAGATCTAAGTAAATTGAGAAAAGAAAGATTGACTTACTGACTTTCTAAATTAGTAACATAATTTCATTTCATCCTTCAATACAATCAAATTAATTCAATTCAGTAAACTTTTGTGTATCTCCTATACTATGCCATAAACAATACTGGATACAAAGACAAAAATGAAAATGATTCCTGACTTCAGTGGTTTTTGCTCTGCTTGGGAAATACAATAAGTTGCTAGTTAAAGAAATATGGAAGGGAGGAAAAGGGGAGAGAGAATTAGGGGAGAGCTAACAACTTTGTTGTGCACAGAAAAAAGTCAAGAGGGTTGTTCACATGTGGTTCTTTTCCATTCTTTGTTTTTTAAATTTTGAGTTCCATATTCATTCCTCCTCTGCCCCATCACTGGCCACTGAGAAAGAAAACAATATATCATACAAACAATATATCAAACAATACATGTGAAATCATGCAAAACCTATTTGTATATTAACCATATTGCAAAAAAGCAAAAAGATAAATTAAAATAAGAAAATTATACTTCAATTGGCATTTAGAGTTCATCAGTTCGCACTCTAAAGGTGGATAGCATTTTTTCATCATGAATCCTTTGCAATTGTCTAGAAGTATTGTATTGATCAGAGCAGCCAATCTTTTACAGTTGATCATCATTACAACATTATTGTTGCTGTGCTCAATGAATTCCTAGTTCTTCTTATTTCACTTGACATCATTTCAGCTAGGTCTCACCATTTTTTTCTGAACTCTCCCCCCCCCCAGCATTTCTTATATCACAATAGTACTACATCACAATCATATGCCACAACATGTTCAGCCATTCCTCAATTAAGGAACATCCCATCAATTTCCAGTTCTTTGTCACCCCAAAAAGAGGTGCTATAAATATTTTTGTAGATATAGGTCCTTTTACATTTTTCTTTGATCTCTTTAAGATACAGACCTAGTAGGGGCATTGCTGGATCAAATATGTACAATTTGATATCCCTGTAGGTATAGTTCCAGATTGTTCTCCACAATTATTGGGCCAGTTAACTGATAGATCCAAAATTCATTAATGTAGTTTTTTCTCTCATCCCCTCCAATATTTATCATTTCTGATAGATGTGACATGGTACTTCAGAGTTATTTTAATTTGCCTCTCTGTACGCAATACTGATTTAGAGCATTATCTTGAGTTTGAATGTCAGATTTTCTATTCAGTTCTGGTCTCTTCATCAGGAATGTCTGGAAGTTCTCTATTTCATTATATTTAAGGCATTATTTTAAAGTTGTTTAGGGAGAAATGTTGGGAGAGTTCAGCTGGGTCCAGATGTGTATTCTGCCACCTTGACTCTGCCAGCATGTTAAATTACATTTGACATTGTCTCACATCTCATCTGAGAGCTTCTTCCCACACCATACCTGTGGCATAAGAGAAGAAATTTCAAGTGGCAAAGAAGGCAGACGCAATGGAATGTAGGGGGTGATGATGTCAATGTGCCACACAGGACACACATATGGAATGCTCTTCTAACTATCATCTCAGCCCAATTAATCTTGTTTCTGAAGTTGTTCCTTATATAGATTGCTAAAAGTGGCTTGGTTTTCTCCCCTAGAACTTCCTTAAAAGCTCAGCTCAATTTTCTCCTCCTGTCTGGTGCTTCTCCTGACTTCCCCAGCTACTAGTACTCCCTACTCTAATGCATGCAGAGAGAGAGAGACAGAGAGAGAGAGAGAGAGAGAGAGAGAGAGAGAGAGAGAGAGAGAGAGCTTATGTTGTTTCTCTCAATAGAATGTAAGCATCTTGAGGGCAGGAACTATTTCATTTTTTTCCCCTTATATTACCATCACCTGATACATAGTAGTCCCTAAATAAATACTAGTTCATTAATCGATAGATTTCCAGTTATTTTTTTAAACATAAGCTGCTTTACTATAATGCTGTATATGCTTTGGGGCAATATGAAAAAGAAATGAAACGCTACATAAATTTTAACTATGTCTTTCAACGATTGAAACTACTTAAACTTTCTCTCCTTCAGTGGGGGGTAGCAGGGTGTAGTGCCAATGCAATATTCACAGCACCAACAGTCACTGTATATATGCCAGCATAGTGCTCACATCACAAAATATAACAGCCTGTCCATATAGAAAACAGAAGCAAAACATTTATTCAGACACTAGAAAACTGAATGCCAAAACCAGTAAACTGATTCCATCATAGTAGCAAAGAAGTTAATAAGCCATAACAGCACAGAGTCACAGCATCCTTTAGCCTTCCCACAAACCAACCTGACTCACAAGCCTAACTGTCTCCCTAGGATGCATCCTTTCCTCCCTCCAGTCTATCTGCTCTGACTCTCAACTTCCTGTGGGCTCTGCTCCACCCTTCAGCAAACTCCACCCACTACAGGCTCCATGTGATTACATTCAACCTATTGGAGGGCAGGGTATGTCTTCAAAACAGGGAAGGTCTTCACATTCCCTTAGTTTAAGGGGCAAGGAAGAAGATCTTCAAATTCCCATTACAATTACACAGGGTAGATCTTCTCTTCCCTACATTAATAATGTATATGTCCACAGTACCTTAAATAATGCCATTCATCTTGTAGAGTGTACCAAATGTGAGTCAGAGGAGAAAATATGGAAGTTATTCATTTTTATATAATTGAATACATAAAAACAAACTAGTGGTTTAGGGGAAAGAATTAGACTCAGAGTTAGGAGACAGGTTTTAAGTCCAGCTCTGCCACTAACTAACAAGTAAGATCGTAGGCAAATTGTTCTATCTCCTCTGACTTTATTTTTTTTGATAAAATAAAGAGTCTAGATTAGATCAAGGATTCTTAACCTTTTTTTTTTCTTGTCATAGACGCTTTGGCAGTCTGGTGAAGCTTACTGATCCCTTCTCGGAACAATGTTTTTAAATACATAAAATAAAATACATAGAATTACAAAGTAAAACAAAAGTCAGTGAAAATAAGCTACAATTTTTCACCAAGTTCAGAGACTTCCTGAAATTTATCCACAGTCCCCTCATGGACCCCAAGTTAAGTCCCTTCTAGGTTTAACTGTCTGTGATCTAATATATTTTCCTGTTGACCAAATTAAATTTTCAGCAGATTATATTTCCTTGGATGCCCCATAGGCATCTCAAAATCAACACATCTAAAACATGTTTGTCCCTAAACTCACCCTTCCTCTTAACTTCCCTATTTCTGTGCAAGGCACTGCTGTCTTTTCATTTACCAATGTTTGCAAGTTCAGAAATATTCTTAACCCTTTACTCTCCTTCCCCTCCCCCTCCTTCGGCCATAAATTACCTACCAGCATTACAGAATTCTTTCTTCAACATCTTTCTACACACACATTCCCCACTTTAGTTCAGACTCCCGTAACTTTTCATCTGGACTATTGCACTAGCCTCTGAATTGATTACCCTATTCCGTTTTCAGCAGGAAGCTATGTGGTACAGTGGTTAGAGTGCTGGACTTGGTGTCAGGAAAACCTGAGTTCAAAACCAGACCAAGACACTTACTAGCTGTGTGACACCCTGGGCAAGTCACTTAATTTCTATAATAGCCCCTACCTCGCGGGGTTATTGTGAGGATCAAACAAAATAATATTTGTAAAGTTCTTTATAATCCTTAAAGCATTATTATTCTTAAAGCTTTAAAGTAAATCTTAAAACTAGCTATTATCAGGGTGGCTAGGTAGCACAGCGAGTAAGAGCACCAGCCCCAGTGTCAGGATGACCTGGGGATCGAATCCGGGCTCAGACACTTAGCACCCACCCAGAAACACCTGGCCATGTAACCTTGAGCAAGTTACTTAACCCCAATTGCTTTAAAAAAAACAACTAGCTATTATCACTTTCTTTTAGTTGTTCAGTTGTAAGACTCATCCTGTCACCTTGGCATTTTCTTGGCAAAGATATTGGAGTGGTTTGCCATTTCCTTCTCCAGCTCATTTTATAGGTGAGCAAACTGAGACAAAAAGGGTTATGTACATTCCTCAATTGATAAATGGTCAAAGGATATGAACAGGCAGTTTTCAGAGAAAGAAATTAAAGATATCTATAAGCACGTGAAGAAATGTTCTAAATCACTATTGATTAGAGAAATGCAAATCAAAACAACTCTGAGGTACCACATCTCACCAGCCAGATTGGCTAAGATGACAAAACAGGAAAATGACAAATGCTGGAGAGGATGTGGGCAAATTGGAACACGAATGCATTGCTGGTGGAATTGTGAACTGATCCAGCCTTTCTGGAGAGCAATCTGGAATTATGCCCAAAGGGCTATAAATACTTTCATACCCTTTGATCCAGCAATACCACTCCTAGGGTTATATCCCAAAGAGATCATTGAAATGGCAGAAAGACCCATATGTACAAAAATGTTTATAGCAGCTCTTTTTGTGGTAGCAAAGAATTGGAAATTAAGGGGGTGCCCATCAATTGGGGAATGGCTGAACAAATTGTGGTATATGCATGTTATGGAATACTATTCTGCTATAAGAAACGAGGAGCAGACAGTCTTCATATTTCCCTGGAGAGGCTTATATGAACTGATGCTGAGTGAGAAGAGTAGAACCAGGAGAAATTCGTACACAATTACAGACACAATATATGTGTGATGACCAACTTTGATAGACTGGACTCTTCTCAGCAATGCAGTGAAATAAGTCATTCCCAAAAGACTCATGATGGAGAGAAATATGTGCATCCAGAGAAAGAACTAGAAAGAACTAAGTTTATATCCAGGTGGAAGCAAAATACTGATCTTTTTCCTTCTCTTATTTGGTTTTATGTCCTCTTTACCATTTTTCATTCCAGCTGGTACAATTCGTTCTTATAACCTGACTAGTGTATAATGTGAAAGTATTTACAGATCCTATACTTGACTATATGCCG
>NW_027187269.1:4475092-4480403 GCF_028583685.1 Petaurus breviceps papuanus
GAAGGGGAGGGAGGGGGACAAAATGTGAAACTCAAGGAATTGTGGAATTGACTCCTGTAAACTAAAAGGAAACAAACAAATTAATAAAAATTAAAAAAATTTAAAAATTAAAAAAAAAAGGTTATGTAACTAGCCCAGGGGCATGCAGCTAGTAAGTGTGTCCAGTCTGATTTGAATTTAGGTCTACCTGATTTCAGGCCCAGCACTCTATCCATTGAAGTACCTAGCTGCCTTCTTGACACATACTAGACACACTTAATAAATCCTTGTTGATTGACTGACTTTCCAGATGGAGAGATTCTTAAATGTGGGTAGAGACTTTTAAGCATATAACTTCTCTGAGAAATAAATATTTTTCAAAGGGTTAAAAGATAAATTGATACTTTTTTTAAAAACTTTAATGAAAATTGCTAAAATAGGATAGAGTATGAAAAAGAGCATAGATTTTTCTACTTGCAGTTGTCTTTGTTGTCCAGTAGTTTTTAATACTGAATTTTTCTTCTATGTAAATAAGATATCCATCCAACCTCAGGGCTTAGTTTATTTCCTGCTGAATAGTAATTATCTGATTTTGGATTTGGTTCTCCAGTCTCTGGTAATGTTATTTAGGCATGTCAGTATCTTTTAGATATTTTTCTCCTGTGTTTGACTTTGCTGAACTAAGTCTACCAATACATTAATAAATGGTGAAGACACTTAAAGAGGTTTATCTGATGTCTCAACCACATTGTACTTTTACATAGGATACACAAACCTACATAATATACCCAAATGTGTCCATATTATATATACCTTTATCATTGACCTTAAGGTTTATAAAAAATATAAATAAAATTGATTTGCCTCATTAATCAGAAAAATATAACAGCTAATATTTATATAGTACTTTAAGATTTGCAAAGAGCTATATAAATATTATCTCATTTCATCTTCACAACAACCTTGGGAAGTAGGTGCTATTATTTCCTTCACTTTATAGAAGAGGAAACTAAGACATATTAGAGATTAAATGGCTTGTCCATCAAGTGGTCCGAGGCTGGATCTAAACTCAGACATTGACTCCAGCTATCCGCTGGGTCAACTAGCTATCTCTGCCTCTCACTAGATAGTCTCCTAAAGATATACTATACTTTGACAGACAGTCTATACAGTTAAATCAGTACAGTAGTTCTCAGTGTTTTTTACCCCTTCTGTTTAAATAAAAAATTAGTAGAACTCTTATAGTAAAATGCTCTAAAATTATTGTTTAAATACCTTAAGCAATGTAAGTTTCATCTTTTTTAAAAAACAGAGATATTTCAGTGTTTCTTACAGCACAGTTTGAGAAAGAAGGATTTAATACAATATTCCGAAACTATGATCTTCAGAAATCTGGTGTTTGGTTCTAACAAAGTGGGAATTCTGTAAGGAAAAAGAAATTAAGCTAGAAATAATTTCCCCACTAAATTTTTAAATGTAGGGGAGGCTAGGTGGTACAGTGAATAGACAGCACCTGCCCTGGAGTCAGGAGGACCTGAGTTCAAATCCGGCCTCAGACAACATAAAACTAGCTGTGTGACCTTGGGCGAGTTACTTAACCCCAATTGCCCTACCTTCCCCCCTCCAAACAAAAGCAAAATTAAAAATAAATTATTAAATGTAAAATGTCTTTTTATTGGTGTTGTTAAGTTATTTCAGTCATGTCTGACTCTTTGGGACCTCATTTGGGGTTTTCTTGGCAAAGACACTGTAGTGGTTTGCCATTTTCTTCTCTAACTCATTTTGTAGATGAGAAAATAGAAGCAAACAGGATTAAGTGACTTCCCCAGGATCACACACAGCTAGTAAGTGTCTGGGGGGAACATTTGAACTCAGGAAGATGAGTCTTCCTGACTCCAGTCCCAGCACTCTATCCACTATACCATGTAATTGTCCCATGTTATATTTTACATTCATCAAAAAATATTTAGGTTCATAGAATTTAGAGAAGGAAGAAGGACTTTAGAAGATGTATCTTATATACTACTTTGAAAGTATATAGTTCATTTTATAAATGAAGAAACATCCTCAGAGAAGTGAAATGAATTGTTCAGGATTATATAGTCAATAAAACAAGAGCTTCAATTCAAACTCAAATCTTCTGGCTCCAATCCAGCATTCTTTATACCACAACTTCATTGATATTTCCTAAAACAAATTGGATTTATTTTTTTATTAAGTTTATAAAATAATATTGATATTCTAAATCTATATAGATCAAAGGTATTGTTATGTTTTAGGAACTGTGAAGTGTTTTACCCTGGCTGTTTGATTCAATTAAAATTAATTTAAAATGGTTGCATAATGTTCTTCCCTGAGCTAACTTACCCAGATTAACATTGGCAACCAAAAATGTATAGACTTAAGGGCTTCATCTCTTGGATCATTGAAGGTGCAATCAAGGTGAAGACTCAGAACTTTGGCAAGAGATTAGAGATTCTCAGCCTATACAAGACTAGGGTAGTGGTGTTGATGAATGAGAAATTGGGGGATAAGAAGTCTGTCTGCCTCTCTTCCATCCTTTTTCCCCTCCACCACAGAGTTCTATTGAATAGAGTTGTTTCCTAGATTGTAATATAATTAACATATATGTGTGTTATATATAGATATAATATACAATGCACGTATGATGTGAATAATTTTTTTCAAGGTTGTTTGGGTAACTTTCTTGGCCTGTTATTTGGTAAAACTGACATAGTTGATATTTAAGTCATAGAAGAAAACATTTGAGGGAATTCCTTATCCTATTTTTTGTTTATCTAGCTAAAAGCCATCTGTCCAAAACATTCAAAGAACTCCCAGGAGATACTTCTTTTCCATTTTTGCATATCCTTGGTGGACCTGATTTGGCACTATTCTTCAAAGAAGATGGGTTTCACAAAACTTGGTGAAAATATAGTCTCCCACAATTATTAATTTGAAGAAATTGTCCTATTTACAAGAAATGTTACTTGACATCACAGTATTTTTTAGGGCAGATCCCTCAAAACTTATATCTGTGGTTGTCGTATTGTAATTTATGTTATTATTGTACCTGTGTCCTACTCCTTTGCAAACTTCTTGAGGGGAGTCACTATTTTATCTTTTTTTTTCTTTTGAAAATAATCAGATATTGCCTTCCTCAAACTTTTCAGCCATCAGGGATTTTTCCCTCCTCAAAGCTTCAATGCCTCTTGTCTGTAACACTCATTTGTTTTACATTCAACGTTTTATTGCCTTGAATTGGTAGTCTTATATATCTAACTAGATAGATAAATAGCTCTTGGTCCTCCAACTAGATTGCAAGCTCAATGAGGACATTAATTGTGGAACCTATGTTCCCAAGAGCACCAAATGTAGTGCCTTACACAGAGTAGCAATAGAGAAAATTATTGTTAATTGATTCATATTGGAACAAGAAGGTAAAGGAATTTCATTACTTGGCTACTTGTGTTCATGAAATGAAAGTTAGCCAACCCTGTGAAAGGATTTGGTTTTTTCTTATAAATATATATATGCATAAATATATATTTATGCATATATATATCTTAGTGTGAGAGGAATACATGTCGTCAGTGTTGTGTGCTAGAAAAAAAGACTAGACTTGAAGTCTGGGCTTCAAATCATTGTTCTTACACATCCCCAACTGCCTTATGCTTTATTTTCCTCATCTGCAAAATGTGAGCAATATATTTGTATTGTCTGCCTCCAAAAATTGTCATGGTGCTAAAGAAATGTTCATTGTTATGACTAGGGACTTTGAAAATATTATTCATTATTTTTATATCATTATCAATGGAGATCAGAAGTCTCTCCAACTTAATCAGTTGTCTTTGATGATGTCTGTGACTAAAGCATTATTCACCTGCCTTCAATCAACCTGGTGATGAGTCTTCCAAACTTAGCCAGGATGTCTGTCCTCAGACAACAGACATATATAGTCCAACACTAATCTTCAATGTACTGTGAACACTCAAAGTTGGGGTCTAAACCATGAAATATGTTAGCTCTAATATAAACTTAGACTTGAGTTTTAGGGATAAGTCCTGATCAAGAAAAAGCTCTTAGCTAAGGAGATTGGGGACCAGATTGGGGGGAAAGGGGAGGGAAGACAGAGAAATTCATAATCACAGGTCAAATATTATCATAAAGAACTTAAAGGGACTGTTCAGTACTTTTGGTATACTAGAACTTTGTGTATCCAGTATTACTTGAATTAAGTGCTGTGGTTGGGAAGTGAATTCATAATAAAAAGGACTTTTTTTGTTGTAATGCTATTTGTTGTAGATTTGACCTGTATTATTCTTTTTAACAAAATTGATTATATTCTGAGATTTGTTAATGTTTAACTGGGTTGACTGAGGCAACGCTATCTGACATCATCTGTGTTTTTAATTTTTCCTTATGTGAAACAAATGCAAAAGGCTACAGCTGGAGAGTGTGGCTTATATCAAGTGACCATTAATCTCGATTTTATTTTTAAAAGCAATATTAGCTCCTTCAATGTCTTATCAGCAGGCTTTTAATAAATCATTTTCTGTTTGTTTTATGAATTGTAATCACGATTAGTTTTTGTTAGGAGAGTTAGTTTAGGAAATGGACAGAGAACCATAAGTTCATATCAACTGAGAAACAAAGATGTCATTCAGAGTTATTATTTGGTAAGGTGCCATGTGGAGGACGACTGTGATCAACATAATTGGTTTTTCAGAGTTTCTTTGTAATCTCTCTTCTTGTCCTCTTGACCAGACTTCTCCCTCCTCCCCTTTAAATACAGCCATGTCATTATATTCACTCTGACCATGACAACCTCTGTTTAGGAAATGAACTCCTTTTCAAGGACTATTGTTCCATGAGGAACAAACAATTTATCCCATGTGTTCGTACTTCAATATAAAGGAAGGAAAAAATGTTATTGTTTATGTTTGGAATCATGTTAGACAGAAAAAATGAAGGAAGGGATAACTTTCAAATACAACTTGGAAGCTGAGTAAACATCTTAAGACAGAAGAAATATCGAATGTTCTTTACCATGCTCCGAGGGATTTTACCAGAGGCTTCCAGCATTCTTTGACTGTTTCCTAATATGGAAAGTCGGCACAGTTACAGGCTAGTTACTGTTAGTAGATCCATGTGGAAGAGGGATTTTCCCCCCTATGGGAGACAAGCCCTTCTGAGCTGCCCTTGTATTCCTGCAAAAACATCCCATCCATTGAAATGAAGAGAGAATTTACTTTCAATTTCTCTGCATCCTTTCTCCTCCCTCCCTCCACCTCCCCTTCTCTCTCTCTCTCTCTCTCTCTCTCTCTCTCTC
>NW_027187269.1:4480503-4498119 GCF_028583685.1 Petaurus breviceps papuanus
CTCTCTCTCTCTCTCTCTCTCTCTCTCTCTCTCTCTCTCTCTCTCACACACACACACACACACACACACACACACACACCCCCTCAGTGATACAGCTTGCCACTTTTCTGAAGTGACAAGAGCTTCTTGGTGGTCAAGTGAAACAATTCCATCTTTTTTCCCAATTCTGGTCCCAAGACTCATGGTGGTGGAAGTCTCTGGCAACAGACAGTGTCGTGGCAGTCATAGCAGTTCCAGCTGGGCTTTTTCTCAGACACTTGATATGCAGTTTCAGGACAACTGCATTTTTCACAAAAAAATTTAAAATCATACCTAAGTTCCTACTTCAAAAATAACAGGATCCAATTAGAGAGGACAGCAGAGGTGCAGCTGAATTTAGTTCATGGGTAAGCAGCATGTATGCGTGTCTATCACCTTTGTTTTTTATAATATTCTTAGGAGGGTTCCTGGGATGGACAGATAACTCTTCTGGCATTGGTTAAACTCTTTGAGATGAAGAGTAAGGGAAAAAACAAATGTTTGCCACTGTGATTGCTTAATTATCATATTATGCCCTGCTCAGGTCAGGATATCTAACCAGCATTTATTTTTAGATTGTTTTTATGTCAGTGTGGTAGCAGACTGGAAATGAACAGACTGTAACATATGAAGCAGGGGTGTATATAATGGGCTTGATTGTTGCTAAAAGATGTTTATTTTACTTGAGTTCATGGACACTGTGAATTGCCATAGCCCCAAGTCAAAGAGTAGTGATTAGAATTTTTGGAAAACAAATCAACTATTTAAAAATGATGAGGTGTACATGCTCTCTTTTGTAAGAGTCCAACTTTAAGTTTCTAAATTGTTTAGCATTAGATGAACCATGTTTACTTTTCTATTTATTAGTAATATGAATGATAAGGAGGTCTAAGTTCTAACCTGTTCTCTGCTTTTAACTACTTGTGAGTCCTTGTGTCTCAGTTTCCCCATTTTCAAAGTGAAGGGCTTAGACTAGATTATTTCCAAGCATATGAATAACTCTGACCTTTCAGGATTTTAATTTAACAGAAATCAGTTGTAACAGAGAAAGCAATAGAGCTGTTAGTCTCTATCATTGAGAAGCATGTAATGCTAGCAAATGTTTCCATTTTCTACAACACCATGAATTTTGAGGACTAGTTTTCCCTCCTCCCCATCTTTTTTTAAAATGTGTAGTTTAAATGCAGATTTGATTTGGGGGACAGCCATTCAGTCTTGTAGAACTCAGAAACAACAGACTCATTTCCTTTGAGATTTCTCTCTGAAGGCTTCTTAATATGAACTTATATTCCTTTACTATGTACCTTGTTTGAAGGCTTACTTCCTGAAAAGGAGGAATGGATATTAAATACATTTCTAATAGTTTCAGGCCAGTCTATTTGACCTTTTAACGTAGGTCAGCATTGAGTTTGGTAGTATCTAGTTTTGTTGCTTTTTTTGTGGCCATGCCTTAGAAGAAAGCCATCACCAAGTCCTCATAGCCGATAATTAGATGTGCAGGAGTTTTTTTTTTATGTAGATGCCATTGTCTCTAGTACTTGCTTTTCTCTCTAACCTCCTAATGCTTTACTAAATCACTTATTTTCTCTGCTTTTGCTGGCAATTTTGCCCATGTGGAAAAGGGAAAGGATACAATCCTAGTCAGGTTGTACTAATAGGATTGGAAGTTTAAATTGTGCCACAGTGCTGAGTTCTTCATGGGACTCCAAATGGCACACTGAGAATTCTTCTAGGAGAGAATCAATAAAAGATGAACCAAAACAAAAGGAAATAGCCCACACTGCTCTGTGATCACCCAGAATTATTCAAGAACTCTGCCTATTAAAAAAAACCCAATACATGAAAGAATCTATTCCAGCTCATCATTCAATGACTATGAACCTATGACTTTAAGTTGTGGGTAGAATGAATCATCTATTAAATGGAACTTCTATTGATTTGCAATATATGAAAAATCAATAATGAACTACATTATATTTCCCTTTGTAAAACTTTCATGTGATTTCTCATTTAAATCAAGAAGAAAAGAGTAAATAAAACTTTAAGTGTTATTTAGTTTATTAATGTATAACTCAAGATCTGTAATTTCATCACTCTAAATAATCCATTCCCTGATACAGATTCCAGTCCCCATTTGACTTAATAGATGATTTTCCAGAGTTGCTATAACCAAAAAAAGAAAAAAAAATCACCTAAAGCCAAGCTAGATATGAACATAAAAAAATCCTAATTCACCTTCAAGATTCAGCTCAGATACTGCCTTATACATTAAGAAATTTCTCCCCAGCTGTTAGTGCATCAAAAAAGTTTGTCTTTTTTATAACAAATGTCTTTTATGACTATTTTGTCTATGCCTTTATAGGTATATGTGCCCCCACCAAAAGCATATAAGCTCTTTAAAAGCAAGGATTATTTGACTTTTGTCTTTGTACCCCCAATCTCTAGCAGAGTTCCCTACACACAGTAGGTGCTTTATAAATAAATGTTGATTAATTGAATGATACATAGATTTTTAAAAATGTAGAGTCCATCTCTATGCCCTTTATTTCTAGCCTGTTAGAATCTCCCAGAGCTTATATTCAAAATAATAATAGCATATGTTTATAGAGTAAGGGCAGCTAGGCGACTCAGTGGATAGAACCCTAGATTTAGAATCAGGAAGGCTCATCTTCCTGAGTTCAAATGTGGCCTCAGACAGTAGCTGTGAGACTCTGGGCAAGTCACTTAACCCTGTTTGCCTCATTTTTCTCATCTGTAAAATGAGATGGAGAAGGAAATGGCAAACCATCTTTGCTGAGAAAGCCCCAAATGGGGTTAAAAAGAGTTGGACATAAATGTCAACAACAGTTGACAAAAACAACATTTATAGATTATTTCAGGTTTACCAAGCACTTTACATACATTATCCCATTTGATGTTTACATTACTTTGCCAGGTACATAGGTGACTTAAAACTAACTGACTTGCTTAGGGATATCAACACAGTAAATGATAAAGCTCAAATCTGAACCCAAGGCATCTGCCCCTAACTGTAGTTGTGGGACCACCACACTTCTCAAAGTTCCTGCTTTGTAGGTGGGAGAGCCCTTACAGAGATCATTGAGATCTCTTTCCTTGGTGGTTAATAAAAGAAAAAAGGGGTTTTTTCTTCCATTTTGGCAGGAGGCCCCAAGATTTGGATTTGTGCTACTATTAAGAAGCTAAAAGATCACCCTTGTCAGGTAAGCCATTTTGATGCAGTGCAGAAGGTAGTTTATAACAGAGAACTAAACATTATAGGGTTGCAGCTATGGTTACCAGGAATTTAATGACAACATTCTTTTTAGTAGAATATGTATACTCAATGTCAGACATCCACATAAAAGAAAAAATAATTCAGGCACCAAAATGTTTTTTGTCCATTTGATAGAATGTCTAGCTTCCCCCAATTATTGAACTGTCTGAAATTATGTAAATAATTTGTAAATGTTACCTGATGAAAGAGCAAAAATACATGGTGCAAAACTTAATATAAGGTGTCAGCAATAGCATCTAAGAAGAATGTGAAAATTTATTATAAATCTATTAGAAGTCAATTAGTTGGAAATATGTTTTGCATGGCTTCACATGTATGATGGATATCATATTGCTTGTCTTCTTAATGGGTTCTCAATAGGCTGGAGGGAGGGAGATTAGAACTCAAAATTTTTTAAATGAATGTTAAAAAATGAAAATAAAGGGGCAGCTAGGTGACACAGTGAATAAAGCACCAGCCCTGGAGTCAGGAGGACCTGAGTTCAAATCTGGCCTCAGATACTTGACACTTATTAGCTGTGAGACCTTGGGCAAGTCACTTAATTCTGATTGCCTCTCCTCCCCCTCCAAAAAATTTAATTAAATTAAAACTAAAAAGAAGTTATTTAGGTAGTGCAATGGATAAAGAGTTGAGTTTAGAAACAAGAAAGGCTTGAGTTCAAATTCTGCTTCAGACACTTAATAGCTATATGACGTTAGGCATTTCAGTTAACCTCTCTCTGCCTCAGTTACTCAGTTTGTAAGGGGAAAAAAAGGTTTTGGACTAGATGATTTCTGAAATTCATTCCTGTTCTATATCCTGTAATCTTATGTGATGCAAAAAAAAAATTAGAATACAGTTTTAGATTTGGAAGGGAACAGAATCCAAGTTCCTATCCAGTGTTGGAATATCCCCCACAGAGGGTCCTACATAGCTGCTGTCAATATACACTCATAAATATTTGCCAAATGGAAGTCTGAATGAGCACTTCTAGTAATGGAGAACTCAGTAAAGCCAGCCCTTGTTTTTGAACAGCTTGATTTGTTAGGAATCTCTTCCTTAGAATGAGAAGGAATCTTCCTCCCTGTGATTTCCACCTACTGGTCTTAATTCTGCCCTTTGTAGTCATAAAGAATAAATAAGTTGTGTTTCACGTGAAATTATTTCACACACGAGGACAGCTACCATTCCCTCCCTTTAATTTCTCTGATCCAGACAAAACATCAACTATACTTTCCACTTCTCCTCATTGTTTCCAATCCTCCTTCAATTCTACTGTTCACTAATGAATCCTTCTTAAACTGCAGCCCTGGGAGTAGAACATGGTGCTTCAGTTGTGATAACTATATTTTCACAGAAATATAGCAGGTTCAAGTTTTTATTTTATTTTTGATAAAACTACAACAAAGTTACAATGAGGTTCAGTAGGGGGCACAACTAAAAGTACAAAAAGTATTTGCAATCTGCTTAAATATAAAAAGTTACTGGAGCAGTATAAGGGAAAATGTTCTACAAGATACTCATTTGTTAATCAGTTAAATGATACTGAGGATATAGTTTTGGGGAGACTGGAAATTGGGAAGACTGGGGTTCAAATCCTACCTCAGACACTTACTAGCTATATGACACTGGAAATCACAACATCTCAGCCTTACTTTCCCTATCTGTGAAATTGAGATAATATTAGCATCTACCTCACCAGGTTGTTGTGATGATAAAATATTTGTAAAGCATTATACAAACCTTGGAGCACCATATAAATGCTATTATTATTATGTTCTTCCCAGATTACTTCATAGTGTAAAGGCAACTCATATTTATGTATGTTTATCAATCAATCTATATGCATATATTACATATAAATATTGATATATGTATAAATATTTGTGTGTGTGTGTGTGTGTGGCCAGGCACTGTACTAAGCTCTAAGGATATAGAAAGAAGCAAAAGACCATCCCTGCCATCAAAGAGCTTACAGTCTAATGGGTGGAGAAAACATGCAAACAAAATATAGGCAAAACAAGCTATATACTGGATAAAGAGGGAATAATTCAAATAAGAGGGCAATGTGGTGGTACAGTTAGAATGCAAGTAACCTCTCTTAAATTCACTTTCTTCCCCAGCTTCCCAGGCTTCCTTCATATCTCAGCTAAAATCTCACCTTTTACTAAAAAGCTTTTCCACCAAAAAAAATAAAATCTAGTAGGCAGCTTAGGGGCACTAAATAGAATAGCAACCCTGGAGTCAGGAGGACCAGAATTCAAATCCAGCCTCAGACCCTTAACACTTACTATGTGACCTTGAGCAAGTCACTTAACCCCAATTGCCCTGCTTTCTCCCCTCCAAAAAAAACCAACCTTTTCCAGTTTCCCCTCAATACTAATACTTTGTGTTTGTTAATCATCTCCAATTTTTCATGCATATGTTATTTGTATATCACTGTTTGTATGTTGTCTCCCCCGTTAGATCATTAGCTCCTTGTGAACAAAGATTATCTTTGCATGCCCAATATTTAGTACAATGCCTATAGCATATTAGATGCTTATTAAGTATTTTATTGACTATTAAACCAGAAATGTCTACCTCATTGGGTTGTTGTGAGGCTAAATGCTGTATCAACATCAGTTATTATTATCCTTCTAGGCTCTCCTAAGATTAATTGATTTTTTGTTCTTTTAACTCTGTTTTAGATTATAACTTGAAGAAATAGCCTGTCCATATTTCTATATGCATCAGTCTCTAAAGGCCATCAATTTGTTCTTGCCTCTTTTTAATAAGCCTAGTAATTTAGGCTGTATGAATTTGGATTCAGAAAAAAATTGAGATGAAGTAGGCTTCTAAATGGTTTGGAATGTAAAAGAGTCAAATGAAATATTATCATTATATTAACAAATATGTTAAAATATATTTATCACAATATTTTTATTGTAGGAAAGAACTTTTAAAAAGTGTGGCTGCTCGTTAGTTGGGAAATAGCTGAACAAATTATGGATATAAATGTAATGTAATATCATTTGGCTAAGGAAAATGATGAAAGGAATAGATTCAGATCAACCTGGAAAGATTTGCACAAACTTATGCAGAAGAAAATGAGCAGAAGCAGAACAATTCATATAATGACGGAAAACCACTTTGAAAGACTTAAGAATGCAGATCAGTGCAATGCCTAATCATAACTCCATCAGACTTATGACAAAGCATGCTCTGTCTGGTCTTGTCAGCAAGGAGGTTATGTACTAGTGGTGCAGAATGAAGTACACATTCTTAGTTATGGATAATATATCCAGCCTTTACACTTAATTATGCTTACTTGTTACAGGGGAAGTCTTATTTGGGGAATAGAAGGGAAGGCTGTGAAAAGGTAATTAGTTATAATTATTTATTTTAGAGAGAAGAGAAAAGAGTCAACAAAAAAAAATTAAGAAAAGAAAGCAGATGGACCATTGCAAAAGGGACAAAAATAAGAGGTGTTGGTACTATCAAATTAAATTATATATACATATATATGTACACACACTCATATGCATACATAAATATGCATCTACACACACTTTTTTAAAACAAACTGTGTATAACAGAACTTCAAAGGTTCATTTATGATCCTTTTTTTTCTATTTCACAGTGGTGGGGTGGGGTGATGATCAGGGTTGTTCACCCATTCTGTTTGCCCTGATACATATATCCCATTTTTAAAACATGAAAAGTAAAAAGATTTTTCCTATGCCTGGAGGAAAATTTTTCATGTTTCTATGAGGAATACCAAGGGGGAATAGAGATAGAAAATTACTTACTTGGAGTTTATAAGGCAAGTTTTTATCAACACACATAAAAATAATACTTGTTCTCAAGGAGTTTGTATTCTGTTGGTCAAAGGTAAACATTACAATTTGTTTTTTCTCTTTATTATGAACTTAAAAAACATTGATAAACATCTGTTCTTTGTATATAGGAAATGTTCTCCAGAGCCTGCATATTAGATAGCAGGTACTTAATAAATGTTTGCTGAATTAAATTGAATTGATTTGTCCAGATTCCTAAGTCCTGTCTTTATAATCCTGCAGCATTTAATTTTAAATATTTTTTTATTTCATCTCAGCATTCATTTTCAGAAATCCTTGAGTGCTTTCCTCATTGACATAGCAGACTGGTCTTCATGCACATGCCATAGGTTAAAAAAGGTTCCCCACCTAATGGTCATTTTCCTTGTTACGATCCACTCTTATTCTACATAGGTTGATCCCCAGACAACAAGCACATAATCTATCACTAGCCCCTTGTTCTTAATCTGTTCTAGTTCGATGGGATCTTCCAGGGGTCAAATTCTTTAAGGATAGTTCTTGAAATTCCTTCATCCAGGTCTCTTGCTATGATGTTGAAAATTGAAGATGCCTAATGGCTGAATGTTAGCTAAGTGAGGCAGTTAATACTCTTTCACTAACTATCACAATCACCTCCATTCTTGTTTTCCCCACCTTCAGCATCTTCTCCTTTGAAGGCCATTCTTTTTCATCTGTGCCAGAGTGATGTAAATCATGGCTTTCACAATTTTGTTTCTCTACTCAAAAACTGTCAGTGGCTTCTCATTGTCTACATAATAAAGTTCAAATTCAATAATCTGCCATTTCATTCCATTGGATTTAAAGCTAGTTGAATGGCTGGACCCATAAACTTACTGTTCGGTGCCGACTTGGAAGGGTTTTGTTTAGTGCTGTTAAATATTTTCATAAATTACTTGAATAAAGGAAAAGATGGCATGATAACCAAACTTTCAGATAACAAAAACCTAAAAAATACTTAACCTGTTTGCTTAAATAGTTAGGATCCCCAAAAGCTCTTGAAAAACTAGAATGTTGGACCAAATCTAATGAAATTAATTTCATTATTTTAAATTTGGTCTTACTCCTGGGTTCCAAAACATCAACTTCACAATCAGAAGATTCAATTAAACAATTCTAAATGTATGTAAGATGAAGGAAGCATGACTAGAACAGTTTTTGTCTGAAAAAGATATGGAGTTTTAGTAAATTGTTATTTGTCCTTCATTCTCAAAGAGGACCATGACATCAGAAAGATGATGCCATGACTTGTAAATGAATTGAATTTAAGTGGGGCAGGGCTATGCAAGGTCACCAGCCTCACTTTCTCTTCCAGAGCCATCTGGGCCCAGGGGCAAGATATAGATCAGAAGGACTGGAGACGCCCCCTAGTGAATTACAAGCTCAATATGAGTATGATTTTGCAGCAAAACAACCACATGTTCCTTTGGCTGCTGCAGAGGTGTGGTGTCTGGATTAAGGAGGTGATAGATCTGGTGCACTCTCACTTGTTTTGACCATAACTGGAATATTGTATTCAATTCTGGGAACAAAATTTTAGAAGGCCATTAATAAGTTGGGCAGAGTCTAGGGGAGGACATCTTAAATAGTGAAGGGCCTTTGAGGATTTGTCAATTAAAAGAACTGGGGAAAGTAGCCAGAAAAAATGAAAACATGATGAGGATATAACAGCTGTCTCCAAGTAGTTGAATAGCTGTCATGTTGTTAGAAGCAGTCCTGATGCTAGCACTCTGTGAGATTTGAGGATGAAATGAGACACCTGTAAGTCTTCCAACAGTTAACAGAGTGAGTTTGTTTTAGCCTCTGAAGCAGCCAAAGAAAAATGTGTTTGTTTTGCTGCAATATCACACTGATACTGAGCTTGTAATTACACCCATATCCTTATTAAATATTGTTGCTATTCAATAAGGATACAGTAGTAATTAGCTTCTCTAGGCATAGCTCCCCACTCCCCTGTCCTTTAATATGGAAATACATCTAGTCAACAGAGCAGGGTATAGTGTCTTGATGACATTCAGATATTCTCCAAGGTGGAAGGGCCCAGCTCCACATGGATGAAATTTTTTATGCCTTTAGATAACTGGGAATCAACATAAAGGGACCAATCAGGTCCCTGGGACTTTATCACCTTTTAGAGAAAATTAATCCCAATTGGGGTGAGGAGGAAGAGGTAAAGAACCCTCCTAAATATTGGTCTTATCACACATGTGGAATGGCATTTAAGCTTATTCTCTATGGCCCTGCGGGCAAAAATAGAAATAATGCAAAGAAGTTGCCAAAAATGTAGATCTAGTATGGAGAAACTTCCTAAGAGTTAGAGATGTCAAAAGTAGAATTGACTCCTGGGTATAGTGGATTCCCCCTTCCCTGGAGAATCTCCAAGCAAAGGCTGAAATACAGGTGATTCTATAGAGGGGATTGCTGTTCAAGTATTCCTGATAGTCTTTGGGGTCCATTTCAATGAACATTCAAGACATTAAATGAACAGAGAGCTCGCTTCATAGTCATTTGTCTGTTTCTTTTAAAAATGTGGTATAGAATGAAAAATATTTCACTTGATTTGGCAATTTGATTTCTAGTTGATCTAGGATTTACTATAGGTGTTTAGTATTTTGGGATAACTTGAACTGGGAGTCAGAAGATCTTGGTTTGGTTTTTTATCTCTTTCTAGTTGTATAACCTTGGGCAAGCCACTGTTGTCTTCTCTAAGCCTTTGTTCCCCCATGTGTAAAATGAAAGAGTAGACTGAGTCACCTCCAGATCTCTACTCTGAAATTTAATGAGCCTATGAGACAGTGAACTCTAATTTGAAATAAAATATTTTCTACTTCTTCCTGAGAAATTTATGTATGTAAAGTTAGAAATTTTTGAGGGTTTTTTAAATGAGATTTAAAATCTTTTTTTTAGTATATACATAGTGCTTTATGGTGTATTTCTCTTTGCATATTACTCAGAGAACTTAACACTTCTGTCTACCAACACCACAAAAAAATGCATTTCTATAACATTTTGATATGATGGGGATAAGGACTAGCCCTTTGATCTCATTCATATGGGGAATTTCTGGAAGAGGAAATTCTCATTACCAATGCAGAATGGCACTTTGCTTGAATTTATATTCCTAGATAGTTACAGAAAACACTGAGAGATTAAGGACCTTACTGCTACATGTCAGAGCCAGGTTCTTCTGGTTTCAAGGCCATCTCTCTCTAACCACTGCAAGGTAACATTAGACCCACTCTATCCTATTCTGAATCTTTTCTCATAGTCAGTAGTAGTGTATTAACAATGACAGAATGTTCAGTTATTGTAAATGTCAGAACTTTCTTATGCTCTAAATGATTTTCCTATTTCAATTTCATTTACATTTATCAAGAGTGAAACAAAGTTCCAGACATAGCTAGGTCTCAAGTAGTGAAAACAATGAATCTTCTGGAAGTGGTCAATTGTTGAAATTTGCACTGAATATTCCCACTGGACTGGCTGGAACCAATTACCATATTTTACATAATTATAACTTTAAATAGTATAAATTGGAATACGCATGAGCACTTCAGAGGATTTGTTATTCACACTAATTATGGTATAGCTGTTAGTTCCAATTAAATCTCCTTTTTAAAATGTTATACTTGTCACTAAAATATACACAAAGACAAAATACTGGATTGCAATCATAATGCTTTATTCAGTCATTTTTTAGGAAAATCAGAAAAACAAAGAACTGCGTTGGCCTGTGACCCAAATTTGAGGATGTAGTAACCAGAAATACACTATAAACTGTTCCTGATAGTGTCTGAAATTATAGAAATAATTTCACATCCTCTTTTTATCACTTTGTTGGCAATTATGGAGATAGCTCCTCTGGAAGTGTGCCATCTTCTGTCTTATCTTCAAAGGTAGTGTCTGGGTGCAAAGCCACTATAACATGGGTTATCATACTTTTTGTCTATATTCTGTTCATTGACTTCTGGAGGGCTCTCCTGAAAGCTAAGTAGGTATTTTTTTGTTGAAAATGTGACAAAAAAAGGCATAGTGTTTTGTCTGTGTGTGTGCTTTCTAGATGCTGGAAAACGTTATGCATCAGAAATTTCATAAAAGTATTAACTTCAGTTTCAATGTATCAGAGTGTCATATGAAGAAGAGTAAGTTCTTAAGTGACTATTGCCTAAATAGCTTGACAATTCAGTACTGAGATTCTTTCTCCTCTTTGGCATTAATTATTTTTACCCTCTGCCAAGTTCCTATACTCACTAGTTGAACCATACGTGTTGCTTTTTTATTTTCTTTTTTTTTTTTTTGCTGCTTTTTTTTTTGGAGGGGGGAAGGCAGGGCAATTGGGGTTAAGTGACTTACCCAAGGTCACAAGGCTAGTGTTAAGTGTCTGAGGCCGGATTTGGACTCAGGTCCTCCTGACTCCAGGGCCGGTGCTCTATCCACTGTGCCACCTAGCCAACCCTGCTTTTTTATTTTCAATGAAAACAAACTTATTATTGGAAAACTTTCCATATACTTAAAGGGTGATTTTAAATAAATCTCTTAATTTTTATCATTAACTTTTATATTTATATCACCTTCATTTCTAATTTCATATCAGCTTATATAATTTTTCCCATGTTTTTCTGAATTATTCATATTCATAATTTCTTATGGCACATCAATATTTTATTGCGTTCACGTACCACAATTTGTTCAGCCATTCCCTTAGCAAAGATCATCTCCTTTCTTACCAGTTCCTTTTACTACCAACATTTCTGCAATAAATATTTCGGTGTATATGGGACCCTTTTTCATGTCTTTGAGGTCAAAGACCAACTCAGGGTATATGGCATTGTAGTAGGCACTCTATATCAAATAGTGGTTCCTTATCACTTGACCAAACCATCATAGCAAACAAGAGAGGAACCCAACTGATCTCAGAGTGGTGTGGGGGGTGTGTGTGTACATAACTGTAATAACCTCAAGAATGATGTAGGCAATCCCCTCATTCTTCAGAATTACTATAGGAACACTTACTATATCTTTCTAAATCTTACACAGAAGGCAATAATAAAGTAATATATCTTTCTAAATCTTATACAGAAGGCAATAATAAAATTCAAAAAGCCCCTGTATGAATTAGCAAATATTCTAAATGAGCATGATCCTAATAAATCAGATTTTATGTTGCATTTATTTTAATTTATTAATTTAATTTATTTTAAGTATATGGAAAGTTTTCTAATAATAAGTTCATTGCTTTCATTGAAAAAACAGCAACAAGTGTGGTTCAACTAGTCAGTAAAGGAGTCTGGCAGAGGGCAAAAATAATTATCACCAAAGAGGAGAAAGGATCTTAGTACTAAATTGTCAATCTACTTAGGCAATTGTCATTGAACAGCTTCTTCATATGACACTCTGATATATTGAAACTGAAGTCATTGCACTTATGTTGATTTTCCCCCTTTTGTCAACTCACCTGAGTAATTTCTAAACATTTATTAAACACTTACTATATGCCAAGGCACTGCACCAGGCAGGGGTATGCTTGTAAGTGTTTTAACAATCAGCTCTCTGGAGGAAAGGGAGGAAGGCGAGGCGAAAGGGACACAATCTTGTATGTGACACATTGTAGAGCTTAATTTGCATTGTTGATGCCTTCTTAAGTCTAGATAATAAACAAAACAATAAATCAAGCCCTAACTTGTAGATTTACCTCTTTCTAAAGTGTACATACCCATACAGAAAATTTAACAGTTGTCTCTCCCAAGCCAGTTATAACTTGCTCAGGCAAACTCTGTCTTTGGTTTCCCATCCTTGCATTCTATTGCAGTGCCTAAATCTTTTGTTGTTATTTTTAGTGCCATGGACGCCTTTGGCATTTTCATTAAGCCTATGGACCCCTTCCCAGAATTATGCTTCTAAATGCATAAAAAATACATAGAATCACAAAGGAAACCACTTATACCCATGACTGCTGCTACTGTTATAACCACCTAAAACTTACATGTTGCTAATTCATATAAAAAGATTTTCTAGGGGCAGCTAGACGGTGCAGTGAATAGAACTCTGGCCCTGGAGTCCGGAGAACCTGAGTTAAAATCTGACCTCAGATACTTGACACACTTTCTAGCTGTGTGACCTTGGGCAAATCACTTAACTCCAATTGCACTGTCTTCCTCCTTCCAAAAAAAAAAAAAAAAGATTTTCTATTGATTGCAAAGTTCTCCAGATCCTGGATAGATAGATAGATAGATAGATAGATAGATAGATAGATAGATAGATAGATAGATAGATAGATAGATAGATATAGATGTCATTGTATGAATTGCACCAAAAATTGCACTGTCACATAGGTTTGCCTCTTTTCTGTCTATTGAACATATAAGTCACCAATGATAAGACTGGATTTCTTTTTTTAAAAAAATTTTATAAGAGTATTTCTTGGGTAGTCTTTGTAACACTTGGCTGTGCTGGTTCCACTTGGTTTGCATTCAAGTTAGAACTCTGTTCCCCAAGTGTTTCCAGAATGTTTTAATAGCATCATACCTGTGAAAATGTTAATAAAGGATTTGAAGCTTTCTACTATAATTTTAATTTCTTCACTAATTCAGATAACTGTACTCTGTTAGTCTGAACCAGTGTGAGTTTTATTGTATTAGCTATTAAAATTATTATTTAAATTTCAAGGAAGCCTAAAAGACTTCCATGAAAATAATTATTAAAATTTATAAACATTCAGCCCTTTAAAAACTCATGTGAAAATAATGGACTGGTAGATGCAAAAAGTTGAAACTGACTAAATAAAAAATTGGGTTGTTCTATGTGTTTCCCTTGTATTAAGTTAGAGAAATTTCTGTCACTCTTTTCTGAGCTACCACTCATGGGGTTGGAGCAGCATTGCAAATCTGAGTATTGGAGTTGGGGAGTGGATAAAAAAATGACCTCCAGCAGAATATTAACTCAACTTTGCAAAGTCAGTTTTGTCTGTCATATAGATGTCTTTTCAAATACCATGATATTTCTTAGAATAATCAAAAACGTGCAGAGTTTACTGAAAATACTTCCCTTAGAGCAGAGGTGTCAAACTCAAATAGAAAAGGATGTCTGCGGGCTGTATGTTGACTTTGATAAATTAATTTGACAAATTAACATTATCTATGTTACATTGTATTTTTTAATTTTGTTAAATATTTCCCAATTACATTTTATTGTGGTTCTGGGCATGCTCAGGAATTTTGCTGGTCACAGGTAGCCTGAGTTCCATACTTCAGCCTTGAATTATAAGACTACGCAGTTTAGTTCCCTTGTAAGTGATTTTAGTCTGTGTGTGAGTATGCACAAACAGGTCATTCACGGTTTGTGCTATAACCTTCCAGAAAAACTTACCATTATCCTTGCAAAGAAGATAGTTTAAGAACTAACTGTTTTTTAGAAATGGCATCTTCTTCCTAAAATAGCTTCTCTAGGTTATGGAAGAACTATTCTTGGTTCTCCCTGCAGTTGTCTCTGCTTTAAAAGGGCTACTGAAATCTTAATTTTACCTTCTTGGTGAGTGCCCTTTGTTTCCCACCCTATTCATCTATTTAAGGAACTCTTAATATTTTTTTAATGCCATAGGCCCATTTAGCAGACGGTAAAGCTTACGAACCCCTTCTCAAAATAATGATTTTAAGCACACAAAATACACAGAATCACAAAGGAAACCAATCATTCGGAAATACAATTTTATATAAATACACACATCTATGTGTATATATATGTGTGTGTATATATATGTATATATATACACACACACATATATGTATGCATGTACTTATGTGTGCCTATATAATCAGTTCACTGACCTAAAGTTAAGAACTCTAATATACAGGTTTCATAGGGATATATGAAGCAACAGATTCCTTTAAAAAGAAAATGAATCTACCCTATAAACTAAAACCAGGGAATGGGAGGGGTATATTTCAAAACATATGGAAATTTCAGGAGACCTAAATTCTAATCCCATTATTGATACTAACTGGGCACATTGCTTTACCTTTCTAGGTCCCAGTTTTTTCATCTATAAAATGAGACTATATAATTTATAAGTTAATTTCAAACTCTAAGATTATATAATATTTGGATTAATCTAAACTTTTGTGTCTTCGTTAGCCAAAAATCCTAAATCTAATGAAGGAGTTTAGAACCTGGGAAGATACAGATATTTGAAATACAAAACCCATTTGTAAACACACACATATATATAATGTGTATGTGTATGTGTGTGTGTATGTGTGTAATGCTTAAAAGTCATGATACCCTGCTTTTCATTACATTATATATAGGTTCATATTCAGCATGACTGAAAAAATACATTTGAATGAATGAGCATCAAAACATTTATTGAACTTTCACTATGTGCCAAGCACTGTGCCAAGGTTTAGGGCTACAAATAGAAAAATGAGAGGGGTCCAGGGGAAGAAGAGCCATGAGGCATCCAGCTATAAGGAGAACAGCAAGACCCAAGGATTCTTAGGGTACACTGGCATGGCAAATGTTAATGCCTGTAGGACCCAATGGCAGAGCAACTGGTCAGTACTTGTGCCTCATGAAACTGAAGACTTTAGTGATGGGTAAATTGGTCAGGATCCATTTTATCATGAGTATAAAGTGAAGAACCTGGGTAAGTTAACTTTTTTTTTGAAAGGGAGAGATTTTCTGCATAGCTCTAGATGTCAGAAAACAACGTAATGCAGTATTTTGCAGTGTTACTTAAGGTAATCTGTATGTGATTCAATTTTTGTTAGTTCAATAAATATTTGGTTTATTTGATGTATCAAGAGTTACAAAATTATATGGTCATTTCTCTTAGAAAGAAAATAAAGCATCATATCACTAAAGTCATAATGACTCAGTGGCATGTTAGAGACTGACATACCCTACTTCTTAATTTAAAGTCCAATATTTAATCCAGTTGTGTAAATAAATTTCAAAAATTGTTAGACCTGAATATTGGCCCCATCTATTTTTATGTGTTAGCTACTTTCTTTAATAATAAGTCCCTTTGCATGTCTGAGATATTAATTTAACAAGCCTTCAGAATTCAAGCACTTTCCTGAAGTCTCTTCTATCTACAAGAGCTCAGCTTGAGGTGAAAGTGTAATCACATGTCCAGTTTAAGTTGTGGATCTGGGTTCGGATCCTGACTCCTCTACTTGATAGCTAAGTGCCCACAGGAAGTTCACTTAACCTCTGTAATTCTGTAAAATGAGATTCCTATTTTCTATTATTTATCTAAGAGGTTATAATAATAGAAGTGCTTTTTATCCTACAAAGGGCTTGGTCAATGAGAGTTATCAATATTTAAAAACAATAAAGAAATCTGAGAACTGGAAAGTAATTGAAAGACCATCTTGCCCAAAGGTCCTTAAATCTTCTTTGTGTCGTAGAAGGTTTTGGTAATCCAGTGAAACCTATGGACTCCTCAGAATCATGTTTTGAAAGGAATAAAATAAAATAATTATAAAGAAGAAAATTACATTGGTATGCTAGTATCAAAATATTTAGGAAACAAATTCACAAACCTAGGGTTAAGAGTTAGGGTTAATCCAACTCATTTGACAGATGAAGAAAATGAGGCAGACAGAATTAAGTGACATGGTATAATGCCAAGAAAAGGCAACTTCCAAGGTTTATACCAGCATAGTAACTCTCCATTTTATTCAGTAACAAATTAAGGCAAAATGTTCACAGAACAGAGAAAATCAAAATACAGCATTCACCAAGTGTGATTCAATAATTTCCAAGTACTACTCCACCCCTGGAAAGTACATTCATTTAGTCAATCACAAAGTCTCTCTTCTCAAATGGAGATTAAGATTAGTTTCTAATCATAAACAAAGTGTATTCATTTGGTCAATCACAGAGCACAAAAAAGTCAAGTTTCCCACCCCTGGATCGCAAATGAATTACAATTAGTTAACCTCCAAGCACCTTCTCAAAAGGGGCTGTGGAGAGTACAAAGGCTATCCACCCCTGAGCTACAACAAGGTTAAGATATCATCACAGCATTTAATACCCAAGGAGAGGTCTTTTCTTCATATTGACCCAAGGCAAGTTCTCAGCAATCTCTGTTCCTGGGAAGACAAAGCTTAGCAAAGCCACAACATACATTGCCAGTGACCTCATCAATTCACTCTATGCCTGCAGAACTGTCTCAGGACCCCTGAAAATATCAGCAAGACCTTTTTCCAGGATTTCTGTAAACATACAACAAGAATATCCTTCTTCAGGGCTTCTGAACCAACAGCAAGGTTCCAGGACCTCTGCAACAACACCACTGTCTTTTGCCAGTGGACAAATGTGGCAAAACAACATCAAAACAGACAGACAAAATACTGGCATCACAGCCATGTCTCCTCAGTCCTTGGCAGCTCCATGTGGCAGCTCTCAAAAGTCCTGTGCAGCTCCAACTGGCCCTCAGCAATCCTTCCTCTCTCTCTCTCTCTCTCTCTCTCTCTCTCTCTCTCT
>NW_027187269.1:4498219-4547805 GCF_028583685.1 Petaurus breviceps papuanus
CCTTCCTCTCTCTCTCTCTCTCTCTCTCTCTCTCTTTCTCTCTCTCTCTCTCTCTCTCTCTCTCTCTCTCTCTCTCTCTCTCTCTCTCTCTCTCTCTCTCTCTCTGTGTCTCTCTCTCTCTGTGTCTCTCTCTCTCTCTCTCTGTCTCTCTGTCTCTCTCTCTCTCTCTCTCTCTCTCTCTCTCTCTCTCTCTCTCTCTCTCTCTCTCTCTCTCTCTCTCTCTCTCTCTCTCTCTCTCTCTCTCTCTCTCTCCCTCTCTCTCTCTCTCTCTCTCTCTCTCTCTCTCTCTCTCTCTCTCTCTCTCTCTCTCTCTCTCTCTCTCTCTCTCTCTCTCCCTCCATGATGCTGATCCCAAAAGTTCTTCTGCCTCTCTCTCTGCTTAGGCCTTCTCTCAATCCACGGCACCAGCCCTCCCACTTCAGTCCTCTTTTCACATCAACAAGTCCATCTGCCAAGTGGGATTCACAAGCCCTGGGTTTCAACACTCCACCCGAAAACCAAGCCAATATAGGGGGATCTTTAAATTCTATTACTATTACACATGACCAGGGTCACACAACTAGTAAGTGTCTGAAACCAGCTTCGAACTCAGGGAAGATGAGTCTTCTAGGCACAGCATTCTGTCCACTGAGACATCTAGCTGTCTCAATAGCAATAGGGAAGATTAGAAGGGGGAAAGATTTTAGATGAAAGATAATGTGTTCAGTTTTGGACATCTTGTTTTGTTATGCCTGCAGAATATCCTGTTATAGACGTCAAAAAGGTAGTTAGTAATAGTACTGTGACTCAGAAAAGTTTAGGGCTGAGTATGGAAATCTAGGAATCATCTGCATAGAAATGATAGTTAAACCTTTGGGAGCTGAAAAGATCACCAAGAGTGGAGGGAAAGAAGAAAAGTCCCCAGGATAGAGTTTGGAGTACACCCACAGTCAGTGGGGTGTAATGTGTATGAAGAACCAATAAAGAAGACTAAGAAATGGTCAAACAGGTAGGAGGATAACAAGAAGAGAGCAGTGCCACAAAAATCTGAAGAGGAGAAAGTATATGGAAGGAGATGATAGTGTCAGCTCCAAAATGATAGGAATTGAGAAAAACATTATACTTGACAGTTAAGACACCATTAGTGACTTTGTAGAAAAATGTCATTTGGATGTTTAGGTCATATGTCAAATTACAGAGGGATTAGAAGACAGTGAGACATAAGAAGTAGAGGTAAGGAAACCCAGAGGTGTTAAAGAATTTTGTGGCTGTTCAATTATATCCAGCCCTTCATGATCCCAGTTGGAGTTTTCTTTGCAACAATGCTAGAGTGGTTTGCCTTTTCTTTATCGAGTGGATCTATTTTGTCAGGCAATCAGAGGTTAAGTGAGCTGCCCAGGGCTACACAGCTAGGAAGTATCCAAGGCTAGATTTTAATTTGGATCTTCCTGACTCCAGACCCAGTGCTCTATGCACCGTACCACCAGCTACCTCTATGTAATTTACCTAGGGTCTCAAAATATTAAAGGTTTGCAGCAGGATTCAAATGTAGGTCTTCCTGAATCCAAACACAGGACTACATACCATACTCATACCACTTGATTTCATTTAGTTTTGCCTTCTGTTCCTAAAGAGCAATGCATATACTTGACATAGATTTTCATGTCTCATAAATATTGCACATTTTCAAACAAATTTCCATTTATAATTTTGCTGCCTCCCCAAATGCCATTCCTTTCCCTTCATAAAACTTGTAGTTAATATTTGCTATGGAACATTGGTTAGATAGACAAGGGAAAAAAACTATTTATCCATGTCATATTTTCCTTAGAAGGATAGATGTGTGTATATATGTGTGTGTGTTTCCCTTAATAGGCACATGAATGAGTAAATTGTTAGATTTTATATTTATCCCTGTTTTCTTCACCAGTTGATGTGGGGGAAGAAACTCATTAGAAAATGAAGGGTAAAGTGGAGACAAATTGTTTTTAAAGTCCACTATTGGACTTTAGTAGAAACTTGCAGAGTAGAAAAAATATATTAAAGCAAGTAACTTCAATAAAAGGTTGATTGTTTCCATTCCTCCCCCTGCCCTGAAAAATTGGTTTGGGATTGGTAGATGGAGACCAAGCAAATATATTTCCCTTGTGGTGAAAATCATTGTACTCAAAAAACAGGGTGTTTTCAGCAGCCTTACAACTTAAATACTTCCTCACAAAGAAATTTGGGTCAGAAAAAAATGTAGATGTAGATGACCTAAAATTGAAATGCACAACATGACAAAATATTATGAGCTAAACCTTCCTAAGCAGGACCTTCTGAATTTCCTCACAGCAGAATGGGATGCTGAACATATAAATAAAGTCTCGGGTGGTAAAGGCATCTTCATATTTCATCACTCTTCTCCCTGAAATAGCCCTCTGGCAAATTCCCTAGAATAGGCCATAGAAATAACAGGCTCTAAAAGTGCCCATCTGTTTGTACCAAACTAACTTTCTAGGGGTAAGTAGATTGAATAAACTTTTATTACTGTAGCAAACTGGACTTTTATATTTGTTGTTCTTTATTTCTGAGTCATTCATGTTGGACAAGAAATTTTAAGGTATGTGTGGCCAAAAAGGACAACTCAACCAAGAGTCCTTTTCATATTGAGCACAGATGCTCCCGATCATCTGAAGGCTCCCTTGGTGCTTGGAGAACCATAGATGTCAGAGCTGGAAGGTACTAGTTTATCCCTTTCATTTTCCAAACAAGAGAACTGAATCCTAGAGAGGCAAAGGCAACAAATCAGTGGAAGAAAGTGGGACCAGAAGCCAAGTCCCTCACTCACAGTCCAGACATTGTTTTTGACAATGGTTCACAAATGGCACGATGACATGATGCCTTTTGCTCCAAACAGATCAGTTCCTTTTCTTATAGCTACAGATTTGGCTGATCTCTTTGCAGCAGCTGTTTCCCAGCCTTCCACAGTTATGGTATGTTGCATGAGGTTGGGCTTCTGTGAATTCCTGAAGTATTTCTTCTTGTTTTTCCTGCTTGCAATTACTCCTCATTAATTCGGAGTAAAACAGCTGCCTGGGGAGGCTGCATTTTTCACATAGTTGTTCAGGGGTAAGTATCATTTCTTTGCTAGTAGCCTGGTTACATTCTAGGACATGGTTATCAGGGATCTTGTCTTTACACTTTATGTTAATGAGGGCTGGTATAAGACACTGTTAGAAAATAATTTAGAAGCTTGATATGGTGAGTGACAAGACTAGGTTACACAGCGAGGTAAGAAGTTAGAAGGGATTGGGGCAGTGGAAACTTTTAGTTTGGTATAACCAAGCTACATTGGTGCTGTCTTTAGATATTCTGGGGTGCTAGGTGGCTCAGTGAAAAGAGCTCTGGACTTGGAATCAGGAAGACTCATAATCTTGAGTTCAAATGCCATGTGACCCTGGGCAAGTCACTTAACCCTGTTTGCCTTAGTTCTTCATCTGTAAAATGATTTGAAGAAGGAAATAGAAATCTTCTCCAGTATCTTTGCCAAGAAAAATCCCCAAAAAGGGATCATGAAGAGTCAGATATGAAATAATGACAACATATTAGGTAGCCTGCCTTCCTAATTCAATTCTTTCCTTGAATTTAGTTAAAGTGTATTTCTAAGGAAAAGTGCATTCTCTTGGTGCAGGCTGGTGCATAATTTTGGTTTCCTTTTTGCTTATTATCAGTGTGTGAATTTAAAAAAAAATTCTCAGGGGGCAGCTAGTACAGTGAATAGAGCATTGGCCCTGGAGTCAAGAGGACCTGAGTTCAAATATGGCTTCAGACACTTGACACTAGCCATGTGACTTTGGGCAAGTCACTTAACCTCAATTGCCCTCCAAAAAGCAAAAAAAAACAAAAACAAACCAACAGTTGCTCAGATGCATAGCCTTCCCTGGGATTGGAAAAACCTGGGTTCTAGCTCTGACATTCATTGGCTTTGAAAATCACTTAAGCTAGCAGTGCTTTAGGTCTAAGTCTATAAGCCGCAGAGGACTTGCAGATTGGTAGATGAAATTTCCTCACAGGTAATTTCCAGCGTCCATGAAATCATAGATGAAGGAGGGTGAAAAGAGGTGGAATCAGTCCATAGTATTTTGTTGAATCTGCAAAGCATTATCTAAATGCACCACTTATAATTTTTTGTATATCTGAGGCCTAAGTAGTTATCCACATATACAAATCCTTGTATGATTCTCTTTATCCATGATTTTTAATAATGCTTGCATCCTATTGAATTGATAGTTTCCAACTATATGAAAATGAATTCTTACATTGCTATAGGAGTCTTGTCAAATACAAAACAATGCTTGACAGATTCTGTGTGATAGAGAGGAAAGGGGGAAAGAACTTTGAACTTGGAAGTAAAACTTGGGCTTGGGTAACAGTATTACCACTTACTAATCTTTTGATTTATTATAAGTCATTTAACCTTTCTTTACCTCATCTGTAAAATGGGGATAATAATACACTACTTACTCATGGTGTTGTTATCAAGATAAAATGAGATAATGCATCTAAAGGGCTATGTAACCATAAAATGCTATTTAACTGTAAGTTATAAATGGTTATATAGAAAAGACTGAATAAAATTGGCCTATTACATGTCTCTGCTTAATTCAATAGGGAATGAGTCAGACAAAACCATTTATTAAGACCTTATCTATTGTATGATCTTAGAGTTGATCTGAGATGTGGGTGAGCTTCTCAGGGTGGCTAAATTTGTTTATAATTGCAAGTTTCCCTTTCAGTCAATGGGTATCAGAAGATAACTGAACTAGAATTGTCTTTTCACTTGATTTAGATATGCTAGAAGGAACCTTAATGCTAAAATTGTAATTAGTAGACATTTACTAAATGTGTATTCTTTGCCAGGCACTCTGGTTGGCATTAGGGGTATAAATACAAAGAATGAAATAATCCCTAATTACAAGGAGCTCACATAATTCTAACTTGAAAACAACAAGGGCTTACCTGTGGGTGTGTATGTATATGCGTATGCATATGTATATATACATACATGTAAATGTAGGCATATGTGAAATATGTAATATATATTTATACATTAATATGGAATTTTAATTTAATGTTATATTTATATACTAATATATAAAGGTTTATATAATATATGTTATGTATATAGGTACATGCTGTATTATGTATACATATATGCATATACATAAGCATATTATATGTGTATATACAGAATAAATTTAAATTAATACAAAGTAAATTAAATCATTTGAAAAGAGGATACTAGACATTGAGAGGATTGGGAAAGGCTCCATGTATGAAGTGCTGCTTTAACTATGTCTCTAAAAAAGAATAGGATTCTATGATACAGAACTGAGGTGGGGAGAGGTGTATTCCAATCACCAGAGACAGCAATGCAAAGACATAGATGTGTGATAGTAATGGCAATTAAAGATTCCCCTGTATTGGCTTGGTTTTCAAATTGATTGTATTAAAACCCAGAGCTTGTTAATCCCACCTGTGGGATGGACTTTTTGATGTGAAAAGAAAGTCCTGACTGGGAGGAGCTGGTGACGTAGATTTGGAGAGACAAGAGAGAGGCGGAAGTTTTTTTTGGGAGCAGCTCCTCGTGGAGAGGGAGAGACTAAGAGATTGCTGGTGGCCGCTTTGAATTGCCCTGGACTTTTGAGACCTGCCCCCTGAGCTGCCAAGGACTGAGGAGATATGGCTGTTTTGCTGGTACTTTGTCTGTCTGTTTTGATGTTATTTTGCCAGATTTGTCCACTGGTGAAAGACTGTCCTGTTGAAGAAGTCCTGGAACCTGGCATTTGGTTAAGAAGGCCTGAGACTGTCCTGCAGACAGAGAGTGAATACTGTCCACTGGTGAGGGACAGTACTGAGAGTGAATACTGTCCACTGGTGAGGGACAGTACTGTTGTTGCAGGGGTCTGGAGACTGTCCGGCAGACAGAATGAATACTGTCCACTGGTGAAGGACAGTGCTGTTGTTGCAGGGGTCTGGGAGCCTTTCTGTTGGTTCAGAAGCCCTGAAGAAGGATTTTCTTGTTGTATGTTTACAGAAATCCTGGGAGAGGGCTTTGCTAATGTGTTCAGGGGTTCTAGGACTGTTCTACAGACAGAGGATAAATTCATGAAGGGACTGGCAATGTATCTTATGGCCTTGCTAAGCCTTGTCTCTCCAGGAACTAAGATTGCTGAGAACTTGCCTCGTGTCAAGATGAAGAAAAGACCTCCATTTGGGTATTAAGTGCTGTGTTTAAACTTGATGTAACTCTGGGGTAGATTCAATTGTGATCCAGGGGTGGGGAACTTTTGACCTTTTTGTGTTCTATGGTTGAGCAAATGAATGTATTTTACTTATGTTTGGAAACTAATCTCCATTTGAGAAGAGGGGCTTTGTGGTGGACTTAATTAAGGTATAGCCTAGGGGTGGAGAAGTATTTGGAACAGAGACTTTGTAATTGATTGAATGATTGGAAAGTCCTGGGGTGGGGTAGGCCTTGGAGATGATTTAATCACACTTAGTAAATGCTGTATTTTGAATGATGTCATGTTTCGATCTTCTCTGTTCTTGGTTTGTTACTGAATAAAATAGAGAGCACCAATGCTGGTATTTTGAACCTGGGAAGTTGCCTTTCCTTGGTATTACATTACAAGATGAGAGCTGAAGTTCCATGTTGAGGATCATAGGCTGGATTCATTTGAGAGGGCAGAGTATGGGAGGGAGAGTACTGTGCAGTGAGACTGGAGTTTGTTTGGTACAAAGCTGTGTAGGGCTGTAAAAGTTATAGAGATGGGTTTACATTTTGTCCAACGGGTATGCCATTTATCCACTTGTGGTGGAAGGGAGTAGGGGGTGTCACATTTGCACTTAAGGAAAATCACTTTGGCAGCAATATGGAGGATAAACTGAAATTGAGAGATATTTAAGGCAGGGAGAACAACTGGGAAGCTGTTGCTGTAATTTAAACAAAAAGTGAAGAGGACCTGAACTAAAGTGAGGGTTATATGAGTAGAAAGAAGCAGTATGGTGGGAGAGACAGTGTGGAGGTAGAAATTAGGAGATGATAACTGATAAAATGAATGGAGGGAGGAAAACTGCCAAGGGAAGAATGACTGAGATTATAAATCTGAAAGACTAGAAGAATCATGGCAATTTCAACAGAAATAGAATATGGAGGAGGAGTGGATTTGGGGTAAAAGATATATAGTTATGTTTTGGATATATCAAGTTTAGAGCATCCAGATTTAAATGTCCAAGAAGCTTTTTGGTGATATAGGCTTGAAACTGAAGACATTAAAACTAGTTATGTAAATGTACAGGAGTCATCTACAAAGAAATGCAAATTAGGTCCATGGGAGCTGATAAGTTCATTGCAAAGGAGAGACAGACAGACAGACAGAGAGACAGAGACAGACAGAGTGAGAGAGAGATAGAGCCCTAGGAGAACAGTCAAAACTGGTGGCATGGCTGTCAGACTGTAGGAGGACAACCAGAAAAGGGTATTGTTATGAAATTCCAGAGAGAAGAGAATATTTGGGAAAAGAGGTTAGTCCAGAGTGACACATGCAGTGGAGAGGTCAAGGAATATGGGAACTGAGAAAAGATAATCAGATTTGTTCATTAAGAGATCACTGATAGCTTTAGAGAGCAGTTTCACTGGGGCCATAAAACTGGAAGCCAGACAAGAAAAGTGAAGGCAATGAATATAGGCAGCAATTTCTAAGTTTGGTGGAGAAAGAAGGGGTGGTGACTTGAAGGGATAGAGAGGCAAAGGAAAAGTTTTTGTTTGGTTGGTTTTGTTTAAGCATAGGGGACTACTGAGCTTAGGTAGTAGGAAAGGAGATAGGGATAGGTTGAAAATATGAAAGCAGAGAGAAAGGACTCATATGGAGGAGCTGGTTTTGACACAGAGAAGGATCACTTCGTTATGAGATACTGGAAGAAAGGAGGGATTAGGAGATGGTGTCAAGGGTTTTTAGATGAAAAGGAAGCTTATTAAAAATGGGTTCAGGGGCGGCCAGGTGGCTCAGCGAGTAAGAGCACCGGCTCCAGTGTTGGGATGACCTGGAGATCAAATCCCGGGCTCAGACGCTCAGCACCACACCCAGAAATAACTGACCATGTAATCTTGAGCAAGTTACTTAACCTCAATTGCTTAAAAAAAAATGGGTTCAATATTCTCAAAATAGTAGCTGAGTGAATGAGGGGACATGTTTGGCACTTCCATGAATTAAGAAAGAGGTACCTATGTAGCTCTGTCCCCTCTCTGATTACAGATCTCCCTAAGAATGCCTAGTTCCTGAAGCTATCTCATCCATTATTGCTGGGTGAACTCTTGATAGTTCCTGGGAAGTCTACCCAGGTGAATGATGGCTGATAATCCACAGCATGTAGGGTTTCCTCTTCAGTAGGGAAAGCTATATTAAGGAAAGTGAGGATTAGTTCTTGTTGCAGATTTCCTTCTTTGGCATGAAAGTGAATGGCAGCCTGGCGTATTGGAAAAAACACTCAGCTGGCAGTGAAAAGACCTGGATTTACATCTGGCCTTTATTACTAATTACATGCCTTAGGCAGCATTTCTTTGAACTTCAGTTTCCTCATTCTGTAAAATGAGAGGGATTGGACTAGATGCTCTCATGTCTGTGATTCTATACTTAGAGATGCTATGTGGGTGAGAACACATCTATTTTCAGGTACACATAAAAATATTTGCTTTGACTACCACTGCAGGGACTACTTTGGCATTGAATTCACATGGACAAATTTCTACTTAAAATCGAGTAGTAAATGACAGAAATGTGCAGTAACCGGGGATACAAAAAGAAGCAAAAGAAAGTGTGAAAAACTTCATTTTGTGCAACAGTAGGAAAGATTTAGTGCAACAGTAGTGAAGCAGCCTAGAACCAAGGTTTTTTGTTCCTTAGCCCCAGTAAATGGTTCATTTCATTTGCAGCTGTCATCTGTAAATACAATGCTCCATGACTATGGAGTATTAGACACGATGAAACATTTTAGTGTGTGTTATCTTATAAACAGAGCATGTCCTAGTCACCTGACTCTACAACACATACAATCAGGGTGACTTTTATGTCATTAATAATAGCTAGCATTTATATAGAGCTTTAAGGTTTGCAAAGGACTATACATATTATTACACATTGTCTACATAAATTACATATTATCTATCACATATAATTACATATTATCTCATATGATCTTTAGATCAACCTTTTGAGGTAGGTGCTATTATTATCCCTATTTTACAGATTGAGGAAACTGATACAAAGAATGACTGACTTGCCCAAGATTACAAAATTACTATCTGGGGTTGGATTTGAACTCAAGTCCTTTCTGACTACACAATTCCTAGGCTCTATTCACCTTGCCACCTAACTGCTTCCTGTTGCATGTGCCAAATTATCTCCTTCATCTCACTATGTTAAGATTTGAATTGTGAAGTTACGGACAGACAGTGACATATATTTATTAACACTTTTTCTTAATGAATTCTAATAAACTCATAGTATATTAGACAGTATTACACAGCTTTTCCAGTACTATCATGGGTCATATGTGAGTTGACTTCTTCAATTAATACAAAATTATCACACTAAAAGAAGAGTAAAATAAAATTCTTTGAGATGAAGACTAACTGAAAATAAAGATGAGTTGTATTCTACTTTGCTTAAAGTTAACTCCAAGGGAAAAAAAATTTTTTTAAACTCTGTCATGTTTTTCTTCCTGATAAAAAAAAAAAAGAGAGACAAATATGTTTGTTAAAGTAGCTGAACCATGTAACACTTCATATTTTTCTACTTGATCTACAGGGTGATTTTACTTGGAACAGCATGTCAGGGCGCAGTGTTCGGCTGAAGTCAGTTCCCATACAAAGCCTCTCAGAGCTGGAGCGTGCCCGACTGCAGGAAGTGGCTTTTTATCAGCTTCAGCAGGACTGCGACCTCAGCTGTCAGATTACCATTCCCAAAGGTAAGGGCTCTGTCCGCCATTTCATTGCGGAATGTTGAAAGTTAAACATCTGCTTTGGCAAACCGCAGAGCACATATTTATTTCAAACCTCCTATTAACACAGGAAGAAAAGTACAGTGTCTCAGTCATTGGCTGACATTAGGTTATATTTTGAAATTTGTGTTTGGGCAGAACAACTTGCATGTGAGCTAATATGCTTATTTAAAAGAAAAGGTCAATTTATGCAGAGTTCAAGAGAAAAGTACTGTCTAACACTACATCTACATGACATCAAGAAAACTGGTTGGAAAGCGAAGAATTCAGTCAAACCTGTTATTCAACATTATATAGACCAAAGGAAAAGCTAGGTCACTTAAACTGAATTCAACTCATTCTTACATGCTCCCATACTCACATATGGCAAATTGGTCTCTATACTATCGCAAAGAGCTGAAAGTTTAGAGTAGACACAGATAATGGGTTTCTACTGATTATGTTTAATATTATTTTTTGCAGTTATGAAGTATTTGCCTTAATGGCTTTCAAACTTCTATATCTAAGCTCAAATACTTATTAATATTCCTAAAAGGGGATGTGTCATTTGCACTGCATCACCATGTACTTAACAAGTTGATTTGTGACTGAAATGGTAATCATGGACCTTATACAACCACATAAATCAGCCATGAAAATAAGTTTCAGATTATGTGTGAAATTTCAAAGAAACATAAAGAAAATTCAGATAAAATGTACTACTTAAAGTTAGGGGAGGCACTTAAAGAAATTTATAATCAGCTTCCCCTTTGTTTTCCTTGGAAATCTCCTTGTGAAAAAATTATGAATCAAACCCCAAAGGTGTTTATATTTATTTAAAGGGTCTTTCCCTGGATAGACATACGTAGATGTATGTATGTATATATACATATTTATATATAAATACACACTATATTTGATATTTATATAAATATGAACATATAGATAGATATACATATACACAAATACTTTAAACCATATCTGTCCTGAGTCTAATGGAGTGTAGAGTGTTTAAGGAGGACTAATACCTGTGCTGTGAGCCCTTTTCTGGGCTTCTCATCCCTGTGGCTCCAAGAAGCTATACCATGCGCAGCAGACACACCCTAGTAAAACCACAGATGCACTAAACCAGGTTGAGGATAACCAATAAATAGGCTTCAAATCTATTGGTGAATTAAGAGGATGTCTACCCCCAACATGTGTGTGTAGACTTCCCCCAGCAGAAACAATTTGTTTTGATGGCAGTTGAATCAGGTTCTGTGGAAAGCTTAGAGCTTAGTCAGACACTGAGAACACCAAAAGTCAAGAAGACTGGTGTCTTGCCACTGAAATTCAATGACTCTGGAAGAGAGAGTGAGGCTAAAGACTTTGTAAAACTCTGCCTCATATAAATCCAGTTCACACACAAGATAAGATATCACACTGTGATGCCACTGGTCATCTTCAAAAACAACAGATAAATAATTCCCGCAAGCATACCACATACTTTCTCAATAGATAGATCAATAGATTGATAGATCACTGATATATACTCACACATAAACATACATAAATAAATGTGTGTATATATAAAATATATGTATTTATCTATACACACATATATGCATATATTCTCTTAGAGTTTATACATATATGCATGTATATCTATATATATATGTATATATGTACACGCACATATATATGTCTGTGTGTACAGAAAGATAAGTATCTAATATGATATATTTGAAAGAGTTCTTAGAGTTAGGATAGACTTGATTTCACATTATGGCTCTGTAGCAGCAAGTGCCCTAGCATACCCAGGATGGCTGCTGGCACAGGTTCTTTGATCTACTTTTCTAAAGGAAAGCAACTCAAAAAGGGTTAACAATCTTACTTTAATCAAACATATATCATTTACCTAGTTCAGGGGGAAAGTCAGCACCCTGAAATTCAGAGAATACAAACAAATTACGAGCAGACAAAAAAAAACAAAACCAGACAGAGAAAATAACACAATTCAGCAGACCAACAGATAGGGCTTCTAGTTGTCCGACCATTACATGCATACAGTTAGTCACCAGAGAGAGAAGCAACAACATCTGGGTTTTCAAAGCCAGAGGGCTCAATGACTGCACAGAGTCTCATCTGGTCATATCACACAACTCTTCCCATAAACGAGTCCCAAAGCAAAACCTCACCTCAGAGATATATGTAGCCTTCTCTGGGATCAAAAAACATCACAACCCTCGTGACCCACTTGATTATAAAGTAACAAAAGTTGTGCCTTCCTGAAAAATAAGCCTTCCACCACAGGCTCTTGTGACCACATTTAGCCTATTAGGGGGCAGAGTTTATTTTCAAATCGGGGAGGTCCTCAAATTCAAGTTAGGCTTATTAAGGGTCAGGGAAAAATCTTCAAATTCCTATTACTATTGCAAGCTCAGATGCTTACTAGTTGTGTGATCTAAGGCAAGTTATCTTCTCTGAGATATAGTTTCTTTATAAGTGAAATAGGATTAGTAATAATGTTTGCACTGCCTAGATGATTTTGAAGTAAGTACTTTGTAAACTTTAGAGAACTTTATAACTGAGTCTCTTCAGTTGGTGTTAAAGGTGCTGAAATGTTTTCTTCCTGGTTGCCCTATGACCTTAATGCCTTTTTTTTCTTAAAGGAAAAAAAACAACCTGAAATAGAAAACCTGAAGGCCATTTTGCCATATAAAAAGAGCTACCATCTATCTATATAGCACTCTTTTCAAAGCTTTTTACACCTCTTATCTCCTTTGATCCTCACAACAACCCTGGGAGATGTATGCTGTTATTATCCCCATTTTAGGGATGGGGAAAATGTAGTCAAAGGAAGTTAAATGACTTGCCAGGAGTCACACAGCTTGTAAATATGATTTAAATCAACGTTAGTCCTGATTCCAAGTCCACTGTGTTATTCATTGAATCATACTGCCTCTTCCCCACATTCGGTGGGCAACATCAAAGTAAGATTAAAGTCAATCTAACCTAACCAAAATCAATCAGCCTTCTAAGAACTACTCTAAAGAAGCTATATCCAACCAAAGTGGATTGAGAGTCACTTTACAAAACAGTAGCTGCTTTGGCTGTGACCCTTAATGTAGAGTTCCTCAAGATCTGGTTTCAGTTGCTTTTTGAGCTTGCCAAGATACTCTGGTTCTACTCTTTTCTATCCCCAAGTGAAGGAGTCCCCAGTTTCCAGTTTCTCCCAAACAGTGCTTCTGTATTGCAAGACTGTACCCATGAGAACCACTGACCACTCCCAACAGTGCAATCATAGATTTAGAATTGGGAGAACCTTAGAGATCATCTAAGGAACCCTCTCATTTCACAGATCGGAAAATGAGGCACAGAGAGGGGGCATGACTTAACATCATCTAAGGAACAGATGATAAGAGAATTTTGTTAAAGCAGCATCACATTGACAGAGAAGTCTATGGTCCTAGAGAGGGCATACAAACCTACACAAAAAAGAAGAGACTGTGTCACCTGAGGGGACTGTGTCATCATGCCAGACAATCATATATATCAGGATTTGCTGATAGGCAGAGCTATGGGCATCCCTAGCTTTTCAACACTTAGGACAGCTGCTGCCCTTCTGGTGGAGCTCTGTAGCTCTCCTGCCATCCAGGTGATCAGTGGAGTTGCAAAATTGGTAAGAAATCCATTGAACCGGATATATGCCTAGTGATGGTGCCAATATGGCATTAGTATCCAAGGTTTTAACAACATTCTTGGAGGAGTTCAGTGGAAGGTCATCGCAGAAGAAGCTAAGAGGTACAGGGAATGTAATTAGCATAAAATTAGTAACTGTCACTTGGTTCCCCTCCTTCCTTTGCCACACATCTTCATCTATTTTGTCATCTTGTTTTTTAGAGTTTCTCCTGCTAATATAACAACTCATCCTGCTTCTTCATGTCTCTCTAACTCAACCTACCCTTAGATCAAAATGTCATAACTCTAGTAAGAATTGACTATAATCTAATAAGAACTAGTTCATTTTGGAAATGAGAAAAAATAAGCAATATATGATATTATTGCACTGTACTTCCTCCCATACTTTTTTTGTTTTGCTTTGTTTTAAAGGTAGCGTTGACAAGGGTGTCAGAGGAATGAAAACTTTTGAGAATGGTTTTTTACCTGGTAATATATATAAGAATAATAGCATTTTTGGTTTTTTTTGCCTTTTGGAGAGCAGTTGGGGTTAAGTAACTTGCCCAAGGTTACACGTCTAGTTTTTTTGTGTGGGTGTTAAGTGTCTGAGGCCGGAACTGAATTCGGGTCCTCCTGACTGCCAGGCCGGTGCTTTTACTCACTGTGCCACCTAGTAGCCCCAATAATAGCATTTCTTACCTTGTATTTATATCTCACTTTATACTTTTCTCATGTTTTGCTTACATTCTTTTATAGAGGAATCAATAAAAGTTGTTGTTAATGATGCTATGATTGTGGTACAAATAAGGAAACTAAGTCACCTTTGTTGAGTTGTTTCAGTTTTGTCCAACTCTTTGTGACGCATTTTGAGGTTATCTTGGCAAAGATATTAGTGGTTTGCCGTTTCCTTCCCTCTCTCATTTTATAAATGAAGAAATGAGGCATATAGGGTTACTTGCCCAGGTCACATAGCTAGGTCAAATTTAAACTCAGGTCCTCATGATTCTAGGGCCAGTGATCTATCCAGTGTGCCACCTAACTGCCCCTAAACTAAGGCACAGAGATGCATTAAAATGTCCAAAGTTTGCTCAACTCTCACCATGAATTAGTCACAGAGCCAGAATTCAGTTTTCTCAGGGTTGTAAGCAATAGAGAATTACACACTGACAAGAGTTCTGGATTTGGAGTCAGGGAGACTTGAGTTTGAATTCTACTTTCTAGTTGCGTGACCTTAAGGAAGTCCCCTTAATTCTCTGAATCTCAGATTACTCATAATTTCCATGGGAATCAAACCCATCTATTTCACTTGAATATTAGATGCAAAGCAATTTTTAAAACTTCAGTTGTTATGTAAATAGCAGTCCTTGTTATTTTGGTAATTCTTGACAATTGAAATTTTGCTGACAAACAGAATTTGGGGCAGAAGACCTAATTACTTTAGAAAAATATTTGTATATAAGTGCAAGTCAGATAATATATTAGATTTGGTTACACAGATAACCTTTCCCCCTTTGCTTTTCTTCTGAAGTATTATGTTGCTAACTGATTTGAAGCCAATGGACTATTTTTTGTTCATCTGCTTCATTTTCAATATATCAACTAAAAACATGACTGATATAAACTACATGAGCCTTAAAAATTCTATGATAATTCACATTACTTATTACAAATATGATACTCACATCCTGTATTTGGTATTTCCAGTGAAACCTGTATTTCAAGTAAATTATGCCACTTGTGACAAAATTATAGTCTCTGTCATTTTCATACTCTTTCATTTTAATTTTGTCCAAAAAAAAACCCCCACCAATCAATGAATTACTGTTGAATTTCTAGAGGGATAAAAAATTGAAAGCATATGGGAGAAGAGACCAGACATGTACTCACCTAAGGGATAATTGGAGCTGTTATTAAAACCCTGTCATTATTATCTTCAAATATTATTGAGAAAACCCACAGAGTATCTGGCATTGTGTTAAATTCTCTAATTGTAACTTTGGGCTCCTGTGGCTCCTGTTTTGCTCCTATTCCTACCCCTTTTGGTAATTTTAAACTGGGCCATATCTACAGTGTGAAGAAGCCCTCCAGGAAAGTAAACATTGCCTCAAGTGCCCAGTAACTAAATGAAGTACAGTAATAGCAAACCTAATGAAGTTTAAACAGGTTTAATAAAAACTGGAATATACCCAATCCTACCATTTCTGGCCCCCTTTTTGTGATTGAAAATGGATTTAACTTTCATGTGTCTTTGTTGTTCAGGCTTTGGGTGTTTTGTTTTTGTTTTGTTTTGGGGAGAGGTTGGTGAGGGCGGTTGGAGACCCTCAGAGCTAATGGCTATAAGATGGCTATATAAGATGGCTATAAGAACTTTGAGGTTCTCAGACAGTGGTATTTGAGAGAAGAAAGTAGAATGAGTACTGTCATGCCAAAGAGTAAGAAAATAAAACTTTAAATGAGGGTTAGACTGTTCCAGACTATTACAGGTCAAGTTGGTTTTGGGGCTGTGGTCGTTTTTTTAATTAGTAGATTTCCAGAGAAGAAGTGAAAAAATGTAACCTTCCTTCTATTACAAAGGATAGCTTACTAGGCAGGAAAGGGGAGAGGGATATATTCAGAAATGAAAGTTATATAAAAATAAAGGTTTTCAGTATTTTTTTAAATCAGGAAGCCTTTTAGAATTCTGTTTACAAGTCAACTATAAATTCATTCCAAGGGCAGTGTGAAATACTATAGATAATGACGCTGTTGGGAATTTATGATGAGCTATGTATGGAATGTCACTCAAGTGTATGAAATGGATCCCTAAGGTCTGACATTTACTTATATACCTACTGCTCTGCCTTCTCTGCTACTGTGATATGGCCCTACCTTTTCAAGGCAGATGTAGTAACTGTTCCAAAACCTCTTATCCCATTCAAGACATTTCCACTTAAATATTCAAAATGGCATTGGTTTTCTAAGTATATCAAAAGACATTCTAGAGAGAGACTTGGATGTTTTGTATTTGTATTCAGGCACTGGTAATCGTAGATCAAACAAAACAGCCATGATGAAGCATGATGAAGAGAACCGGACCATAGTAATGCCTTGAGAATAACACACTTCTGTGTTTTCCCTCTGCCTGAGGAGGAACTAGTTACCAGGAAAACAGAAAGGTCAGAAACCAGTCAATTTATTTCCTCAGGATTAGGAAGTTGGTTACCCAGAACATATCAGGAACACAGGAATCCAAACAAAACCAAGTGGGAAGGTTAATGTTTACCTCCTTAGGACTAGACTGATTAAGATCTGAACCCAGTCAAAGCTAATTTTCAAGACTTTTCCTATTCCTACTCTTCCTTTGAGTCCTTAGTACTCTGCTATTCATTCCACCACTCAAAGTGAGAACCTGAAAAGATCTTAGCCTGCAAGGGCCAGGTCTCCCATTGCATCCTGGTCCATCTCCAGTCGTCCTGATGAATATCAGGTCACTGGATCCAGATGGCTCTGGAGGAGAAAGTGAGGCTGGTGACCTTGCACAGCTCTCCCTCACTCAAATCCAAGTCATCTGCAAGTCATGCCATCATTTCCCTGATGCCATGGTCTTCTTCGATAATGAAGAACAAACACAACACCCACTACAAGCCTGACTTACCTCTCAGTATCATATCATAGACTTTGTTTAACCCGCATATCCTACTTAAGACTGAGCTGTCAGATATCTCATTCCCCTTAAGACTCTGTATTCTATTTTCTAATAATTGTTTTTTTATCCTTTACTTAGTAGTATTTTATTTTTAAATACACATAAAGAAAATTTTCAATATTCATTTTTTGAAAGGTTTTGAGTTCCAAATTTTTCTCCCTTTCTGCTTTCCCTCCCCCCACCCCAGATGGCAAGCAATGTGATACAAGCTATACATATTCAATCATGTAAAACATATTTCCACATTAGTCATGTTGTGGAAGAAACGACAAAATGAAAATGTGCCTGTGCATAGACACACGTGCAAGCATACACACACACACAGTGAAAATTGTATGCTTTCATCAGCATTCAGACTCCATCAGTTCTTTTTCTAGATGTGGATAGCATTTTCCATCATGAGTCTTTTGGAATTGTCTTGAATTATTGCATTGCTGAGAAAAACTAAGTCAATCATAGTTGATCATTACATAATATTGTTGTTACTGTATACAATGTTCTGCTGGTTCTGCTCACTTTGTTCAGCATCAGCTCATGTAAGGCTTTCCAGGTTTTTCTGAAATCTACCTGCTCATCATTTCTTATAGAACAATAGTATTCTATTACCTTCATATACCACAACTTATTCAGCCATTCCTCAATTGATGGGTACCCCCTCAGTTTCCAATTCTTTGCCACCGCAAAAAGAGCTGCTATTAATATTTTTGTATGTGTATGTCCTCCTTTTTTTATGATCTCTTTGGGATACAGACGTAGTAGTGGTATTTCTGGATCAAAGGTTATGCACAGTTTTATAGTTTTTTGGGCTTAGTTCCAAATTGCTCGCCAGAATGGTTGGGTCAGTTCACAACTCTGCCAACAATGCATTTAATATCCCACTTTCCCCCCCCTCCAACATTTATCTTTTTCCTTTTCTGTCATATTAGCCAGTCTGATATGTATGAAGTATAATGGTTATCTTATGAATGGAGTCACTGTTAAATTATTTGAAACTTGCTTTATTCTTTACTTAATAGTAGTTCATGATTTAGTATATAAATATGTCATTTATAAAGCACTTGGTAAACATTAGTTCATTTGATTCTCACAAAAACTCTGTGAAGTAGAAAGAACAAGTATTATTTCCCCACTTTCCCAATGAGGAAACTAAGATCCAGAAAAGTTAACAACCAGATGTATCTCTTAATATATGAAAGGTCTATATTTATAGAGATGCTTGGTGATGACTATATAATCAAGTGGGCTAATTACCATACCTTTGCCCCAGGGCCCTAAAAGTGAGGCTCATTCCTTCAGCAGTAGAAATGACTGAGCTTAGCATCCATTTAACAAGAAAAAAAATATTTAAAATAAGAAGCAACCAGATGGCAGGAACTGTTAATGACACCTATGTGTGAACCACTGTTCTATTTTTTTCCTTCTAACCAGTCAGATTTATCTTAATGACTTCTGTTATTTTCACACCAGTTAGGTCTGTAATAGTACAAATGATAAATCCTTATGAAATGGTCATGTTATTCAGATATGCACTAGCTAAAGTTATAATTATTTTAAAATATGGTCATTGGTTCTAGCCCATTGGAAATATGTAGCATGACTTCAAATAATCTGTTCATTTCACAGGATCATTATTCACATTAATCAGTACCTAGATGTATAGACATGATTAGAAGGTCATTTTTGAGATGCTTGCCCTATGGACCAAAATAACTACTTACAGTTCTGAAATTGGGGCAGGGGAGTGGGGGAAGAGACATATAAATACATACAAAGGAGAATAAAAGTAACATTTTGAGGTGTTAGTCCAGTAAACATGAAAATTTTCAGTTCTATTTCTCTTCCTGCACTCTTTAAGTTATACCTTGCAGACACCTGTTCCTTCCAATTGATTAGGGTGGACTTGTGCCTGGCTCTTGCCTGGGATCTAGAAGGTAAAGGGAAACCTGGGTGGAAGACAACTGCAGAGAGCAACATCAAGAAATTCACTGAATCTTGAGAGATAAATGAGTCTTATAAACTTTAGACCCAGAAAAGGTCTTTAACATCAGTTCTAGACTTAAATTCTCATTTTGCAGATAAGGAAACTGAAGTCAAGAATAACTGTATTGCCTAAAATTTCACATGTAGCAAAGCAATAGATCTGTGACTAGAACTGAGGTTTCCTAACTGCATTGCTCTTTTGACTAATGTCCCCTGTGATGCATTCAAAGGTATTTGAATAATTCATCCCCTCCTTCCTTTCCAATCTTGTCTATACTTTACCTTCTATGTACTATACAATTCAGCAACACTTGCTGATTGGCAATTCTTCAAACAGGAGTCTTCATCTCCAATCTCCGTGTCTTTACATTGGTGATCCATGATAACCAAAAATGCATCCTTATCCCTGCTTCTTTATTTCTCTGGTCTCCTTTAAGATTTCATTCAAAACCCACCTTTTACAGGAGGATTTTCATGGTTTTCCCCAGCTACTAATGCCTTACCTTTTAGTTTACCTTTTCATCCACTTTGTGTGTCTCTGTTACATACACCTAGTTATTTATATGTTGACTCCCATTAGAATGCATACTTCTTGAGGGAAAGGACACATTTGCCCCTCTTTATATCCCCAGTGCCTAACATAGTGCTTGGCTGGCAGTGAATGTTTAGTAAATGTTTGTTGATTGATTGACTAAATAACTTAGTTGCTTGTTTGATGGGGATATGTCATAAATTTTTTCCAAAAATTATTCAGGTACCAGTTAATATAAGTACTTTGAGCAAAAATAATCAAGAGTTGACATGTATATAACATTTAAAATCTCTGTCTCTCCATTGTGTCATTTCAAATTGGAAGGAAAATTTTGCATTATACCTTCATCAGTATATCAGAACAGTAAAGGTGATAAAGTGTAGCATCTTTGTAAACAAGCATTAGAGCAAACTGGTTCTGTGAGAGAGATTTGATTTAGTTCCTTATATTTTTTCCAACATGAGCTTGTTTCCTTGCCTCAGTAAATTTCTTCTATTACAAATGAGCAAAGTGATTGTTTATATATTTTTGAAACAATATTGTGGAATGAAAAATAGTTGATGTTTTAAGAAAATGTGTACACATGGTATGATAAAATAGAACCCTGACTACTTAGAATTGCTCAATTATACCTCTTTTTTGTAATGCGGTCCCATGCCATAGTCTCATAGGTGACATAAAACCTAAGTAAACAGCTCCCTAAAATTAAGAAAACTATTCTTGGTAGTATAACAGTTCAATTTTCTTCAGAATGTGTTGTCTAAAATATTTCTTTAGAAAATAAGGAATAATTTGTAAGCAAATAGGTTGTTCTGGGTGTTTTGCTTCCCATCCCCAAATGAAAAAATATGGCATCTATCACTGCTATCATCATTACTGACAGTAGCAGTTCCCTGTCACCATCTTGCTTCATTATGGAAAAGATATACCAGCCTCACTGGGGAGTAGTAGTATCCTTATATGGAATATGTTTTTAGGGATAGTTGGTTTCAGATACCCAGAAAATCTAGGTACTAGAAGGAATGTAAAAAGCAAAAGTAACCAAATCAGGATTACTGATTCTGGGCCTGAGTTGATTGTTCTATGCCAGTATTAAGATTAGCCCTGAAAGTTTGAAGTTGAGTGTATATTTACCTTTTTAAAAGACAACTTTATTTAGCTTCATGTTATAGTACTCAGGAGAGCAGCAAGGTGGCACAGTGGATAGAGTGCTGGGTCTGGCATCAGGAAGACTCATCTTTCTGAGTTCAAATAGACATTTACTAGCGGTATGACCCTGGACAAGTTTCTTAACCCCATTTGCCTCAGTTTCCTCATTTGTAAAATGAGCTAGAGAAGGAAAAGGCAAACCACTGCAGTAATCTTGCCAAAGCAAAAACCACCAAATGGGGTCGCAAAGGGTTGAACATGACTGAAATGACTGAACAAATGAAATAGTACTCAGGAAGATGGTAGCAGGAGAAAGGCTCTCCTTCTCCTAAACTATATACCACTGTTTCCTAGATAATTGGAAGGATTAGAGAGTATCAGGGTAGAATTTTCTTTTCTCTGGGTTCCCTTCTGTCATCTAAGGAAAGGTGACATCTCATCTATCATATTGCAATAAACACAATAAGAGGTGACAGAAAAGGACCCATATGTGAAATTGTTTATCACTTTTATTTTAAAACATAATTCTGGTTTCTATTGCTATTTTTGATGTTTCTCTCTTCCCCTGATTCTCTCTGATACCCCCTTCTTCAGTTCACCTTTAAAACTCAAATCCCTTTGGATTCAAAAGGAGCCCACAATGGAATATAACTTTGAAAACCATACACTTTGTACCTTAATATTCACTAATGGTCTCCTCATCTCCTCAAGCAATATAGTTTTCTTTCCAAGATCCTGTCTCCATTGGTCAAATTTACACAATATTTATATATCTTCTTTGGATCAGCAATCATCATTGCATAAGATTTGGACACTTTTATGGAATGTTGCCTGTTCCTGGAGATCCTGGAATTCTCTGGCACATTCTACAGATTTCAGTAGTATAATAGTCCCACTATCAGAATCCTAGTGGGCCCCGGGCCCAATTGTAAACCATAAGCAATTATAAAGGACACGATCCAGCATTTAAAGTATGAATAAGAGCTGCTATTTTTGTATTTGACTCATCCTTCCTCATTAGTCAAATAAAAGGAAATCATTGTTTAAAGGGGGATTCTGTGCTCTGTGTGTGTCAGGTTGCCACCAGCTATCACAATGCCTTTAGGTATATGCAAATTGAATATTTAAAAATTTAAACTTATAGGGGGGGGGTCCTGTAAGGTGGAGAGCATCAATAAAACTTTTAAAATTGAAAGTTCTCAGATAATCTTTTTTTTTACTTAACATATTATAGGAATAAATATAATTGCTTCTATTATTTTCATGTCATGATTACAGCTAGGTGCTAATAGTACAAATAATGAATCCTATGAAGTGGTCATGGGTATTTGGATTTCATAATCATTTGTACCAATTATTGTTACTGATTCCCTTAAAATTTTTCAATATATTAAAGAAATGTTTTAGTATTTTTCTGTTTTTTGAGTCCTTCCTTAGTCTATCTAAAGCATTCCTGGAATTTTTAATCATGTATACATTTTTTTTTATTAACTGCCTTTTCAAAATGAGATATTTAACTATGGAATTCAAAAAGGAGAAAAGTTAGCCATCTGTTTATTTTTTTTTAACACAACACATACCAGTATTTAGTTTGTAATTAACAATTATCATTCATTAAATTAAGTGGCAGAAGACCTCAGCTCACTACAACGTAAATCTCATGCGTGACAATTCTTGTTTTCAAGATTGTTAACTGTTGACACTTCCCTCCACCCTTAATGACACTACTTGTATGTTGACACCTTTGAGTTCCCAATTAATCTTGCTTACTGCCTGAGGACTCTGAAAATTCAAATATAGATCTGCCTTCCTTTAATTTGGAGAACCAGTGGGAGCTATACACTTTTGTTTAGGTTTTTCATTAATCTAAAGCGGGAGTAATACAATCAGGAATTGAGGGAATAGGAGAGGATAGGCAGAGATGCAATGGACTTTTAGAATGATGCGTACATTTTCAGACATGCATGGTCAATGTATTGATTTGATTGACCTGAAAAGGTCCTGGAGAAAATGAAGCATATCTTCTCCCTCAGGGCAAAAATAGCAAACTACTAGGATAATCAGTCCACCCAGTGTGGTAGGCACAAAAGATAAAAACAGAAAGTAGTCCTTGCTCTAGAGGTGTTTTGAGTCTTGGGGGGAAAGACATGTACATATATAGGTTTATTCTACAAGGTGATTTCGGGAGGAGTCAAAAATTTATGTAGAAGATGGAGCCTAAGCTGAGCCTTGGGAGAAAGTGGGAATTGAGAGACTCAGTTTTCTCATCTATAAAAATAGAGACAAAGTGTTGTTATTCAATCATATCTGACTCTTTGTGACCCTATTTGGGGTTTTCTTGGTAAAGGTACTGGAATGATTTACCATTTCCCTCCCCAGATCATTTTATAAATGAGGAACTGAGATAACCAGTGACTTGCTCTAGGTCACACAGCTATAAGTATCTGAGGCCAGATCTGAATTCAGGAAGAGGAGTCCCCTTGACTTCAGGCCCAGCATTCTATCCAGCTGCCCAGAGATTTAAGATAGATAAGAGGAATCCAGTTTGAAAAGGATCTATGATTTCGTTTTTAAGAAAGCACTTTATAAAATCTATTCTTTAAAAACTGGACCTCTAATTTCCTTTGTAAAGAGGTGACATCTCCAAACTTTTGATCACCAGACCCCTCTTGGGGGGAAAACAAACTTTCAATATGTGTGACCTATAAAAGTTAAACATAATATGAATTAAATAAGGATGAGTTAGAAATGAAGTTATATTTGATACTAGAATCAACAGGGAGTCATTAGAGTTTACTGAATAGAGGGATGACATGGTTAGATGTGCGATTTTGCAAAATCATTTTTACTCCTACTATTAGTTAGTTTAGAGATTCTCATCCTAGGGTCCCATGAGATAGGTAGATAAATAATAGATGGATAGATAGATAGATAGATAGATAGATAGATAGATAGATAGATAGATAGATAGATAGATAGATAAACTATATCAATATGGCATATTTCCTTTGTAAACCTATCTTATTTTGTGGATTTAAATGCATTATTCTGAGAAAGGCTCCATAGTCTTCACAACATTGCCAGAGGGTCCTTGATGCAGAATAGTTTAAGGACCCTGGTTTAGGTGATAACTCCTGGCTCAGAAGCATAGAAAGTTAGAAGCTTGCATAGGAAGGGAGAGGGCAGATTGAGGGAGTATTGAAGGTTAAGGGACTGGTCTTAGAGACAAGCCTCACTGATTAGTTGATCACATAGTTGATAAAGACAGCTCCTGGCAAGGAAGCTCTCTCTACCAATGTGGTTCTGTACGTTCTCTGCAACTTATTAGCGAGAGATGCTTGGGGCACTGAAAGGTTCAGTATCATGTCCAGGTTCAGTATCATGTCCAGGGTCACATGATAGATGGTTTCATCTATTAGAGGTGGTGCTCAAACTCAGCTCTGTATCCACCATGCCACAACAACTGCTACACAGCTTCTGCACTTTATAAATATCAGAGCACTATATTTATGTAACTTGTTGCTATTATGTCCAAGATGGAAAGGTTTCAAGGATAGAACTATTGACAGATAGATTGTCTATCATAACAGGAATAACCTAGGCAAACTGAGCACCAAGTCTTGATTTTATTTTCTGTAGCAATTAATGAAGATTGTCTAGTATTTAACTATTTCTTTTTATTTGTTCTATATACATACACACACTCACATATACATGATATGTATGCATATCTATCCACATATTATTCTATGTATATATAAATAATGTTTATAAATATTAATTTATATATAACTTATCTATAATATAATTTATCTAGATATAAAATATATAATTTATAATATATGTAATATATAACTGATAATATATGCAATGTGATTTATAAATATACAGTATGTATATACATATACATATATGTGGACATACACACATACAGGACAAATGTTCTGTGTCTATAAGTATTATTGTTTCCCTTATTGAAACGCAAACTGCTTACAAGTAGGGATTGTTTCATTCATTCTATTTGTATCCTCAGAACTTATCACAAACCTAGAATATAGTGAGAGGCAGTTAGATGACTCTGTGGTTAGAGTGATGGGCCTGGAGTCAGGAAGACCTGAGTTTAAATCTAGCCTCAGATACTTGCTAGCTATGTGACTCCAAGCAAGTTACTTAAGCTCCATTTGCTTTAATCTGCTGGAAAAGGAAATAGTAAACCACTCCAGTGTTTTTGTCAAGAAAACCCTATGGATAGTATTGGCGTGCCATGATCCTCAGGGTCACTAAGAGTCAGACACAACTGAACAACTGAGCAACAAGAACAGAATATAGTGTGTCCTGGAGAAAGAAATGGCAAAACACTCCAGTATCTTTGCCAGGAAAACCCCATGGACACTATTGGCATGCCATGATCTGTAGGGTCACCAAGAGTCAAACATGACTGAACAATAACAACAATAGCAAAAGATAGTGCATGCTTAATAAATACTAGTTAGTTTGTTGACTGATACCAAGACACAGAGTAGGTATGGGAAATCTGGAGCCTCAAGGTCGCATGGGGCCCTCTAGGTCCTCAAGTGCGGCCCTTTGACTGAATCCAAACTTCACAGAACAAATCCCTTTAATAAAAGAAATATGTTCTGTAAAACTTGGACTCAGTCAAAAGGCCACACCCAAGGACCTAGAAGGCCTCCAGGTCAAAGGTTCTCCACCCCTGACCCAGAGTAATGAATGAAACATATTAATGAAAAAGTATGTATTAAATACTTATGACATACAAAGCATTACATACATAAAACATTGCAATTTTTGCTGGTGAAAAAATTCCCATGTCAGTGTAATGACAGAATTTTTTTTTTTCAAATAAAAGAGATGTGATTTGTTTGTATTAAAAGCAAAGCAAATGAATCTCAAGAGATGATCACAAGACAGAAAATACTAAAGAGTTAGGCCACTATGAATACAGATAAAAATAAAAGTTTTGCCTACATGTGAGGGAGAGGAACAATACAATGTACTCATAGATAAATAGATGCAAAGTGATTTGAGAAGAGAACACCAACAATGGAGAACACATGAAAAAGCTTCCCAGAGAATGTTGTGCTTGAATAAGAGTCTTAGAATGTTCTTCCCAAATACCATAATTATAAACATGTCCTTTTTCCCTTAAGCAATTTGTTTCCTTATTGTTTAGCCCAATGTTTTGCACATAGTATGTGATTAATATTTATCTAAATGAATTAAATTCTATTGCCCAAGGTCAAACAGAAACACAAGAACTAGCAGCTCCTACATTAAAGGATAGGAGGGCTTGAAATATGATATTCTGGAGGTCAAAGAAGCTTGGATTAAAACCAAGAATCACCTACCCAGAAAAACTGAGTATAATGCTTCAGGGGAAAATAAGGTCATTCAAGGGTATAGAGGACTTTCAAGTATTCTTGATAAAAAAAAGTCATAGCTGAACAGAAAATTTGACTTTCAAATGTAAGAAACAAGAGAAGCATGAAAAGGTAAATAGGAAAGAGAAATCATAAGGAAATTATTAAACTTGAACTATTTACATTCCTACATGGAAAAATGATCATTGTAAATCATGAGACTTTTGTTCAGTATGAGGAAAGTTCAAGGGAATATATATGTATATTTATGTGTGTGTATAGGTATACATACATATGTGTGTATAGGAGGGTGTATGTGTGTATAAATACATATATGAGGGTTTGTATATGTGTGTACATGTATACATAGAGGACACAGAATTAGTTGAATATGAAGGAATGATATCTAAAACAATAAAATTAAGAGGTGAGAGAGAAATATATTGGGAGAGGAAGAAAGGGAGAGATAGAATAGGGTAAATTATCTCATATAAAAGAGGCAAGAGAAAACTGTTACAATGGAGGGGAAGAGCAGGAAGGTGAAAGGAAATGGGTCAACCTTGCTCTCATTGAATTTGGCTTAAGAAGGGAATAACATACACGCTTTATTGGGTATCTTACCCCACAGGAAAGTGGGGGGGAAGCAGATAAGAAGGGAGATTAAAAAAGGGAGGGCAGATTGGGGAAGAGGGTAGTCAGAAGCAAACACTTTTGAAAAGGGGCAGGGTCAAAGTAGAAAATACAATAAGTGGGAGGGGGCAGGTTAGGTGGGAGGGAAATATATTAGTCTTTTTTTTTTCTTTCTGGAAGGCAACTGGGGTTGAGCAACTTGCCCAAGGTCACTCAGCTAGTTAAGTGTTAAGTGTCTGAGGCTGGATTTGAACTCAGGTCCTCCTTACTCCAGGGCCGGTGCTCTATTCACTGTGTCACCTAGCTGCCCCTGAAATATATAGTCTTTCACAATATAACTACTAAGGAAATGTTTTGCGTAACTACACATTTACAACCTATATTGAATTGCTTGTCTTCCCAGTGGGGGTGGGTGAAGAGGGAAGATGGGAAAAAAATCTGGAAATCAAAGTTTTAAAAACAAATTTAAAAAAAATAGAATGAACCAAATAGAAGTTAGTGACTGAGCCAAGAAAATAAAAACCCTAATGTTTTCAAAAAGCATTAAAGAAAAAAAATATTTAAGAAAGAATATAGTTGAAGAAATGATCTGCAAAAAAAACCCCAAAAATAAACATTTTTATTACTGTGACATTTTTAAATTGTCTATAAGAATACAGTGCCCAGACAGTAACAGAAGTATTATTTTTCAGTTAAAGCATGTATGATGAGACTTAGAGAGCCTAGCACCCTGGCAGAACAAATTAGTCGCTAACATTTGAAAGACAACAGAATTGGCATTTTGGACCATTTTTTTTTCTTAATTCAATTTTTAATTTATTAATTTGTTTGTTTCCTTTTAGTTTACAGGATTCAATCCCACAATTCCTTGAATTTCACATTTTGTCCCCCTCCTTCCCCTCCCCCCAAGGTGTCTTATAATCAAGTATAGGATCTGTAAATACTTTCACATTATACAATGGTCAGGTTATAAGGATGGATTGTACCAGCTGGAATGAAAAATGGTAAAGAGGACATAAAATCAAATAAGAGAACGAAAAAGATCAGGTATTTTGCTTCCACCTGGATATAAATTTAGTTCTTTCTTGTTCTTTCTCTGGATGCACGTTTTTCTCTCCATCATGCGTCTTTTGGGATTGACTTATATCCCTGCATTGTTGAGAAGAGTCCAGTCTATCAAAGTTGGTCATCACACATATGTTGTGTCCGTAATTGTGTACAAATTCGTCCTGGTTCTACTCTTCTCACTCAGCATCAGTTCTTTTAAGCCTCTCCAGGTAAATATGAAGACCGCCTGCTCCCCGTTTCTTATAGCGCAATAATATTCCATAACATGCATATACCACAACTTGTTCAGCCATTCCCCAATTGATAGACACCCCCTTAATTTCCAATTCTTTGCCACAACAAAAAGAGCTGCTATAAACATTTTTGTACATATGGGTCTTTCTCCCATTTCTATGATCTCTTTGGGATATAACCCTAGGAGTGGTATTGCTGTATCAAAAGGTATGAAAGTATTTATAGCCCTTTGGGCATAGTTCCAGATTGCTTTCCAGAAAGGCTGGATCAGTTCACAACTCCACCAACAATGCATTAGTGTTCCAGTTTGCCCACATCCTCTCCAGCATTTGTCATTTTCCTGTTTTGCCATCTTAGCCAATCTAACTGGTGAGATGTGGTACCTCAGAGTTGTTTTGATTTGCATTTCTCTAATCAATAGTGAATTAGAGCATTTCTTCATGTGCTTATAGATAGCTTTAATTTCTTTCTCTGAAAACTGCCTGTTCATATCCTTTGACCATTTATCAATTGGGGAATGACTTGTATTCTTATAAATTTTGGACCATTTTTAACCATAGGTTAAGTGTGGAAAAAATGACAGGCAAGTAAAAGATGTTTCCAGGCATAATCTGATCATCACCAGTTGTTACAAGTGATGATTAAGAATAACACATGGTTAAAGAGAAACCACACATGAGAGAGAGCTTTAAAACCCATAGCATCCAGACCATGAGGTCAGATTAACATATGTAAATCACATATTTAAAAGAACAAGGGTCATATTCACAAAATGAATAATCCTAATACACTAATTGAATAAAAGAACTCTTTGTTGTTATTGTTGTTGCTTGTCTAGGAGAACAAGCAACCATGGGTCTTTACCTACAGTTTGTTATTGATAGAGGATTTTTTTAAAAATATTTTTTACCACCCTACTTACACTAGTGGGATGTCAGAATTATTTCACCCCAAACTGCGAAGTTGTCCAATTTAGTTTGATATTCTATGGCTTGCTATGTTTTAATCTCTTTTTTAATTAGAATATCATAGCAAGCACAGAACGTTTAAGTATTTTCTGATTCTTAGGTTTCAGACTAAACATGGAAACTGCTATGGTGTATGTGTGTGTATCTATCTACACACATGCATATATACATATAATACACACACGTGTGTGTCACAAAGATTTTAGGAAGCCCCTTAATCCTAAGAACCGTGTTGAGCAGAGTAGCTTTCTTACTCAAGAACATTATAAACCATTTCTTACCCAAGGGGCAAATCTGAATACTTGTGAACACATTGAAAAGGAAAATATCAAGGTTTTACCTAAGCAAAGCCCCATCTTTAGAAAGAAGTAGGTGTAAATTCAGCACTTGAGTTATCTCTAAATAAAGCAGTCTCCTCCTCCTTCTTATATTTTTCTAAGCTCCCCTATATTTCTCCTTTGTCTAAGTTAAGATTGCTGGAAAACAGGCTAAAGATATATGTGTGTTAGGCTAAATCAGACTCATAGTCTACCAGGTGATTTGATAATTAATCAATAAATTTTTATTAAGAGACTACTATGTGTCAGGCACTAAACAATAAAAACATTTAATGAAAACATCATAGGACATTATAAATAAGACAAAGATAGGAACAGGAATAATAAAAGAACCAAATGAATTGGGACATAGACATAGCCTTCGACCCCTGTGTGCTAGCTATTTCCTTGTAATAGATCAATGAGTCATACAGCAAGTCTTTATTAAGGCTCATGTACTGTGCCAGGTACAGGGACAGTTTTAGAGTATAAAAAGAAAAAAGTGAAACAATGCCTGCTCCCAAGAAGCTTACAATGTATATGACAGAGACAGCATGTACTCATATGGTTATATTTAAAATAGATACAAGAACATTTTATGAGGAATGCAGTAGCACCTGAGAAGGTGGGAGAGGGGATATGGAGGCATCAGGAAAGGCTTCATGTAGAAGTTGTCACTTAAGCCTAACCTAGAAAGAAACTAGGGATGCTAAGAGGCAGAGATGAGAAGGAAGTGCATTCCTGGCATGGGAAATACCAGAACCCAGGGGTGGCTAGGTAGCACAGTGAAGAGCACCAGCCCTGGAGCCAGGAGAACCTGAGTTCAAATTTGGCCTCAGACAATAACAATTACTAGCCATGTGACCTTGGGCAAATCACTTAACCCCGATTACCTTTCCTTCCTCCCTCCAAAAAGAAATACCAGGACCCAGGAGATTCAAGATGAAGGACTGTCCTTGGGGCTTGGAGAAATGGCCAGGTCACTTGGACCCTAGTGTATATGAAGGGCAATAATACATAATAAGATGTTGGATGCAGTTGCTAATCTTGCCTGATCCCAAGCTATGAATTGCCTGAGGGTAATAGAAATCATTTAAAAGAGGACTATGGAAACAAGTTTTAAAAAAAGAGAAAGGGGAAAAGTATCCAGTTGTTATGACCACTCCCCCCAAGCCTCCCCCAGCCTTTTCTTTGGACTTTAGGCTGTTGGTTGTTATGCAAAACAATTTGTGTAACAGATTCCTGAGGCTGTTCCTTCCCTGACACTCCTTCTTTGTTGTTATTTACACCCTTCCCCCTCTGTTTCTCTTGGACACTTTTGTCCACTAGTACTGTATGGCAATTCTCTTGCCTTGATTAAAAGACCCTAATTTTGCTGTTTTGGCAATCTTTATTTCGGGTTGACAAAGATTAGAAAGAGGCATTGGGGCCAACTTGCAAAAGGCTTTAAAAGCTAAATAAAAAAGTTTATATTTGATCCTAGAAGTTATAGGCAGCTGATAAAGTTTATTAATAAGAATGATGTGGTCAGGACCTGTAGATGAGGAAGAAAGGAAGGAAAGGAGGAAGAAAGGAAGGAAGGGAGAGGGGGATGGAAAAAGGAAGTATATTGAATTGATCTTATATAATGTTCTTATTTATCCTATTTGCAATTAATTGCTTTTGTCCTGTAACTGCTTAGGTCAGAGATTCAGCTTGTCTATAATGCGTTAAGTTTAAAAATCTAGATCTCCAAGTGATCACTGATCTATTCTTGTCTCAGGAATATAGTTGACCTTGGGGGATTTCTTTGAACAGGAGGGAGTCAGATCCAATATCTTTACACCTCCAAGTTATCCTTCAAGGATGTCTGGTTTGCTGTCCAAAGGTTTTGGCTGCTATCTCACACTTGGACTCAAACAAGGAGCACTTCTTAGTGAGGAAGGGTAGAGAGTAGGTGGGGGATGGGGGGGGGGGGGGGGGGAGGAGGCATTGCTTGCCATCATTGCCAAACATCCAAGCAATAACATTTTTCCCTGTGCTCCATAATCAATCATGTTGTCCTCAGTCCCATGATGTCATCTACTCTGTTCTGTTTTTTGTTCTGTATTCCCCAAAACCTATAAAAAGGGAGCTATCCTTTTGCTTGGAACCTTTGGCATAAATTGAGACAATCCATTGATCCATTTATTAACAGGCAGCATGCCCCTGCTAATAAATGTTACTTGAGATGGAAGGAAAGAAGGAAGGAAGGAAGGTAATAGGAGAACCAATCTGAGTGTACCTCTGATGGTGGCTGTGTGAATGAAAAGAAGAGAAAAGATAGGAGATCTTAGATATGAGAAATAGATATGAAAAGATATGAGATCTTTAGGTAGAACTGACGAGATTGGGCAAATGAATTAGTATTTGAAGAGACTGAAAAATCAAAGATGATGCTGAGATTGCCAACCTGGGTAGGATAGTTGTGTCCTATGCTTGATGCCAAATTATGAAATTGTATCAGAGGTGCAGGTCAGATGCTATTCAGTCAGAGGGGGAAAAAAAGTCTATTGTGAAGTTGAAATGAATGAAGCTCACTCTAAAGTGTGGAATACTGGTAGCTTCCGCACAATTCTATCCTACAGCTCCAGTTAATTACTCTCAGCAGCAACAACAACAAAACACTTATTAATTGTGATAAACATTTGCTGAAATAGGGAACTCAGTATTCAAGAGCAGCATGGCTTACTCTCGAATGCCTCATTTAAAACAAAGTGTTGTCAAATATGACTAGTTTGACCTTGTAAAAAAAAGCTCTCTCTTTTGGAAGGAGACAGACTACCTCCACTCTGGTCATTCCTTCTTCTTCTCCCTAGTATCCCTTCTTTCTGACCTTTTCTAGAAATTTTAATTCCCCAACATCAGTTCAGCAGGGGATAAGAGTTCTATCACATGTGCCTGAACAAGCCCAAATATTTCTTTATTAGACTGATGGCATTTCCCTGCTTAAAAAATTTGCCTTAGTTGGAGATGACAAAAGACATAGATGAATTGGGTAGGGCCTGGGTATTCCAAGTTCATAGGTTACCTTTCAATGTACTGTTGCTGAAACTTATTCTTCCTACTGATGGGGTCTGATGACTACTGAACCAGAGATCCAGTGACCTCCATTTCAGAAGACCAAGACTCAGGTGTATCATTCACAAGACTCAGTGATGTCCCGTGCCCTCCATCACCCTTCCTTGTCCCTTTTCCCAGTTTCTCCATCCCTGGGTGTCTTATGCTAGGATTCTTCCCAAGTGTGAGTTAAAATGTACAATAATAAAGGTCTAGTGCTTTAAGCATTATTTTTTGTTTGTTTGTTTTTAAAGCAATTGGGGTTAAGTAACTTGCTCAAGGTTACACGGCCAGGTGTTGCTGGGTAGGTGCTAAGTGTCTGAGCCCAAATTCGATCCCCAGGTCATCCTGACACTGGAGCTGGTGCTCTCACTCGCTGTGCTACCTGGCCGCCCCTTGCTTTAAGCATTATTGACATGCCTGACTCTTGCAAAAACCTCCTTTAAGTCTTCAAATTGTGGTTGAGGTCTCAGACTAGTGAAGTCACTGAAGAATTGGAGGAGGGTTATAATCCTACATTTTTCATTATTGAGTAAGAAGGAGAGGAAACACAGAGAAGGAACAAGTATCTGGCTTATTCCAAAGTATGGAACATTTTCCACATTACCTACTTCAAGTGTGACTAGGAAGTAATGTTGGTTCCCATAAAATCTAAATAAAGTATTTTAATTTTATTTTTTTTCAAAAGGAAACAAATGAGAACAAAACCATGAAAAAAGAATTATCTGTACATGTTTCTTTCTTATAGTCTCAACACATACCCCCCAATTTTTTTCATCCTCTGAGTCAACCCATAATTTATTTATGTGAAAAATCTACACATGTATTAAAGAAAATCAGGGACAGTCAAAGTTATGTCCATCAAATCATTATCTATCAGAATTAAGGCTATTAAATTTGTCTGTTAAATTTGTGAAGGCCATTAGACTGGAAGGGATAGAAACTCACTAACCACAAATGTCTCAATACCCTGGAATGATGGGACAAATGCAATAAAGTGAACTTTAACAGTGATAAATCTAAAATACTACACTTGGATTAAAAACAAAATCAAGCATGGAAGCAGAAACCACTGGAAGTATGACTGGAAAGCAGTTCATGTGGAAAAGACCTGAAAGTTTCAGTGAGTTACATATGTCAGCAGTGGAACATGGTGACTGAACAGCAAAAAAAAAACAGTCTTTGGAATGCAGGACAAGGGAGGTGGTTGTCTTGCTGTACTTTGTCCTAGTTGGACCACATCTATAATACTGTGTTCATTTCTGAGCATTACATTTTAGAAGGGACAATAACAATCTGGAGGCCATCCAGAGTATGGTGACCAAAGTGGGAAAAGGACTGAAAACTATGCCAAATGAGAACTGATTGTTGTTTTTGGTTTGGGGTTGGGTTTTTTTTTTTGCTTTTTGGAGGTCAATTGGGGTTAAGTGACTTGCCCAAGGTCACACAGCTAGTTTTTGTGTTAAGTGTCTTGAGGTCACATAGCTAGTTTTTCTGTTAAGTGTCTTGAGGTCACATTTGAACTCAGGTCCTCCTGACTCCAGGGCTGGTGCTCTATTCACTGTGCCACCTAGCCACCCCCAAATGAAAACTGATTGAAAGAAATGGGTTCATTTAGCCTAGAAAAGAGAATACTCAGGGGTCTAATGATCTTTGAGTATTTGAAGGAAAGTTAGATTTGCTTTTGTTTGACTCCAAGGGACTGAACTTGGAGCAATGGGTGGGAGTTGCAGAAAGGCAGGTTTAGGTTCAATGTAAGAGAAAGCTTACTAAGAAATAGAATTGTCCAAAAGTAAAATTGGCTTGTTCCAGAGGCAATAAGAGCCTCATCACTAGAGAACCAAATGGAGGACTGATGAAATAAAACATTTCAGAAATATTTTAAAGAAGTTTCCTATTTGGGTAGGTCTCTTTCATATCTGAGATTCCATGATTGATCACAGGAAGTAAAAATACTATCAAGAATCCCATTTCAAGCAGCAGCCCTCGAGTTAGGAGGACCTGAGTTCAAATGTGGCCTCAGAAAATTAACACAAAAAGCTAGCCATGTGACCTTGGGCAAGTCATTTAACCCCAATTGCCCTACCTTCCCCCTCCAAAAAGCAAAAAAAAAAAAATCCTGTTTCAGTTAGACAACTGAACTGTTGCAATAGCATAAGGAGAATTTTTCTAAAATTAATTGCTACCTTCCATTATAATTTCTGTGTGCCTTTTTAACATTTTTCTCAAAAAATATATCATTCTTATATATTCTTTTCTGCTCAGTTTTAATTTTCATTTCTCTAAGCAATAGTGATTTAGAGCATTGATTTCTTCTTCTGAAGCCTGCCTTTTGCAGTCACATGACTTTAGAGATAGAAGGTACCTTAGAAATTGTGTAGTCCTACCCACATTTTTTCCCTACTGTGAAAATGAAAGCTCAGAGAAGTTAAGCGATTTGCATAAGGTCCATTACTATTTAGTAGCAGAGCCAGAACAAAAGACTAAATCTCACTATCCAGGGTAAAAGTCCACCACACCATGGTGGTTTCTGTAATTGACATAGGGACCAAATCAAGTTGAATTTTCCCAAATCATAGGGTGTTGCATTCACTATAATCACTACCTCCACTCACAGACCATGCTTTAAGTTCAGTAATGCCAAGAGAATATGTCATCCTGAAAAAGCAGCAAAAAAGTTTGAGGCAAATTGGAGTTATGTACTGGGTATGATACAACCTCTTATGGGTTGGGGTCTTCAATAACTGAAAGTGATCATGATCTCTATTCAGATCTACCAAGAGAATCTGGCTCAAAAATAATTCTTAGTCTTAAAAAAGGTTTCTCTTCTGAAATACCAAAATCTTGCATTTTTTTCTTGGAGTTTTCCATAAATGCACTAGAATGGTCTCTCTACATCTACTTTTTGAGAGGTTGCAAAGAAACGTGAAGAAACATAGGTGTGGACTCTCAGGAGAAATGAGCTCCCCAAATCTACCTCATATCTTGTAAACTGGATAGGGCTTTTATGTGGTAAATAAAAACCAGGGCAGTTTTTAAAAGATATGTAATAGTAATAATAATAAGCACATGTTTGGTGCCATTTCTTAAAGGAACAAATTTGCAGGCTTGAACATGTTAAAAGATCAAAGAAGGCTGAAAATTATTATTGAATTTAACCTGCATGATAAAAAACTACTTTGATCTAGAATCATTCTTCAAACGCTTGACTGAGGCATTTGAAATGTAGTTCTGGTTTTCCGAACTAAGAAGATCACAATAACCAGAACTGTTTTTCCAATAAAACCTCTATTCTCGTAATGAACATAATTTAGTTGGGCAGTTGTCTCCATTCCTTTTCAGTCAATCTTTAAAAACACTAACTGTAGTACTTTAGGGCATGTCTACACTCTCCTTCCAAATAGCACAGTGAAAATGCTATGCTGTTGAAAACATTTCCATCTGTTATTTATTTTTAATGCTGAAAGGAGAGAATCTGCTGGGATTCTTTTTAAGTAAAGACAGCTTGCTATAAAGCACCACTTTTATAAATATAGTATGTTACTGGACATGTAGAGACACAGTCTTAAGATTTGGTTTCTAGACACTTCATTGCTTGTTGTAGTTCTGCACTGGCAAAACTGTGGTCAAGCATTTGTTTTACTGACGGTGTTTGAGTGTATTAACTATGGTCTGCAATTGAGAAAGATGGAGAATCTTTCTGCCTCTCAGGCAGAAGTGATTACCAGTGTTAACTACCGAAGCAAGTCAAGACTTCAGAACATTTCACATGTATTTCTCATTTCTCTACTTCTTTTTTTTTCATTTTTAAAATGCTTTATTAACTTCTGATTTACATCATTCATTTCCGCCAGATTTTGAGTTACAAATTTTCTCCCCGTTTTTCCCCTACCTACCTCCCCAAAAGAGCTCTCTCCCATATCTTCTCTCATACCCCCTTCTACTTTTCCAGTAGGGCATGGTGGATCTCTATGCCCCAGTGCCTGTATATCTTATTTCCAAATTACATGTAAAATATAATAGTATATATATATATGAATATATATATAAAATTTTTTTAAACATTTGAATTCCAGATTCATTCTCTTCCTCCCTTGTCACCCACAATTACTGGGAAGATAAGCAGTTCAGTATATGTTGTACATGTGTGGCTAATGCAAAACATTAACATAGTAGATATATTGTAAAAGACTGAAAATATATTTCCCTCCCTCCTATCCCACTTCCCACTTGTTCTATTCTCTACTTTGATCCCGTCCCTTTTCAAAAGTGGGTGCTTCCAACTTCCCTCCCCCCCCAGCCTGCCCTCCCTTTCATCATCCCCCCTCTCATCCCCTTCCCCCCTACTCTCCTGTAGGGTGAGATACCCTATTTAGAGAGTATTTCATTCCCTCCCCGAGCCAAATTCAATGAGAATAAGGTTGATCCATTCCCTTTTGCCTTCCTATTTTTACCCTCCATTGTAACTATTTTCCCTTGCCTCTTTTATATGAGATAGTTTACCATATTCTGTCTCTCGCCATCTCCTCTCATTATATTCCTCTTTCACCTCTTAATTTCACCTTTTAAGTATCATCCCTTCCTACTAAATTGGTCCTGTGCCCTCTATCTATGTATACCTGTACACATATATACACACATTCACATATGTATTCATACACCCATATACCCTCCGATATAGACACACACACACACACACACATATATATATATATATATTCCCTTCAACTGTTTTCATACTGAGAAAAGTTTCATCAGTTACAATTATCGTTTTTCCGTGTAGGAATGTTAATAGTTCAACTTTGATAAATTCCTTATGATTTCTTTTCCCTATTTACCTTCTCATGCTTCTCTTGCTTCTTGTATCTGAATGTCAAATTTTCTATTCAACTCTGGTTTTTTCAGCAAGAATGCTTGAAAGTCCTCTATTCCACTGAATGACCATAGTTTCCCCTGAAACATGATACTCAGTTTTGCTGGGTAGGTGATTCTTGGTTTTAATCCCAGCTCCTTTGCCCTCCGGAATATCATATTCCAAGCCCTCTGATCCCTCAGTGTAGAAGCTGCCAGATCCTGAGTTATCCTGATTGTGTTTCTGCAATATTCAAATTGTTTCTTCTTGGCTGCTTGTAATATTGTCTCCTTGATCTGGGAATTTCGGAACCTGGCTATAATATTCCTAGGAATTTTCTTTTGGGGATCTTTTTCAAGAGGTGATCAGTGGATTCTTTCAACCTCTATTTTGCACTCTGGTGTTGCGGGCGTTTGCCTTCACAACAGATCTAGACGACTAGCCCCACGGCCCTCTCACTTACCCATCCCGGGTCTTCGGTCGTCACCGGCCCCTCACGGGGAAAAACACCAGACAGAAGGCGGAGGAGTGAAGCGGGGTGGTTTATTCTTCCACAGTTACATGGCGGAGAGAGAGAGAGCGCCCTCTCACACAAGAAAATATATAGCGAATCCGAGCCAATCACATCGCAGTTTTACATTTATGGCCTTATATGGTGATCACCCCCATATTCATTCAAAGCAACCATGGCACCACCCAAAAACCCCTCCCCCTCCCCCATCACTCTGGTTCTAAAACATCAGGGCAGTTTTCCTTGAGAACTTCTTGGAGGATGATTTCTAGGTTCTTACTTTGATCATGGCTTTCAGGTAGTCCAATAATTTTTAAATTATCTCTCCTGGATAGATTTTCCAGGTCAATGGTTTTTCCAGTGAGATATTTCACATTTCCTTCTATTCTTTCATTTGTTTGGATCTGTTTAACAGCATCTTGATTTCTCATAAAGTCATTAGCTTCCATTTGCTCCAATCAAATTCTGAAGGAATGATTCTCCTCAGTGAGCTTTTGAGATTCTTTTTCCATCTGGCAAATTTGGCTTTTTAAGGCATTCTTCTCCTCATTGCCTTTTTGAGTCTCTTTTGCCATTTGAGTCAGTCTGTTTTTTAAGGTATTATTTTCCTCAGTCAGGCTGTTGACTCTCATTTCATAATTTTCTTGCACCGTTCTCATTTCTCTTCCCAATTTTTCCTCCACTTCTCTTATCTGCTTCTTAAGGTCCTCTATGCCCTGTAACCAGCTTGTATTTTCCTTTGAAGCTTTTGGTGCAGGAGTTCTGACTTCACTGTCTTCCTCCTGTTCCATGCTTTGCTCCTTTTTGTCCCCAAAAGAGGAGTCTGATGTTGGATTCTTCTCTTTGCTTTTCTTCCTTTGGCTGCTCATTTTGCCACTCAATTACTTGACTTTTGGGCTTTTTGCCACGGTAGGACTCTGCTACCAGACAGGGAAGCTTCTTACCAAATGCTGGGGTTTTCTCAGCTGCCGGAGGTATTAGTTAGGTGCCCTCTCTGAAGCCTCCACACGCTCTAGCAAGCTGGTCTCACACCCCAGGACCTCCATCCTAGACCACAATCCAGATCCAAGCAGGTTAAAGCAAGAGCGATTACCCCTCAGACTGGACGCTTGGTCCCCCTACAGTCTACAGGCCAGGAGCTGAAGCTGCCACATGGCAGCAGCTGAGCCGCAGCCCTCAGCAGCTTCTCACCCTGGGGGCAAAAGCCGACACACTCCCAACTACAGGGTCCCAAAGTCCCCACTGCACTGACCTCTCACTTTGTCCTTAGCATCTATGTGTTGATGATTCTGGATCACCACAGCTGCTGGTTCTGGAGTTCCTCCAACTGGTGGCTGGTCCTGGGGCTAAAACCTCAGGCATGAAGCTGGGCTTGGGGTGCTGAGCTGGCTGATTCCTGCTGGCCTGCTGTGCTGTCCTCAGAGGGAGGTTAGCTTCTCTGTGTCATTTTGTAGGTTCTGTAGCTCCAAAGTTTGTTCAGAGTCCCCTTTTACATGGATTGGAGGTTGTGAGAGTCGGAGCCTTGCGGAGGTCCTGTTTGTACTCCGCCATCTTGACTCCCCCCATTTCTCTACTTCTTAAGCTGGGGAGAGTATTTGCACTTTTCCTCATTTCCCACTTTCTAGATTAGTTCATTCCTATGACTTCCTAGTCAATAATCTTTTCTATTTCTTGCACTAGAATGAATTTGTTGTCATTTTCCTTTTGGTTTTCTAAACATAATGACTCACTCAAACATTTATTAAATGTCTCCTACATATCAGACACTGTAAATTAAGCAATTTCTATTCAGCAGATTACTTCTAACATTCAATCCTCCTTACTGTGGGACTTCTCCATTTTGTTGGGTTGGATTTTCATTCAGATCACACTCATTAACAAAGGTTTAAGTCCCCAAGACTTTATCCTGAGACCTCTCTTCTTCTCCCTCTTAACTATTTCACTAGCACCCATGGGTTCATCCGTAATCACTATGCAGATGATTTCAGATTCAGTTGTCCAACCCTAACCTCATTTCTGACCTCTAGTCTCATATCTCTAACTTGTATCTCTAACATCTCAAACTGGATGTCCTTTAGATGTCTTAAATTCAGTACATCCAAAATTGAAGGTACTATCTTTTCTTTAAAACTTCCCCCTCTTCCTAACTTCCCTTTTACTGTTGAAGGTATTGCCATCTTCCCTAATCACCCAGGCACATCATCCTCAAATCCTCATTGTCTAACCTCACCCCCATAGCCAATTAGTTGCGGTCCCATTTTTTTTTAAAGCAATTGGGGTTAAGTAACTTGCTCAAGGTTACACAGGCAGTTTTTTTGTGTGGGTGTTAAGTATCTGAGGCTGGAACCAATCCCGGGTTCTCCTGACTCCGGGCCAGCACTCTTACTCACTGCGCCACCTAGCCTCCCCCCCAAAAATTTTTTTTGTATGTCCCCTTCCTCTGACACTAACACCAACCTGGTTCAGGCCCTTACCACCTCATGCCTAGAATATTGTAGTAGTCTGTTGATTGGTTTCCCAGCCTCAAGTCTCTCCCCCTGTTCCAGTCTGTCTTCCACTCTGCTGTCAAAATGATCTTCAAAATGAAAGGCTGTCTCACTATGCCACTCATCTATTCAATCAACTTCATAGGGCAGGTAGATGGGACAGTGAATAGAGCACAGGCCCTAGAGTCAGGAGGACCTGAGTTCAAATTCAGTTTCAGATACTTGACACATTTACTAGCTGTGTGACCTTGGTCAAATCACTTAACCCCAATTGCCTTGCCTTCCCCCCCCAAAAAAATCAACTTCAGTGGCTCCTTAATGCCTCCAGTATCAAATATAGAATCATTTCATTTGTCTTTTAAAGCCTTACAAAATGTGAATCCTTTCTACCTTTCCAGTCTTCTTACATCTTAAACTACAGTTTCTACCACCACCACCACCTTCCCTCCCCCACCTTTGATCTAATGACACCAGCCTCCTCACAAGACACTCAATATCCCAACTCTGTGCCTTTTTCACTAGCTATTCTCCCTTCTAATCTCCATCTCATGAAGTCTCTGGCTTCCTTCACATACCAGCTAAAATTCTACCTTCCACAAAAAGTCTAACCTGATCCCCTTAATTCTAGTCCTTTCCTTCTGTCAATTATCTCCAATTTATTGTGCATATATCTTGTTTCTTTTAAGTTGTTTACATTCCCCCATTAGACTATCATCTCCTTGAGAGTAGGGACTATCTTTTACCTTTCTTTATATCACCAACACACTTAGCACAGGTACTGGCTAGTAGTAGGTGCTTAATAAATACTGACTGGCTGGTGCTTGAGCTGTTTCTGAAAGGAAAAAAGGTCTTCTAAGAGACTGAGGTGAGGAGAGAGTGCATTCCAAGCTTGGGGGAGGGTCAATGCAAAGGCATGAAGACAGTCAACCTGGCTGGATTGCAGAGTGTAGGAGGGGAAGGAATTTGTGATGAATTTGAAAAGATAGTTGGAGTTAGGTTGTGAAGGACTTTCAAACCTTAAGAGAGGAGTTTATACCTTATTCTTATCTCAGGCATTTGTTCATCCTTCATTTGCAAAGAGGACCAATGACATCATGGAGTGATGTCTTGACTTGCATGTGAATAGGAATTAAGGCAGAGGTGCACAAAGCTGTCAGCCTCACTCTCTTTAAGAGTTATAGAAGTCCAGTGGCAAGACTAAAGTCAGAATGACTGACGATGCTGCGGATGACCTTGGCCTCTTTGACATCTGACCGAGCTCTACTTCAGCCATCTTTCATAGCCATTGAACAAATTGTTCTCACCTGCCCATTCTACTGGAGAAGTCTTCACATACTTGGGGTAGATGCTCCCCCCAACTCACCTATGAGTTTGAGATCTATCAGTTACCCTTAAGCTGTTTTAGCCTGTCTACTAAGACAGTTTACTGAGTAATGGCTGCCATGCATGCTACAGCTTCTTAGAGCCACAGATGAGAGTTGGGTGAAGGTAGACACCAAAGGTACATGAGAACTGAGCAAGCCCTTGCCCCAGAGGCGCCAGTCCTCCTTGAAAACCCCAGGGATCCATTGGAGTTTATTATGTGAGTGAATGTCTAGGTCAGATCTGAGCTTCTTACTTTGGTAGTGATGTGGAGGAGAGATTTGCAATGGGGAAAGATTTAAGGCTGGGAGACCAATTAGGAGACTTTTGTAATAATCTAGGCAGGAGGTAATGGAGGTCTGAACTAAAGGGATAGCTTTGAATAGAGAGATAACAAATTCTGTTTTAGAGATTTTGAGTTTGAGATATCTATGAGGCATCCAATTTGACCTTTCTGTTAGGCTTTTGGTGACTAGAAATGCAGCTCAAAAGAGAGACTAGGACAAAGGTTTGAGCTTCCAAACATATTGATTTATCAAGCAATGCTTTCTAATTTTGTAATATATTGGGACCAGGCCTCCTCAGCTTGGCACATGGGAACCCAGATATAGGTGGAGACAGATTTTTATGTATTAAAAGCAAAAAAAAATAACAGGTTATGAATCATGATACAAGATTAGATAATTTTATTTCCAATTGGAGAAAAGATTAAGGCCTTTCTGAGTAGGGAGGGCCAGACTGAATAGAAAATCAGAAAAAAAGAGGTGTCCCACTCCCTGCCTACCAAGTATCTATATTAAATTAAAGGAACAAGGAAACAGTAACTGACCAACACAAGGCAGTTTTCAGTTACTCAAAATGTATAATTGTGAAAAAACTCCTTGCATTAATTTTTGGATCTGATTAGATTTCTGGTCACCATTACTTAGGTCCTTAATTAAGGGGCTTAGTTAAGGTAGAAGTGGTCCAGCTTCCCAGGCACACAGGGTTAGGTTCACACAATACAATAAAATTTTCTCACAATTCCCATAATTTAATACAGTTTTCTCACAGGACAGAAACTGGACTAGACCCTATAGCTGAATAGAAAGGGATCATAAGATGAAATCAGTGTGGTTCACTAACTTCCCTTAGTTCCCATGTCATCTGCATAGAGGTGATAATAAAACCAGTTGGGAGTTAATGAAGTCACCAAGAAAGTATGCAGAGAGAAAAGTTAGAACTGTGATACAGATGATGAGCCAGCAGAGGAAACTGAGAATGTTCAGACAAGTGAGAGATGAACCAGGAGAAGTAGTCTGGAGGGAGTATATAGGAAGTGATCAACAGTGTCAAATGAAGCAGAGATATCACGTAGGATGAATACTGAGAAAAGACCATCAAATTTGGCAATTAAGAGATCATTGATAACTTTGGAGAGAACAGTTTCAGTTGAGTGATTAATTTGGAAGCCAGATTTCAAAGGGTTGAAGAATAAGAAGAAAGGAAATGAAAGCAACTAATGCAGACAGGGTTTTTTTTTGTTTGTTTGTTTAACTGGAGTTTGGTGGGAAAAAGAAGTTGAACTGTAGCTTTAGGGAATGGTAGAGTATAGTAAAGACTGTTTTTGTTTTTAGGATAGAAAGATGAGCATATTTTTTACCTTAAATTTATTTATTTGATTGATTGATTGATTTATAGAATAAAACAAGCATTTCCATAACATAATACAATAAAAAAAAAACTACTGCACATGAAACTGAAAATTCACTATGCACATCTTGCTATTCCTTTTTTTTTTTTTTTTTTTAGCAATCGGGGTTAAATAACTTGCTCAAGTTTACACGGCCAGGTGTTTCTGGGTGGGTGCTAAGTGTCTGAGCCCGGGATTTGATCCCCAGGTCATCTTGACACTGGAGCCGGTGCTCTTACTCGCTGTGCTACCTGGCCACACCTTGCTATTCCTTTTAAATACACAACAAAGTTATCCTATAAATTTCCTTTTTTTTTTTCATTTTTTTCCTTCCTTCTCCCCACCCCCACATCAGAGATAGCTACCATTAAACACAAATAGATATATATACACACACATATATATATATACATACATATATACATATATATGTAAACTTATTTAAGCATCTGTTTATCAGCTCTTTCTCTGGATATGGATATCATCTTTCTTCATATGTCCTTTATAGTTAATTTGGGTATTTGTAATAGTCAAAATTACTTATTTACTCAAAGTCATTCTTGAAACAGTATTGCTGTTACTGTATACAATGTCCTCTTGGTTCTGTTTATTTCACTTTTCATTATTTTGTTCAAGATTTTTCATGTTTTCCTAAGATCATTTAGGTCATAATTTCTCATAGAATTGTAGTGTTCCATCACCATCACATAACACAACTTGTTCAGTCATTCCCCAACTTATGGGCATCCCTGAAATTTTTGAAGGCAGTAAAGAAGGACCCAGTAGATGGGGAAAGGTTGAAGATGAAAGAGAATGAAGGGGCAATCTATCTGCTGAGAAGATGGAAAGAGATAGCATGCAGGTCACATAAAGAGGGTTTGTCTTTGACAAGGAAAAGGGAAGTCTTATTATCAGAGACTTTGGGAGAAATAACAGAATGAGAGATGATGTCAAGAAGTTTAGAATTTAAGAGGAGAGAAGAGGGATGAATGGCCTCAAATTCTTAAGCAAAGTACAAGGTGAGATCCTTAGCTTAGAGAGTTGGAAAAAAGGACAGTTGGAGAATGCTTAAGTAGAGAGGAGTATCATAGGGAAGTAAAACAGGAATCAACTACGGGAGAAATACAAGGGTTACCTTTCTGCAGTGAGGGCCCAATTGAAGTTGTTTAACCTAAATTTATATTGTACTCAGTCAGCATGGTTAGGTAACTTCTTCCAGCTTTATTCAGTAAAATAAAAATGTCAAGGGGCTAACAAAATGCTAACTAAAATGTTAAACTTCATTGTGGTCCTTTCCCTTTCCAAAATAATAATAATAACATAAAAGAATTGTAGGCATGATTGAATTGTAAACATGTTTTCTTTTAGAACTTGACTATGTAGACCTACTACAGTTCTCACATTACTTCCAATCTAATGGTACACAAATAGATCTGAAAGTTCTTGGGAGAGAAACCCTGTCTTTTAAGGCATTCCCATTCATGCCTTACATTTTAGCTCCCAACTCTGGGTTCCAGATATATTTTAGTTCACAAGACATCAAATTCCCATTCATGGGTAATGTAAAAACTTAAAAATCCATCCTTGAAGGTTTCCATTTGAAAAAATGTTTGAGTTTAGTAATTTAGTACTCTGGATGGCCAGTAAAAATAAATATTCACAAAACACAAATTAAGAAACACTAACTGCTCTTTAACAATTTAGAAAAATCATGAGTTGTGGAGACAGTAGTCTCTTGCTATTTGAGTTTTATAGATGAACTGTGAGTATGACACTTATCTTCCAGATAATTTCCTTATATTTTATGCACAACTAACCCTTCCTTGAAAAACAGACCTAGTTTTATTCCCTAAATGGTCAAGAAACACAACTCTTGTAGACAAAACACTATGCCAAATAAATGACATTTTTTTCTTTTTCTGGACACAGTAACCCCATATGGGAAGAGAAATATTTTCTTCACTAAAACAAGTTAAAAATTAGAAGAATGCGCTAGCTTTCTTCATGACGTTGTGAGCAGAATATTAAGAAAAAAGCACATTAAGAAAAGTGAAATATATATATGTATACACATATGTGCACCATTTAATAGAATCTTAAAGTTGGAAGTGACCTTAAAAGTTATCTACTTCAACTATATCCCAGTGCAATGATCCCATTTTACCACAGCTCTATCAGATTCAGCCTCTGTTTCAATGCATCCTGTGACAGAAAGCTCACTACTTTTTAAGAGAGTTTATTCCATTATTGAATCCTCTGACTTTTAGAATTGTTTGTTTTTCCTTTTATAGAGATAAAATCTAGCTCCCTGATATTCCTTAGATTTCTATTATGCCCCTTATTTCAATTGCTAGTCTTTCAAATCTCTGAAGATATCTATCAAGTTCCCACCTCTCCCGCACATCTTTACTTCTCAAGAGGCAAATCTCAGTTCTTTCAACTATTTCTCATTGGATGTGGTGTTCAGGCCACTTACCATTCTAAACTCCTTAGGTACATATCCACCATGTCAATCATCTACCTCAAATGTGGTGTTTAGGATTAGATAATACTATGGTCTGACTGGCGTAAATCACAGAGAGATTATCATTCCTTTCCTTCTGACAATACTATGGTCTAAGTAGTGTGAATTACCAAGAGATTATCACTCCTTTCCTTCTGAACAAAGTGTTTCCATGAATGCAACCTAAATTTGCATTAGCTTTTCAGGTGGCCAGATCACACTGTGCACTTATAGTGAGCACCCAGACCACCGATACCAGCCCCGACCCTGTTTTCTAGCAGTTTTATCCCCTACTTTGTACTTGTACATTTGAGTCTTTGAATCCAACTCTAAGATTTTTTTTTTAATTTATCCCTATATTTCGCCATACTAAATTATTTCCTCATTCTACACTATTAAGACCTTATTGGAGCTTCTATTCTATTATCTTCTTTAGTAGCTTTTTCTCCCATCAAACATGAATCACCCATGGTTTTGATAAGCATAGGACACAGTTTTCAAATTTCTTTAAAAGGAAAATGTTTTGAATGAGTGAACTGAAAGGCATTTTAGAGGATAGACCTTATTTAGATAATTGAGAAATGATAAACAATTATTCCTTTCCCTTATGCTCTAGAAGTTGGTATAAAGATAAAATATTATGACATTTCCTTTTAAAACTTGTTTGTTATATATAACATCAAGACAACCAATTAAACTTGATTTGTAATTGTATTTCAATAACTGAAACTTTTACCTTAGTCATTTTTCATCTTATATTAGCCAAAGTTTCCTTGTATTCTGTTCTTGTACTGTTTCTTTTTTGGTTTGGTTTGGTTATACATTGCATTGATCCATAAAGTTTTTTCTATATTTCTTTATATTCTTCATATTTGTAGTTCATCATTATTTTGTGAGCTCAATATTCATTGCATTGTAATGAAACACAATGTGTGTTCCATTGCATTGTGAGACAGTTTTACTACTCCTGTTATGGATACAAATAACTTCCAAGTTGGTTTGTTTTGTTTTTTGTTTTATGCATTTTAAAATAATGCTATAAAATATTGATGAGATTTGTATTTATTTTTGGTAACATATATTCCCATCATTGGAATTATTTTTATTTTGTTTGATTATTTTTATTGTGTATTTTCAGATTACTTTAAAAACTTGTTCTCTTAAGACTGCGTTTCCCATTCTTTCCAGACTAAAAGTGCAGCCAGCATTCATGGGTCCAATCCCAAGACTGCTCAGCATGGAAGCTTTAACCTGCTCTGTTTTTCTGAACCCATTCACCACTCCTTTGGCAGCCTGCTAACACTCTGCTCTCACAGTCAGCCCTACAGTAGCTCAAAACATTTAAACTCCAGGGATCCTCCACCCACCAGCAGGGACTAACAGGCATTCACCATCATGGCCAGCCCTGATTATTTTTCAAAAACAGTCTACAAATTTCCAGTTCCACCATCAATGAATGAGTGTATCATTTTTTCCTCAACTTAAACAAAATTGAAGTTTATTAATTTTGATATTTCAATATTCGTTTAATCTGAATTTCTCACTATTTTAATTATAGTTGAGACTATCTTCATGATGATTCATTTTTGTTTCCTCTTTTGAAAATTTTAATTCATATATTTTATTATTCATAGATTTTAATATATTATATATTAACAATATATAATATATTAATTCATATATTTTATTATAAAAATTACCCCATCTATTAGTTTTCCTTTTTTATTGTACAGATTTTTTAAAATGTTAATATGATCAGTCAAAGTTGTTCTTAATGATTATTTCCATTTGCTTAATAGAAATAGTCATTACCTCCTTTATAATTATTATAAATAAATCATTTCATTTGCATCGATATATTCATGGCTCTTTAAATAAAATTAAATCCCCTTTGTTAAATAGTAACCCCTTTTCCACGTTTTAATTTTCTATAGGCTTAACAAATAATAATCTTTTGCATATTTTGGTGGATATTTGATATTTCTATCCTATTCCATTGATATATTTCTCTATTTTTCTCTCAGTGCCTTAAGATTTGGACAATTTTTTTTACAATATGCTTGCCTTTCTTTCTGTTTTGTTGTTATTTTCCTTGGGATTGTTCTCCTTCTTCTTTCCAAGTTGGAAGAACAGCAGTCACTCCTGGGCTAATCCCACAGCTAATCCACAAAAACCTGACTTGTTTACCCAACTTGAGCAGGTTCACCCATTCTTAGGCAGCCTTGTGCTTCCTGGCCCTGAGGAGCTCCCTACATTGATGCTGAACAGATGTTTATACTTTATTGTCTTTAGCCCTATGGCAGCTAAGAAAACCACCCTATCTCAAGGAATCCTTCCAGCCTTGAACTTTTCCTAGTAACAGATGACAGGCATATCCCATCATACCTAGTGTTTCATAACATTTTTGACTATTTCTTAATCCATATAAATGTTATTTTAATTTTCTAGTTCTATTTTTAACTTGGTGTTTTTGGCAGCATATATATACATATATATATATATATGTTATATATAGGTTAATTTGGGGAGAATTGCTATTTTGTATTGAGTCAACAAAATCCATTATGAAAAAAGAACATCTCTCCATTTATTTAGGTCTTCCTTGATTTTAGGCATTATACTATGTAGTTGTCCTTATACAGGTCAGGTTTACTTCTAGTTAGGTCAGCAACCAAATATTTTATGGGTTTTATTTTTTATATAAATGGGGCACCTATTATGACCTAAATGATTCTTGGATTTTGTAGTTAATACATAAAAATGAAAATTATTTTGATTCAATAATCTTTTAACTTCTGACCTTGCTGAACTCCATCACATTTCCTTTCCATCAGAGGACAAAAGTACATGGGTAGGGGTGGGGAATTTCCTTTCTGCTCTAACTACCTTTCTGCAATCAAATATTTGAAGCATTGATAACCTGTTAAGCAAATTCGTTATACTACAAATTAAGGAAGAATACATTTTCTTCTGTGTACTTTAATGTTTCAGGGACTTATAAGCCTAAATGAAAACTCCTATTAATCATTACGTGACATAGAAGTATGTCCAGTTTCATTAAATTCCTTTAGTATTTTTTATGATGTGCTGCAATGAGGGAAAGAAACTTATACTAATACTAATAACTTATACTAATACTGAACTTATACTAATAAAGCATGTCTCTTTAGAGGATTTCTTTTTAAAAATAAAATTTTCTTGGAAATATTTATCATTATTTTTAATACACAAGTGCTCCTAAGAATAGTTTTCTTTCCTTCTTAGTAAACATCAAGATACTGCTTACAATTTCAAATGTGTATCTTGTTTAGAAAGAAAATGTCCTGGGGCGGCCAGGTGGCTCAGCGAGTAAGAGCACCGGCCCCAGTGTCGGGATGACCTGGGGTTCAAATCCGGGCTCATTTACTTAGCACCACACCCAGAAATAACTGGCCGTGTAACCTTGAGCAAGTTACTTAAACCCAATTGCGGAAGGAAGGAAGGAAGGAAGGAAGGAAGGAAGGAAGGAAGGAAGGAAGG
>NW_027187269.1:4547815-4564168 GCF_028583685.1 Petaurus breviceps papuanus
AGGAAGGAAGGAAGGAAGGAAGGAAGGAAGGAAGGAAGGAAGGAAGGAAGGAAGGAAGGAAATGTCCTTAAATTCTGCTGTTTGTTTTGGTTTTGTCTTTTAATATGTCACACGAATAACCGTGGCCTCTTGGAACAAGAACTAGGACTCTCAAATTAACTCTAATTAATTTGCTTTGTTTAAGCCCTTACAGTTTAGGATCATTCAAACAGGAATAACATATTCAAAAACAAAAACAACTTCTGGGTTATAATTAACTTGCACTAACTGTGAGAAGGTGGTCTGAATTGAAAAATGTTTTACTTTTTAAAATGCATTGGCTACAGTTGCTCAGATTTCGGATGCCATGTTGTAGCTGATGTTGTGAACTTGGAGATCTACAGGAATTGTGACACTCAACAGATATAGGAAAATTTGGAGGAAGAGTGGCTTTTAAGGAGAGAAGATTATTACTTCCACTTTGGACATGTTAAATTTGAGATGCCTATGGGACATCCAGGTAGATGTGTTCACTAAATAGTAGGAGTTGTGGAACTGGAGCTCAGATTAGGGCTGTATATTTAGATCTGATGTAACCTTTGTAGAGATGATTATTAAATCCATGAAAGCTAATAAGACTAGCAAAAGAGGAGGGCCCCAAGACACATTCTTGGGGAACACCAAACAAGGGGAGGAGGTACATGGATGATAATCTAGGAAAGGGAATAGGAATGATAGGACAGGTACAAGTGAAGTATTTTGGAGGTTTTTTGTTTGTTTTGTTTTTAGAGCTGAGGAATAACATGCTTTTTATAGACTTCTAGGTGCTGGACAGGGAGTTAAAAAGACTTAATTTCAAATCCTGCCTCAGATACTTATTAAGTGTGTGAGCAAATCATATAACCTGTTCATGACTCAGTTTCTTCTTTTGTAAAATAAGAGTAATAACTTCTACCTCACAGGATTGTTTTGAGGGTCAAATGAGAAAATATATGTAAAGTGTTTTGCAAACCTTAAAGCATTATATAAATTCTAGCTGTTGTTTTGAGAAATAACCCATCAATAAGGAAAGATTGAAGATGAGAGAGAGAGAAAATGTTTGAGCAGGTAGTTTACAAGAGGAGATGGAAGGGGAATAGACTCATGGTCAAATGTTGAGGATTTGGACCACCCAACCCCAGAGTGTTAGAGGAAAAGGACCATTTTCCCCTAGAAAATAAAACTAAAGAGAGGACAATGGAACGCAATGTAGATGGTTTATTTTAGGAAGAAGAGAGAGCTCAGGACATATGGACTACATATCTCAGTAAAGCAGATCTTTAAGAGTTAAGATCTTTAGCTGAGGGAAGCTGAGGAGCTGGCATACAATGCTTGAAGAAATTGGAAATGGGACAGCTAGGTGTAGCAGTGAATAGAGCACCAAAGCGAACACCGACCTTGGAGTCAGGAGGACCTGAGTTCAAATCTGGACTCAGACACAACACAGAAAAACTAGCCCTGTGACCCTGGGAAAGTTACTTAACCCAAATTGCCCTCCCCCCAAAAAAGGAAAGATTAGAAAGTCTTTAACAGCCAGTGCAGACTAAAAATATTATAATGGGGCAAAGGGGTCCCAGTTGAGATTAGATAAAATAAATAGTGGACCAGCTGGTATAAAAATGCTCTTCAGCATTGTTCAGCACTAAACAAATAACAGCAGATGGTCAGGGTAACTCAGGGTTAGAGGTTATTAAGGGATAAGATAAGATAGAACAAGGGGCAAGAACTTAAGAAGGAAAGGAGAGGATATAACTGTCAAGTAAACAGTGAAGTAAAGGATTAAGATTGTGAAGAAATAAAAGGGGGACCAGAGCATGGGTGATAGATTGGAAGAACTGGAACTGAATATAGAGACTAGAAGTCACAGTGAGGATGAAGAATATGCTTAGCACAAATGAAGCAAAAAGAGAAATGAAAGAGGGGGTGTCCCCATTCCACTCAAACATAGGAGGTAGACATTGAACATACATATATGAACATTCATATATTTCTAAATATAGTCCTTTCTAAACTTGAATTTGTCTTCCTAATTCCTGAGCTAAAGAATCTCCAATGTTGCCAACATTCCTGCTGCACACCTCCCACATATTAAGATGACAGCTGCATACTCCTGAAACATATTCCTTACATGATGCATGGTCACATTCTATTATGTCCCAGGAATTTCATTGCAGCTGCTTTGTAGCATCATTTGGGGGTGATTCAGTCACATTAAATATATTAGTTGAAAGTGGCCAGGATATAAATATACCAATGAATAACACAGAAGCAAATCTGGTGAATAAAAATATTTAGGGGAACCACCAGATCTTAGTTGACTCCAAATCACATCCTATTGATAAATGCCCTAATACAGCTGCCTCCCATTTGTAGAAAGAAAAGGTAATCAGGAAGCACTAGTAGAAGTAGTATGTGTCTGACAGGAGCCAGGACCACCTGTCCTAACATAGAGACCTGTAAGAAAGTACAATGAATTGCTTTTCTCTCTTTACCTATACTGAAGACCCTTGGCTTTAATGTGTGTATATACATAAACATACACACACATATACATAAATATTTTGATTAAGGCACTGTGCTAGTTCAATGTCTGAAAAGCAGAGGGACTAAGGAATGTGAAATAAAATAGGAAAAAACATATTGAGACCAGATAATGGAGGACTTTCCACGTGAAGCTGTGGGTTAGTGTTTTATTCTAGAAGAAATAGGAATTCATTGAGGAGTTTGAGAGAAGAAAATGGCATAGTCATGATATTCAATTTCCTTAGTACATATCTTTGCATTAGCTGTACCCCATACCTGGAATACACTCCCCTCCTCATCTCTTCCTCTTAGAATTTTTTCTTTCTCTGAAACTTGGCTCAGCATCACCTTCTACATCAAGATCCCACCAGCTCCTGGTGCCTTCTCTCCCCAAATTACCTTGTATTAAGTTTGTATGTATTTTCCATATACTTACTGTTTGCCCCACCTAACATGGACTCTGGGGCGGGGGTGGGGGGGGATGATGACTCTGCCTGTCTACTCAAGGACTCAAGGACTGCCTGGATTCCAATTGGTTGGAGTCGCCATAGTGTGAGGAAGCCAGCTACTCTAATCATTCTCCACTCCTCCCTCACTCTCTGGCCTATTGCACTACTACCTTGGTCTGATCCACCTACATACCTACTGCCTAATCCCTGTACTGTGACATTTAAAAAGTTTAAGAGACATAATTTCTGGGTAATTAACCATTTTATTAATAATTCTAGCATTTTATTAATAAAAGGATTGGTCATTTGGCCGTCTCTCTCTTGGACCAAAGAACCCTCATGGTGATTGACTTATGGTTTATATATCCATGATAACGTCAATCAACTCCACTTGGTTAACAAGTAATGAGAGAGAATGAATGTTAGAGTAAGAGGTGTACTCACTTCAATAAGAAGCTGGGGAATGTAATGTATGTAATTAATAAAAGTGTAATTAATTTTTTAAAATGACTATGTCATTTACTTCTAAATTGCTTAGCCTTAGACAATCTACCCAAAGAATTTATATCCCCCACCCAAGCTTGAGTAGAACACAAAGAAACACAGTTTCACCTTAAATTAAATTCCTTATAAGATTGGGTGGGATAGCAAAACCTAAGTTGGGAAGAATAATAATCCATTCTGCTATCATCAGTCCTATCCTGCTGAGCCTTGACTTTAGAAAAAGGGGGAGAACTCTGGATCTCCCCAAATTATTGGTTAATAATCATTGCACTCTCCTTTCCTCCTGTGCTCTATTGCCAGCTCCCCTTTTTAGAATGTAAGCTCCTTGAGAGTAGGTGCCAATTTGTTTTCTCATTTTTTATATCCTCAGCACTTAGTACAGTGCCTAGTATAAACACTAAATCAATGTCATCTCTGTAAGTGTGCAGAATTGACAGTTGCTATCCTGTTCCGTTAGGGTGAACCCAAGTGAAAGACTATGGACAGCATCCAGAGCATCCATCCATTTACCTGCCTACCTACTTATTTATCTGTCTATCCATCTGTCTGTCTATCAATCCATCTATTTCTCTAAGCCATTGGAATGACTATAATTATAGTGGGAGAAAAAAGTAGGACCAAAGACAAATTCAGTCTCAGGAGGCTAAAAGAGAAAGATCAATTGCCAAAGGAGATTAAAAAGGGATAGTCAGATTTCCACTTTGACCAGTTTGAGCCTTGATTCCTGCTCTGACCCTGAGATTTCATTGCCATTCCTTTTCCAACTCATTACTCAAATATATCCTTCCCTTAACCTGCTTTGGAATTTCCTTTGCCTAACTGGTACTAAGTGACTTACTAGGTAAGAGTTTTGGTCTAGAATCAGGAAGACTTGTCTTCCTGAGTTCAAATCTGACCTCAGACATTTACTAGCTGTGTGACCCTGGGCAAGTCATTTAACCCTATTTGCTATCAGCTGCAAAATGAGCTGGGGAAGAAAATGACAAATCGCTCCAGTATCCTTGCGAAGAAACTTCAGATGAGGTCATGAAGAGTGAGACATAAATAAAAACAAGTGTCTGCAATCAGAACTTGAATACAGAAGTTTATTTTAAAAGGGTGGGTGCATATTTCCTTTTTCCATGGAGTTTACAGTTTAAATTAGATTGATATGGAAATAAGCAAAGTAGAATAGCAAATATGAAAAGAGTAGCATTGTTCCCAACTCTGAGGACCAGGCAACTTGGTTGGTTAGTATGAGTTCTAAATCTACCCAGGAATTAGTCTGATTCATTCAGAACTTATTATTTAATTAGATCTCAGATTAATTTACTTTACTTCTGGGAGTTTTTGTTTCATTTTTGAACCAATATAATCAGACACTTTGATTAAATAGCAATGGGAAAATCATATTTTAAAATGTATATCCTGGTATCATTTCAAAAAGCAATTTTATTGATATATTTTGTTTTTGTATCACCTAGATTTTCCAATATGCTCCTTATCCCTCTCTCTCTCTCCCTGAAAGCCATCCCTTATGGTGAAGAATAAAAAGTAGAGGGAAAAATAGTAGAAGTAAAGAACATATCAAAAATGTCTATTATTATATGCAAGGTTCTTTACTCATAGTTCCACAGTTTTGCAAATTAGAATGAGATTGTGCTTTTTTTTTGGAGGGGGGAAGGCAGGGAAATTGGGGCTAAGTGACTTGCCCAAGGTCACAGGGCTAGTAAGTGCTAAGTGTCTGAGGCCACATTTGAACTCAGGTCCTCCTGACTCCAGAGCTGGAGCTCTATTCACTGTGCCATCTAGCCACCCCCAAGGTTGTGCCTTCTTGTACCTTTCTATATACAAGACTAGATTGTATAATTTCACAGCATTCAGTTTCTGTCGTTTTGCTGTTATTGTATCCATTTACATTGTTGTAGTTATTATGTATGGTTTTCCTCTTTCAACTTATTTTACTTTTTGTCAGTTCATGACTTCCAATATTTCATTGTGTTCATTGTATTCATGATTTTTTTTATCACATAGTAATATTACATTATATTAATATATAACAATTAGAGAAGAAAATAGGGCCAAAGATAGAGCCTTAGGAGATACCCAGTCTAGGAAGCCAAATTTGTTTAACCATTCCCCAACTCAATTCATTGCTATTTCAAAAGGTTTCCTATGAATATTTTAGGTGTCTATATGGCCTTTGTTTTTGACTATGATTTCATTGATATACATATCTAGCAGTGGGATATCTGGGTCAAATACTGAGTGTTTTAATAACTTTTTTCATAACTCCAAATTGCTTTTCAGAATTATTAAACCAATTCACAGTTCCACCAACAATGTATTGATGTGCCCGTCTTTCTTTAAGTCCTCTTATATTGACTTTTCCTATCTATGTTATTCTAATTTTTTGGGTGTGAGGCAAAACTTGAGAATTGTTTCAATTTGAATGTCTCTTATTCTTACTGATTTGGAGCATTCTTTCATATGACTGAAAAATACAATTTATTAAAAAATTAATTTCTTGTAAAGGAAGATATTTTCCTTGAATGCAAGAAAATTAAAAGACATGGTCACCTAGTCTAAATTGTCAGTATATATCCTTTTTAAAGTCATTGGGGATCTTAGGAATTAATATTTGTATATTGACCAAACAGGTGAATTAATAGAATGAGATTTTTAATAGAGTGAATTCATAATTTTTTCAAAGAAATTGTTTATAACCTATAAAGGTAAATGTTTGATCCCATCCTAAAATTTTTTTATTTTTCTTATATTTACAGATGGACAGAAAAGAAAGAAATCCTTGAGAAAGAAACTGGATTCACTAGGAAAGGAGAAAAACAAAGACCGAGGTAAAATAGTTAATGAACTACAGTATAAGAATCTTTCACTGAGCATTAGCATTGGATTTGGTGGAATTTCTGTACTTCATGAATTCTGTACATGGCTCAGATACATTTAATTAAAATGAAATGCTATACTCAGTCTTTACTGCTTGACATTTGGGATAAGTATTTGGGTTTAATTGAGTTAATAACAGGTTTCATACATATGTATATACATACATATGTGTATGCATATAACACTTTTAAGACTTGAAAAAGCTTTCTATTATAAAAAATTTATTTATTTATTTTTAGTTTTCAACGTTCACTTGCAAAAGATTTTGAGTTTCATATTTTCTACCCTTCACTCTCTTTCCCCTTCCCCAAGACAGTGTGCAATACAATGTAGGCTATACTTATAAAGCATTTTCAAAAATATTATATCATTTTATCCTCACAACAAACATGGGGATTAGATGTTATTGTCATCCCTGTTTTACAGATGGAAAAACTGAAGAAGTCAGAGGTTTAGTGACTTGCCTAAAGTCACACAGTAAATATCAGAGGCTGTATTTGAACTCAGGACTTCCTGAATTCAGATTCAGCCCTCCATCACTTATCACTTACTAGTTTGGCAGTTTGGTAAAGTATTTATGCCTATTATCAAAGTAATTATATATTGACTTTATGCCCTCAGTTATGTAGGATGTGGTGCTAATGACTCTGAAGATAGGGCTCATTTCCTATACAGGTCAGTTGACTGAGCTTAGGCTAAGTGTGGTTCACAGACATAGACTTAATTCCAGATTTAGCCATTTGGCAAATTCGTGTTATTAATGTCAGGGAAAGAGAGAAAACAAATAGGAAAGAGAGGAGGGTGTTGGATGAGGGTATGATTGGCTTTTCCCACCATACTTAGAGCTGGAAGGAACCTTAGAAATCATATACCACAACTTCAAACACTGAGTGGCCATGCCTCACTTTTTCATTTTCTATCAGAAGAATGCTACATATAATGTGTGATCATCCACTAGTGTGCAGCTCTTTACATTTTCCTACCTAAGCCTTATTGTGTTGTTTTTGCCAGTCATAAAAACTAAGCCATCCTAAGGGGGGGGGGGAAGGGAGAGAGACGAGAGAGAGAGAGAGAGAGAGAGAGAGAGAGAGAGAGAGAGAGAGAGAGAGAGAGAGAGAGAGAGAGAGAGGAGAAAGAGAAGAAAGTGACTGAAGAGTTTTTTTTAAAGCCATAGGAAAAAATGAGAAAAAGTTCAGAGTAAGGCACAGACAAGCAGGACAGCCATAAAACTTAACATGTTTAATTTTTATATGCTTTTTAAAAAGCAAGCTAAAACAGACTCAAGATTTCATATAGGGGGCAGCTAGGTGACTCAGTGAATAGAGCACTGGCCTTGGAATCAGGAGGACCTCAGACACTTAACACTTACTAGCCGTGTGACCTTAGGCAAATCAATTGCCCCTCCAAAAACAAAAAAAAAATTTCATATAGAATCTTCTTTTTCTATATTTTCTATGCAGAAATAACAGTGTTGATTGGTATTTGTGAAGTTTAGAATAACAAAATGTATGTGTCTGTGTGTGTGCATACACTTTTAAAGTCTAAATCTTCCTTTCACTGATAAAGGCATATGAAACTAAGGTCAAAGTGTACCATATCAATATGGTTCACTTTACCATGGTTAATTTCTAGAGATATCCTTAATCAGAAAAAACAAATGTTTCCATACTGAATCCAAACTAGTTAGAAAGATAGAGAGATGAATACACATGCATATATATATGTGTGTGTGTGTGTATTATACATAATATATACATGTTTGTACATATGTGTACGTGTCTGAGTCTATGTACAACTAAGTGACACAGTGGATAGAGTGCTGGGCTTGGAATCAGAAAGACTCATCTTCCTAAGTTCAAATGTGGCCTGGGCAAGTTGTATGACCCTGGGCAAGTCACTTAACCCTGATTGTCTACATGTCCTAACCTGTAAAATGAACTGGAGAAAGAAATGGCAATCAACTCCTGCATCTTTGCCAAGAAAACATCCAAATGCACTCATGAAGAGTCAGACACAACTGAAAACAACTAAACAATATACATATAATATATATGTGTATACACTCACATATATACATATATACATATATCATATATATGTATTATTTAGAATGAATATTAACCAAATAACTTTTTAAAAAACCCAGACCTATTCTGGAAAATACTTCATTTCCCTGTAGTTAAAACTTTGCAATTTGACTATAGGAGTAACCCTATTGATTTTGTTTGTGTAGTGCATATGGCTTACTGTTACTGTAATTAAGAGACCTAGATTCAGGTCTCAGCTTTGGAACTCACTATGTAAGTAATTGAGCCAGGTCACCTTACCTTCCTAAGCCTCAGTGTCCTCATCTGCAAAATGAGAATGATAATACTTGGGCTTCCTGTCTCTAGAGTTGTTGTTAGCAAAGTACTTTGTCTCTAGAGTTCCTGTCTTCTAGAGTTATTGTTTGCAAAGTACTTTGTGAACTTTAAAGACTATAGAAATGTACTGGCCTTAGATGACCTTAGATGACCTGTTGAGTTTGAATACTCCTTCAAACATTTCTGAGCTCTATGATTCTGGGCAAATCACATCAAATCTCCAGGTCTCAGTTTCCTCATCTGTAATAGGGACAATAATGGCACCTAACTCACAGGGCTATTGTAAGAACCATATGAAATTTGAAATAATTTGCAAATCTTTTTTTTTGGAGGGGGGGAAGGCAAGGCAATTGGAGTTAAGTGACTTACTCAAAGTCACACAGCCTAGTAAGTGTATCTATCAAGTGTCTGTGACCAGATTTGAACTCAGGTCCTCCTGACTCCAGGGCCAGTGCTCTATTTCCTGTGCCACTTAGCTACCTAGTAATTTGTAAATCTTAAAGAATTAAATAATTGAATGTCATTGTTATTATTATAGAAATGTGAGCTTGATAAGAGAGGGAAAATGGTTTCTCTACAAAGAAGGGACCCAAATGATTAAACAATCATTGACTCTGAGGGATACCTACTATAATGTACTTTCTTTTACACTAATTTGTGATATTATCTGCACATTCCTAGAATTCTTGAGGGTCATGGCCCCATTTTAAAGCTCACTGCAGTCACCCAAGCCAGAAGTTACCAAGCTAAGAGTAACTTTGGCTGAGTAAGTATTTGAGGAAGGAAATAGAAATCTCTCCACAGTTAAGAAAAGGAATTTCAGAGTCAAGTCTCCTAAATTTTCAAGAATCAAAATAATCATTATTTTAACAGCAAATATTTATTGTAATTTTTATAGTTTCTAAAACTTCATAAAGTTGCAAAAAATAAGCACTGAGTTTGATATCAAAGGATATGGGTTTAAACCCCAGCACTGCTTCTTAGTGTTTGTGGTTCTGGGGAAATCATTTAGTCTATCTGAACTTCAGTTTTCCCATATATTAAATAAAGGAGATGGAATAGATGGTTTCTGAGGTGCCAAGCTCTTCCAACAGAACATAAATGCCTTGGGGTGGCTAGGTGGTGCAGTAAATAGACCACAGGCCCTGGAGTCAGGAGGACTTGAGTTCAAATCAGGCCTCAGACACTTAACAAAAAAAACTAGCTGTGTGACCTTGGGCAGGTCACTTAACCCCAATTGCCCTACCTTCCCCCTCCAAAAAGCAAAAAAACAAAAACAAAACATAAATGCCTTTAGGGAGGACTGTCTTCTTTGTTTTTGTAGTCCTGTTGTTTAGCTCAATATCTGACATTAGCAGGATCTTATTTAATTGAATAATCTTTTAAATTAATTAATGTATTTATCAATTAATTATATTTTGTTAATGTACATTATATTATGTAATAATTATAATTTCATTTTAAATAATTAATTATTTAATAATCAAGTCAACAAGCAGCATTTATTAAGTGCCAGCACTGTTGTTAAGCACTAGAGATACAAACAGCCCCTGCCTTCAAGGAGTTCAGAGTCTAACGAAGGAGATCACACGCAAACAACTGTGTACGAACAAGATATAAACAGGATAAATTGGAGGCAATCACTAGGGGAAACTTTAAAGTAGCATTCAATTATATAAATTTTTTTAAACTTTTATTTAAAATAGCATTTAATATTAAGGGTAAGTATATGTTGCCAGTAGGAGAGGGTGAACCATTTTGTATGATGTCAAAAGATGATGAATTTAATGAGTCTGTGACAGGTAGGTGGTGGGGTGGGGGGTGGTGAGCAATACCAAGCCTATAAACAACTTACATTTACATAGCACCTTACAGTTTGTCAAGTGTTTCCCTTCCAAGATGTTTGTGAGATTAAGTTTTACAACTATTATTATTTCCATTTTACAGCTAGGGAAACTGAGGCTAAGATAGGTTTAAGTGATTTGCCTACAGCAGGGGTTCTTAATCTGGAGTGGTCCATTAAGATAGATAGATATAGATAGATAGATAGATGATAGATAGATAGATAGATAGATAGATAGATAGATAGATAGATAGATAGATAGATAGATAGATGAATAGATGGATGGATTTTTAACATAACTGGTTTCCTTTGAAATCTTGTATATTTTATTTGATGCATTTAAAAATATTGCTCTGAGAAGGGGTCCATAGACTTTAACAGACTGCCAAATTAGTAAGTGATAGCACCAGTATTGAAATCTTCCTAACTGCACATCTAGTAGTCACTTCCCTGCACCAGAAGCTTATATTTATGGTAACTATATGGAAACTTTGAGAGGCACTACCTAAGTGTTCTGGGATAGGAACAGTGTGCTATATTATGGCACAGAACCAACAGTTTCATATTGTTTCCTTTCACTTGAATGTTAGCATTTGAGTTTCTACAGCTGCACATGTAAAAATGATAATTGTTTCAGTTTAAGAGCCAGAGAATAAAAAAAACAGGAAATTCTGAATGACCCTTCTCACTGGATCATCTAAAAATAAAGTTGAACAGCTTTTCAGAATGGAATTACTCTCCCACTGGAGAGGGTGTGGTTTATAAATGGTCCATATATTAATTGATCTGATAAAATGAATCATATTCTGTTTTATTGTAAATGTCATTTTGTAATAGCAGGACAATAGTAATATTGCTGTCTCCCTTTCCATCTAAACATGTAACCTGTATTATAGTTTATATTTTTACAAGCACCAATTCCAAGTCGATATTTATAAAGAAAACCTATCATATAAAGACTTAAGCTTTTTCTCCAGACTTTCCCCAAAAGTAATCTTTCTTCTACCACTAATTCTCCCAAGTGTTTTAAAATCCAACTTACTCTCCTAATTGGAAATCTAATCTAAATTGAGTTTGTTATTACTGTACAGCATGTGAATTAGATTATTTCATAATGATCTCAAAGACTATTATATACCTCAGGCTTATATAAAATATAAAATTAGTTGTTATTGTTGTTATTGTTTTAATATGGGGATTATTTAAGTTCTGGCAAGTTTTCTTCCTGCTTAAAAGTTATTACATCATTCTTTTTACAACTTAAGGGCATGGTTATATAAGAGTTCTTAAGCAATGGAACATTACAGTAGTAACAAATTGACATTTTTATAGCTCTTTGACATTAAATGTCAACAGAAAATGAAATAGTCAGCACACCTAGAAATCCCTGAAGGATAAAAATTGAAATGTTTAGACACAGTGCCAGTATTGGATAATAAAGAGCAAAGACAATGTACAGGTATGAAAAAAAATAATCTCTTCACTCTACTTGTATATTCCACCTAGGCAGGTAAAGTATATATGGAGCAGGGGAGTCATCTCACCAATATGAATGTATGGTACCAAAAAAAAGTCCATTTTTCACTGGTCTGTGGATAAAATTATTATTTCCACTGGCCTACTGAATTATAAGCTGGTTATCATTTCTTCTTCTTCTTCCTCTTCATCATCATAGCAAGACTTTATATAACATTTTAAGGTTTACAAAGTGTTTTGTATATGCTATCTCATTTAGACCTCACAACAACCCCATAAGGGAGGTGATATTTTTATACTCATGTTACAGATGGAGAAACTGAGGCTAAGAGAGATTTGAGTGACGTGCCTAGAGTCACACAGCTAGTAAGTGTCTGATGCAGAATTTGAACCTAATTCCTTCTGACTCCAAGTTAGGACTCTATCCGCTGTGTCACCTGGTTTCTGTAAAGGTCGCCTTTTCCCTTTGATTTTCTGTAATATTCATCTTTGACTAAGGGGAGATTTAGGAATGGAGCAGGACAGAGGTGTTATATTAATCAGTCAATCAATCAATCAATAAACAGTTATTAGGCATTTACTATGTGCCAGGCAAGATGCTAAGTGCTGGGGATACAAAAGAGGCAAAACTAGGAGTCACAAAGGGCTAATCCTTGACCCCTTCCCCTCCTACTTCCCTGTTGAGTAAGAGATTTCTATACACCACTAAGTGTATATTCTTCCTTCTTTGAACCCATAGAGATGAGAGTGAGATTCAAGCATCGCCCACTCCATACTATTTCTCTCTCCATTATGAAAACTCTTCCTTTCATGCCTCTTTTATGTGAGATCATTTTCCCCATTCTTCCTCTCTTCCCTCTTCTCCTAGTACTTCCCTCTTTGTCAGCCTTCCATTTTTTTTTGAGATCATCCCAACCTTTTGACTCACACCCATGACCTCTGTCTAAGTAGACTCTTTCTAACTACTCTACTTTTGATAAAGTTCTTATGAATTTCATGTGTCATATTCCCATATGAGATTGCAAACAGTTTCACCTTAGTAAGTTCCTCATGATTTCCTTGTCATGTATATTTTTTTGTCTCTCTTAAGTTTTGAATGTTGAATTTCTGTTTAACTCTTTTTTTTTTGTCAGAAAAGTCTGAAATTCCTCTATTTCATTAAATTTCCAATTTCCCCCCTGAAGGATTACACTTGGTTTTGCTGCTTAGGTTATTGTTGTTGGTTGTAAACCTAACTCCTTTGCCTCCTGGAATATCATTTTCCAAACTGCTCTGTTTCTTTAACATGGAAGCTGCTAAATCTTATATGAGCCTAACTATGGATCCACGGTATTTGAATAGTTTCTTTTTGGCTGTTTGCGATATTTTCTCCTATATGGGAGCTCTGATATTTTGCTATAATATTCTTGAAAGTTTTCATTTTGGGCTCTTTCAGAAGGTGGATTGTTTCAATTTCTATTTTGTCCTTCAGTTTATCTGGGCAGCTTTTCTTTATAATTTCTTGAAATGTGATGTCTCAGCTCTTTTTAAAAATCCTAGCTTTTAGATAGTCTAATAATTCTTAAATGATCTCTACTTGATTCATTTTTCAGGTCAGTAGTTTTAATGATGTTTTCATGATTTCCCATTTTCTTTTATTTTTTCATTCTTTTGACCTTGTTTTATTGTTTCTTGCTAATTCATGAAGTCATTAGCTTCCACTTGTCCCTTTTAATTTTTAAGGAATTACTTATATCAGTGAGCTTTCATACCTCTTTTCCATTTGGTCAACTGTGCTTTTTAAGATTTATTTTCTTCAGTATTTTTTGTGCATATTTTGTCAGGCTATTTTGCATTACTCTCATTTATTTTCCCAGTTTTTCTTCTATAACTCTTATTTGATTTTTTAAAACCTTTTTTTTTTTTGCTTTTTTAAAAAAACTTTCTTTAATTCTTCTAGGAATTCTTGTTGGGATGGTGTCCAAAGTGCATTTTTCCTTCTTTGAGTCTTTACTTTTAGATGTTTTTACATAGTTGTCTTCTTCTGAGTTTGTGTCTTAAGCTTCCCTGTCATCATAATTTTTCCAGCCTATTTCTTGACTTTGTACTATTTGTTAGTAGTGACTTCTGCTCACATGAAGGGAGAGCAGAGGTATTACTGTGCTAAGCTTCAGGGTTTTTTTTTTTTACTCTGCTGTTTTCACAGTTGGTTTTGGGGCCTTTTGGTGCTTCCAAAGTGATACTATCCAAAGACTGGTGGGGTCACTATTTTCCTGGTCTGTGCTTTGGTCTTGGGCCCCTGATCTCTCACAACCACAATTCCTCTCCTCCCTATAATTATAGCTCAGAACAAGGGCCCCTACTCCCTGGTGACTGCAAGCACTCCTCTCCACTCTAGAACTGTGACCTGGAACTGGGTAATGGAAAATGAATTTATCAAATAATGCCCAGTTTGGCACCCATTTCTGACAGAGAGGACACCTGGAATCTCTTTCTGTATTCAGGTGTTCTGTGTTTCAGGTTTCAATCCTCCTACCATCTCTAGCCAGTAAGAGTTGCTCATAATGCTTGCTGCCACTGCCTGCAAGGCTTACACTTGACATTGCCAGTCGTGCTGCATTTCCATTCAGCCCCCACCCCAGTGTCACAGAGATCTCCATCTGAAGTCCTAAGTTGTCCTGGGCTGGAAAAAATGTCTCACCCGGAACGTTTTTTTGGTTATTCTCCTTTAGAGTTTGATTTGACATTTTATTTTAAAGCTGTAAGAGGAGAAATGTTGAGAGAATTCAGCTAAAATACTCACTTTTCTATCCAATGTTGGTTCTGCTCCTATAAATACTATATTAGCAAGGTCACGCTAGAGGTCACAACCTTTAAAATATATATCAGAGACAGTGGGGCCAGGACTAGTAGGCAAAGACATACTATATTCACCAGTCACCAAATTTGGGGAGGGTGGGGAAAATGTTTTAGAGGGATAACTTGTAGTGACTTGAAAAAAAATTTTTTTTTTGCTTTTTGAAGGGGGGAAGGTGGGGCAATTAGGGTTAAGTGACATGCTTGAGGTCACACGGCTAGTAAGTATTAAGTGTCTGAGGCCATATTTGAACCCAGGTCCTCCTGACTCCACGGCCAGTGCTCTATTCGTTGCACCACCTAGACGCCCGTATTTCATTTTTAGTTTATGGAATAAAACAAGCATTTTCCTAACATAATATAATTTTTAAAAGATGATTGCACATAAAACTGCAAATCTATTGTATACAACTTGGTATTCCTTTTGAATATAGCGATGTTATCTTGTAAATTTCCTTTTCTTCTTCCTGCCCTTCTTGCCCCACCCTGAAGATGGCTACCATTGGACACAAATAGGTGTGAATGTGTATATACATGTGTGTATATATATACACACACATATATACATGCATGCACATATATGTATATATGTACGTTGTTCTGTACATACTTCTATTTATCAGTTCTTTCTCTGGATGTGGATAGTATCTTTCTCCATATGCCACTTATTTTTAATTTGTGTATTTATACTAGTAAAAATGATGTATTCACTCAAAGTTTTTCTTAAAACAATATTGCTGTATTCAATGTATTCAATATTTACTGTATTCAATGTTCACTCTTCATTATTTCTTGCAAGTATTTCCATGTTTTTCTAAGATCATTGAGCTCATCATTTCTTATAGCACAGAAGTATTCTATCACAACCATACACCACAACTTGTTCAGATCCTGGAAATTTCCAATCTTTTGCTACCACAAAGAGCTACTATAAAAATCCCACTGGCATTCAGAGTTATAATTACTATTTGTGAATTTCCCTCCATCTTTTTACTCACTATTTTCTTTCTCAGACTCTCTTTTTACTCTCCTCTTTTGCCTTATCTTTTCCCCCCACCCATCTACCTCTTGGAATGGTGTGTGGATTGGGATTGAAAGGATGGGGGGGGGGGGGCGGCCAGGTAGCACAGCAAGTAAGAGTCCAGTGTCGGGATGACCTGGGGGATCAAATCCGGGCTCAGACACTTAGCATCCACCCAGAAACACCTGGCCATGTAACCTTGAGCAAGTTACGTAACCCCAATTGCTTATTAAAAAAAAAAAAAAGGATAGGGGGAGGAACTCTTGTTGTGACTGTTCAACATGGTGGACAGAAGAGTTTTGCATTTAGTATTTGTTTGCTGTGGGACTACCAACAATTATTTCAGCAGTCACTTTCCTCACAAAAGCTCTTAAGGATTCCTTCCCCGACACACACACACACACACACACACACACACACACACACACACACACA
>NW_027187269.1:4564178-4642774 GCF_028583685.1 Petaurus breviceps papuanus
CACACACACACACACACACACACACACACACACACACACACACACACTCCTAAGCCTCTATCCCTTTTTACCTAAGCCTTTCCACACAGATAGGAATTTTTGGATGCACCTTTGAGACTCCTCATTTTAGTCCTAGAGAATCTAGATGCTATGAAAAGCAGTAGTGGCAACTTTTCCGTGTGTTTTGCAAGGATGAAGAAAATCCCTGTCAAAGACTTGAGATAAATCAGTGGCCAACCTTCTAAAAACCCTAGGAGAGGGAGTGTAAGACCTTTAGGGAAAGCAAGAAGCAAAGGGACCCAATATCAGCATGGTATAATCTAATGAGTAACTACACACAGAAGCAGGGGAAAAGTCCTTTGGAGAAAGCAAAGCTATTGTCATTGTTTAAGCCTGTTGCGTGGAAAAGAACATAAGTTTGATGGAAATCAGAACCAAGGCCTCAACTGTTTCGTCTATGTAATCTCTACCGGTCGTTAATTATTCACATGTATAAATAGTGACATTATAAGCTTCCAGATGCTAAAAATGACAGAACAGGGCTCTGGTTTATTTGCAAATGTTCTGAAGGTTTCTATACTTAACCCAAAGTTTTCTTTGTGCCAGTGGGTTATTATTGCCTACTTTGGGTGAGTCACTGTGTGAGGATTTCTGCTTATCACAACTTTAAAACTCAACATTAGGGGCGGCTAGGTGGTGTTAGGTTCCGGCCTCAGACACTTGACACCCACACAAAAAAAAAAAACTAGCCATGTAACCTTGGGCAAGTTACTTAACCCCAATTGCCCTTCAAAAGGGAAAAAAAAAACTCAGCATTACCATGAACCACTGGGCATTCTTTTCTCCGCATGTTGCATTTATCATTCCACTGTTTGCCACTCTGCTTCTCACATGAGGATCATATGATCCTCTCGATTTATTTTTCATGTAGTTACTAGTCCTACTGTCTGCACATTTCCTGTCTCTTCCCTGACTTGCTGACAGAGGGATGTTTTTTGGTTTTCTTAGAGGACGCAGGACAGATTAAACATCCTTAGAGTATGCCCACCACACTCCTCCAAGATCCTTTCCTTTTTTATTCTCTTCCAGTTTTAATGGCAGTAGAAATGGCCTTTTATCTGTTCTAGAAATATATAAAATAAACTGGCTATATTAGTAGTCTCTGAAGTTAAAGTAGCTGCTTAAAAATGTCCCTTCAAAGTGATCTTGGGAGACTTTTGGATTCCCAGAGCACATTTGTATAGTACGAAAGTATTCTTTAAATGGAGGCAGTTAAGTGGCAATGTAAGTAGAGTGCCAGGCTTGGAGTCAGGAAGACTTATCTTCCTGAATTCAAATCTGGCCTGAAACATTTATTAGCTGTGTGACCCTAGGCAAGTTATTTAACCCTATTTGCCTCAGTTTCTTCATCTGTAAAATGAGCTGGAGAAGGAAACATCAAACTACTCCAGTCTCTTTGCCAAGAAAACCCAAAATAAGGTTACAAAGAGTTGAACATGACTGAACAATAACAACAAAAACAATGCAAGTCTTTAAATAGTAATATTTAACATTGTATGGGCACAATCTAATATTATTCGGATTTTTAAAATTTTTGTTATCAACATCACTAGTATTCTGCATAGCCTTTGGGAAAATATTGTGTTTGAGTGTGGTATGTGTGTGTGTGTGCATGCATAGGTGTATACCTGCATTTTTTTAATGTGTATGCTGACAGTGATAAGGATGGAAATATTTTTCCTTGGTGTATGCTGAAATGAAAAATAAACAGCTTGGCTATCTGTCTCTGGAACATCAAAGAAAGATTATTTTGAAAAGTATGGACATGACTGTAAATCACTAACTTGACTTTTTAAAATGTTACCATGTGGGGTAGCTAGGTGGCACAGTGAATAGAGCACCAGCCCTAGAGTCAGAAGGAAATGTTCAAAAACAGCCTCAGACACTTAACACTTGGTAGCCGTATGACCGTGTAACCCCAAATTGCCCTGCTTTCCCCTGCAAAAAAAAACAAAACGAAAAGAAAAAAATGTTATGATGAATCAGATCCCATTTCTATGAGTTCCAAGGTGCCATCAAAATTATTTTATTGTACTAGAATGAATTGTAGTGAATATTGTTGGGAAGTAGTGAACCATCAGCCATATTTGGGAAATGTTCTCCTTTTACCAAGATGTTTGTAGCTATGAGATTTGACCTATGTTGGCAGGCATCTTCAACTTTTTTTTTTTACTATCCTGAGTTGAATACAATCTACATGGACCTCATAATGCTTGGTTTTTGTTAAATCATAGCTTCCCCAAAACCATTCCATCAAACACATTTTCTAGATTAATGAGCACCCCCCCCCCCCCAGCAAACAGTCTGTTCCAGGACTTTTCTTGCATTTTTATTGTCAAAGCATGTAGAAAAAGTCAAATGTCATCCATGTATATATTACAACCTTCCATCTCTCAGTCAAGCTAACAGAAGTGACCTGCATTCCTTTACCTCATTTCCTCCTTAAGTCAATACATCCTGTTTCCTAAATGAAAAATGCAGTTATTGTTAAAAACTGACAGCAGTCTCCTGAACTATCTCCTTCCCTTCTTGCTGTCCTGATTCAGGAGGAGGATGTTGTTCAGTTTTATGGGGAACTAATATTAATCTTATCATTGCAATGATAAAGGGAAAGCAATGACTTTTTATCTGTATTAGTATAATTGCATTTTAATTTCCAGGTAAAAAATGTCAGTATCATCCTATAGTCAATAAGCAGTAATTACTAGGCTCATATTGTGAGTAGAAGAGTTTACTAGATGGGGGGGGAGAACAGTTTATAATGAAAAATCTCAGATACCTAAAAATTGGCAATATACAATATAATAATAATCTCACCAAATGGTTTCCATACCAAACCCAGTTTGGAGTTCTAATGACGTAGGTCCAAGTCCAGCTCTGACACATTAATAGCAGTGTTATTATGAACATATCACTTAACCTCTCAATGTACCAGACTACATTCAGACCATAAGTTCCAGATCTGGAGTATATCTACCTAGGGAGAAGGAGATTGCAGTGAAATCACAGGTCAAGTAAAAAGAAATGTGTCTCAATATATGTTTAAAGAAACAAACTTGATTTTGATGTGTTGATTTTACCAAGGGTAGTTACGACTTGTGTTCACGTGCATAAACTGCTTTGGAAAACCATGGTTCGATTTAATCAAACAACTGACTGTTATGAAAAGGACAAATGTGTAACTGATTATCACCTAATTGGTTGAATTCAGCTCCTCACCATCACTAACAACTACCACCACCAAAAATGAAGCAATATAAAATAGTATGTTTACAGGTAGAATAGTATACAATAGTATTTTTAAAGTACAATTTCCACACTTCAGGGGGAAAAGTACTGGTTTTCTTTAACTTGCTACTTAAGGAAGATAATAGTAATAATATTTAAATTGTGCCTATGTGCCAGGCACTGTCTAAGCACTTTACAAATAATATTTCATTTGATTCTCATAACAGCCCTGGTAGGCCGATGCTATTATTATCCCCATTTTGCAGTTAAAGAAACTGAGGTAAACAGAGGTTAAGTGACTTACCTAAGGCCATACAAGTAGTCTGAGTCTGGATTTGAACACAGGTCTTCCTGACTTTTGGCCTAACTGTCTAACACTCTGACTAATGTCCACAGTTAGGGAAAATGATAACAAAAGTGGTGAATTCTGTTTAAGTTTACTTTTCTCTTCCCAGATATCATTAATTGTTGATTTAACAGAAATCTTCTACCAAGATTTCCACCCTTGGTAAATTAAAATGTTTCTGGCAATTCGCACCTTTTTATGAAATATAAAACTTGTGGAATTTCAACATATTCATAGAAATATGAATTTATTTTCATTTCCTAATAGGTTATAATTAGAGAAAAATGGTTGTCTTTAATGGCCATGGAAGTCAACATTTTCATCATGCCATGCCCTGAATGTTTTCCCTTTGTATATAAACTTTGTGCTGAGTTTTCTTTTAAAACTGTTCATAATTTAATGCTCCATCATATGCAGTTAATGTGTTTACTTACTTCTTTTTTAAAATTTTATTATTTCTTTATTTTTTGTCCTTTATGGATGGGGAAGGCAAGGCAATTGGGGTTAAGTGACTTGCCCAAGGTCACACAGCTAGTGAGTGTTAAGTATCTGAGACTAGATTTGAACTCAGGTCCTCCTGATTCACTGCACCATCTAACTGCCTCTGTTTTCTTACTTCTATGCAATACACTTATTGCCTCCACTCAACCTTTTGTTTCTGTTCTTACAGCCATTCTCTCTTCTCTTCACCTACACAAATCTTAAACTTTACCCATATTTCAAAATGCAACTCAAGGCCATGAATCCTTAATTATTTCTGCCAAACTCCTGAATTTCTTAAACTACATGTCTTAGCCCTTAATTATAGATTTTACTGTATCTTTTCATGAGATGCCAGATCAAGAGCTATATTTCAAAACCCATCTAAAATAAACCCTTTGTTCAAACCCAGATCCTCTGACTTTTGATTGTTTAATGTATTTTCTATATCGTCTCTCCCCAATAAGCTCCTTAAGGCTGGGGACCTTATCTTATTCTATGTTACCCACAGAATCTAATATAGGTCCAAGAGTAATAGGTTCTGGGGCAGCTAGGTGGCACAGTGAATAGAGCACCAGCCCTGGAGTCAGGAGGATCTCAGTTCAAATCCAGCCTCAGACACTTAACACAAAAAAACTAGCCATGTGACCTTGGGCAAGTCACTTAACCCCAATTGCCCTGCCTTTCTCCCCTCCAAAAAGACAAAAAAAAATTTTTAAGAGTAATAGCTCTTTAATTAATACTTAATAAGATGGTAATTAATTTGAAAATTTTTATTTTACAGACTTCAGGATTTGGGCTTTACCCATGATAGTTCCAATTAATGCAAATCAAAGAGTTCCCTCCAAACATAAACATTAGGGATTATAGCTATTTTTCTGTTTTTTTCTTTTTTCTTCTGATTTGAATTCATATTTATTTGATTACCTAGGAAACTAATCTGCATGTAGATATTCATTTCTAGATATTTCTCTGTCATGCCTCAGCTAGGGTGCCCTCCTGGTTTCTAGCTCCCTTCTATGTATTATCTTCCCCCACTAGTGTGTAAGCACCTTGAGGACAAGAGCTCATTGCTTGAATGTGTATGTCCAATCCTTAATATAGACATGGCACATAGTAAACACTTAAAAAATGCTTTAACTCACTATCTATCCTCCCTCAGTCTTAATAATAGGGACAAATAGAAATACATTCTCCTATTTATTCTTTTATTTTTTTTTTGGAGGGGGAAAGGCAAGGCAGTTGGGGTTAAGTGACTTGCCCAAAGTCACACAGCTAGTTAAGTGCCAAATATCTGAGGCTACATTTGAACTCAGGTCCTCCTAACTACAAGACCAGTGCTATTTATTCTATACTATTATGACTTTTTGCCAAGAAAACCCCAAATAAGATCATAGAGAGTTGGATGTAACTTAAATGACTAAAAAACATTATGACTGACCTATTTCTCTTTGTTTTGCTAACTGTGAGAGGCTTTTAGAAATTATTTTTTACTTGATAATCTCCAATTTATCCTGTTTATAACTTATATGTACATAATTGTTTGCATGGTTTCCCCCATTAAACTATGAGCAACTTGAGAATAGGGATTGTCTTTTGCCTTTTTTTTTTAATACCTATCACTTAGTACAAAGCCTGGTACATAGGGAGAATTCAATAAATACTTCTTGACTTGTGTTGATTTATTTGCTAGAATTTTATGTAAGGCACAGTTTTGCAAATGTTGCTTTGAATTTATGTGTTTCCATCACCAAATAGTTTTGGAAATAAATATAAGACCAGCTTTATAGAATCTAATTACATCCCTTTAGGCACCATAACTAAAATTTTGGGCCTCATCATCAGATAAATGTTTATTATCCACCAAGGGGGACATGTATATTCCCTCCAAGCTCACATAAATGACAGAATGGAAAAAAAAAAACTGCATGCAATCTAGGTAATTATCCTTTTTATCATTTATTTATTTATCAATATTTATTAATTTGTTAATATTAACTATTATCTAGTTATCAGAGCTGTAACTAGGTCAGGATGACTGAGATTTATGTACAAGTGTCGATTCTCCAGATAGTGAAGGAACTTCTTCCATGGCCTAGACCATCCACAGCCTTCCAGTTTTCTTTCCTGACTCTCCAGTCTGTATCCTGCAATATAAATCCCTCTTCCCTTGCCTGACTGCTGCTCTCATCAGTAGCTCCATTTTACAGTGAGGAAACTGAGACAAACATTGTTTAAATGATTTGCCCCAGGTCACACAGTCAAATGTCAGAGACTGAATTTGAGCTCAGGTATCCCTGCCTCCAAGCCTGGTGCTCTATCCACTGTGCCACCTAATACCACAACATTTCTTGTATATACTCCTCTCCTCTAACACTATCAACACCCCTGTGTAGACCCTTGTTGATTCATGTCTACTATTGAGTCTTCTTGTCCCAAGTCTCTTGTACACACCAAACAATCCTTCATTCAGCTGTCAAAGTGATATTCCTAAACAAGGGACTCCATGTCCCACATCCAGACATGTTTACTGTCTCTTATGCCTAGAAAACTCTCCCTCCTCATTTCCTTCTCCTACTGGCTCCCTTCAAGTCTTGGGTAAAAATCTCACCTTCTACAGGGAGCCTTTCCCAGTTGCCTTTAATTCTAGTTCCTTCCCTCTACTGATTATTTCAGATTTATCACACATATGTGTATATGTGTGTGCATATATGCATATACTTGTATGTATGTAGTCAATTGTCAACTTTCACGGGGATTAATGTTCTTAGAAAACAGTGAGAAAGTAAAAAATGTGAAGGTTCTCCCCAGTGGGAAATAGGAGATTAGGTTCCCATGATCACCAATAACTGTAATCTTTTGCTAGAGATTGGTGAAAATACACTTTTCTGCATATAATTTTTATAACAAAACATTAATTCTGATAATTTGCACTTTTCCTAACACTGTAACCATGAAATAACCCACAAAATGCAGTACATAAAATAAAACTTATAACATTCAAAACATTTTTCTCACTAGCAGTTCCCTAGAATTCTGTGAACTTTTGTACTAACATCTCAATAAAAAACAAACAAAACTGATTTCATACTATTCACTTTTCATTACACACAAAATCTTACAGTACCATGAATACTATACAACAAATAAAATTCTTCAAAACGAAAACATTTTTTAACCTGAATCTTACCTTCCATTGTGTTAGATGGTGGTATGAGGGCATTGTACTGTATACTATACTGCTATAAACCTCTCTACCTTGGCTGCCCTCTGAAAACTGATGGAGAGGTTGCTGGAACTATAGACATTGCTGTTGGAAGACCCTGAGACTGGTGAGGTCTAGACATAGCTTTAGAACACAGAGGACATGCAGTATACTGTGAGTGCATAATTATAAAACAGAAGTTGAGTTTTAAAGCAAACAAGGAAAATATGCAAGAAATGCACAGGGAAGTGAACAAGACCAGTGATGCTCCTGTTAATTAATATACCAGCTGCTTCACAAACTTGCACAGGCCTCTCATTTTTCTCTCTACTATGCATAGTCGGGACTGTGCACAGGCCACCAATGCAAAAGTGAAAATGAGGTTCCTAATGAAATAACATAAATGCTTGAGGTGCTGAAAGTTAAATGCAAGAATGTTGAGGTTTGCCTGTAGTTTCTTTGTACATAGTCATTTGAATATTTTCTTCCATATTAGACTGAGAGCTTCTTAAAAGCAGGGACTATCTTTTGCCTTTCTTTATATATCCCCTGTATTGAGTGCAGTGCCTGGAAAATAATAGATGTTAAATAAATGTTCGTTCACTGACTTCTTGTTGGAGGAGTCACCTTGTTAAGTTCAGAGAAGCTGGCCTCCAGGCTTTTTCTCTTCAGATTTGGAAGGGCCATGGTGACCATGAAACAAGCGAAAACACAAAGTGGCCCTCAGTCCTGTGAGGAACAGCGACAAAGTGACAGAGAAGGGACAGAGATGCTCAGGATCACACAGTTCACACACCATTTAGAAATAATTCAATTGTTAATATTCTTCACATGCAACTTTGCACACCACTGGGGCAATTGCACAACATCTACATAAACCTTCGTGCTGTGATACTACTAATGCATCATAACTACCAGAGTGCAAAAAAGTAGCAGATTAGTGAAAAGATGGCTCATGCATTTTCCTAAGAGAGGAACATGAAGAAACTGGGGAAGTTTTCTTTGTCCTTCCATAGACAAGATACACCATTTCTTAGGGCATATGAGTGTCGGAATGAGTGTATGAATATAATTTTAACTTAACATCACTTGCAAAGGATGAACAACTAGCAATATTCTTTAAGAATTTGGTAAGATTTTACACACTAAGTCAACTTATTCTTAGATATCTGATGACTTCACTGAGAAAGTAGTTGCAAAAGAAGCCCACAAATACCAAGGAGAGTTAGTGGAAATGAATAAGTAATAATAATAAATATACAAAAAATAAAATGAAAGAGACCAAAGTTTTGTAGACTATTTCGAAGTCTCACATAAATATTTGTGATAAAAATATCACAAAAAATATTTAATTTTTTTCAAGATGAAAATTAAAAGCACAGGGCAGCTAGGTGGCTCAGTGAATAGAGCACTGGCCCTGGAGTCAGGAGGACCCAAATTCAAATCCAGCCTCAGACATTTAACACAAAACTGGCCTTGTGTAATGGGAATGTAAATTTTAAAGATCTTCCCTGCCCCTAGGCTAAAGTGCACCTGGAACCTGGGGGTTGGGAGGCTTGTTTTTCAGTAGATACTTCTTGATTGGCCAGTGGGTCGAGAAAGTTGTTACATTCTCTGAGCCAGGAGAAGGCTATATAAGCCCTGATGTGTAGCTTTGTTTTGGGGCTCACTTTGAGAAGTGTTCTGTGATTTGATATGGATTCTGGGAAGCCATTGTCCAGAGCCCCCTGGCTTTGGAACCCAGATGTTGAAACCCAGATGTTGATTGGGTATGGATGTAATGGTTGGACAGTTTGAAATCTGTCTACTTGATCTGTTTCTGTCTTGATAATTCTGTCTGTATATTCTGAAGTTTGGGGTGCTGACCTCTTTCCCCTGAACTAGGTAAATGATACATATTTGACTGATTAAAGTAAGCTTGTTAAACCATTTTGAGTTGCTTTCCTTTAACAAAGCAGATCCAAGAACCTGTATTGGCAGCAAACCCTGAGGACGCTTGGGGTGCTTGCTGCTATACCGTGTGACCTTGGGCAAGTCACTTAAACCTATTTGCCCTACCTTCCCCCCTCCAAAAAGCAAAAAAAAATTAAAAGCACAATATGTGGCAGGCACTACATATCATAATAAAAACATGACAGTAGGGGTAGCTAGGTGGCACAGTGAGTAAAGCGTCAGCCCCGAAGTCAGGAGGACCCAAGTTCGGTTCTGGCCTCAGACACTTAACACCCACACAAAAAAACTAGCCATATAACCTCGGGCAAGTTACTTAACCCCAATTGCCCTCCAAAAGGCAAAAAAAAAAAAAATGACAGTATTCATTAGTTTCTGGTCCTTTGGTATCTATAAGATACATAATTTATGAGCTTTATGCAATAGTTCATTAATGGAGATCAAATTAAATTTATCATACATTAAATGCACATGCTATGGGAAAAATAGAGCAGCTAGGTGGTATAGTGGATAGAGCACTGGGCTTAGAATCAGGAAGACTCGTCTTCATGAGTTCAAATCTGGCCTCAGACACTTACTAGTTTGGTGACCCAGGGCAAATCATTTAACCCTGTTCACCTCATTTCCTCATCTGTCAAATGAGCTGAGAAGGAAATGCCAAAACACTACAGTATCTTTGCCAAGAAAACCCCAAATGGGGTCACAAAAAGTTGGACACAACTGAAAGGATTCAACAACAAATGTGTGCAAAGCATGCTACTAGGTAAAGTAAATATAACTATAAATATGAAACAGTCCTTCCCATCAAGGAATTCATACCCTACTAGGGAATGAGGTAAGAGAATATGTTAAATACATAAGTAGGATAGTATGAGGGTCAACAGAGAAATTTAAAGGAATTAAGAAAATCTGAGGGAGGAGGAAATACCTTCACTTGAAGAAGTCTTCAGAGATGAGATGGCAGCCAGCTAAATAAATTAGTAGCTTCTGAAAAATCTTCATTTAAAATTTTCTACCTTGCAAAAGTTTGTCTGAAAGAGGACTGCTGAGTATTTTATTTTTGTTTTTATAACGAAATCCTGTTCTTTAATTCCAGAATTTATACCCCAGGCTTTTGGAATGCCATTATCCCAAGTAATTGCTAATGACCGGGCCTACAAACTGAAGCAGGATTCTCAGAGAGAGGAGCAGAAAGATGCGTCTGATTTCGTAGCTTCACTTTTACCATTTGGAAGCAAGAAACAGAACAAAGAACTCTCAAGCAGTAATTCATCTCTTAGCTCAACCTCAGAAACACCAAATGAGTCAACATCCCCTAACACTCCAGAACCTGCTCCACGTGCCAGGAGGAGGGTAAGCTTGCCTTTATTCTTCTGTGATGCCTAGATACCCTATGTGTAGATTTTAAGTAAATTAAAGAACCATACGCAATCCCACCTGGAATCTAAAATTTTAGCTTTTGTCCGTACAGCAGAAAACTATTAACATAATTTTATTTTGTCTTTTTTTTTTTGAGGGTGGAAGGCAGGGCAATTGGGGTTAAGTGACTTGCCCAAGATCACACAACTAGTAAGTGTTAAATGTCTGAGGTCGGATTTGAACTCAGATCCTCCTGATTTCAGGGCTGGTGCTGTATTCACTGTGCCACCTTTTAGCATAACTTAATGGAAAGAGATCACCTGGATCATCGATCACGGGACTATAGAGGCTAGAGTAGGAAAGGTCCTTAGAGGTCATGGAATCCAACTTCTTAAACTTTCTACTTAGGAATTGGGGCCTAGAGAAATCATGTGACTTGCTAAAGGGTGACCCAGGTATTAAGTAGCTATTCTCATGCCTTTTAACTCCAAATACAATGATTTTCTATCATCTCAATAAGGATTTGGAATCAGGAGACCAGAATTCGAGTCTCAGCTGAGATTTTATTCCTTGAGTGCTATTAAATGGGGATAATAATACCTTTACATTCATAGAGTTGTTTATGAGGAAAACACTTTGTAAGGTATGAAGTTCTGTCTAATTTTGTGATATTATTTATAGTTTAGTGTAGAAATAAATAGGTTGATAGTTCTCATCAGTGTGTCTTGAATTGAAATGAATTGAATTGAAATAACAGCAGTCCCTATAAACCCTAAAGAAAGGGTTTTTGTAGTTTCTTTTTTTTCCTAATCAAATTTTGCTATGGAAGCAATGATAAATATTTTGTTAATTCAAAGAAAGGTTTTGTAACCAGTCTTGTGGATTATTGGCTAAGGCAGGCAATAATTTCATCCAAAATGTTCTATCCATTTGAATAAACAACATATCTCTTTTATGTATCTTTTAATGAAGTGGTGTCAAACTCAAGTAGAAAAAAGAGACCCCTAAATCATATATAAGGATCCCTGTGGAAGCATATTGACTTAGAAAACTACATATTGATATTATCTATGTTTTATTGTATTTTCATTTAGCTTGTTAAATATTTTCCAATTCCATTTTAATCTGGTTCAGGAATATTGTGGGCCATATGTGATTCATGGGTTACTTGTCTGACACTTTTATTCTAATTAGTGGTTTCTAATAATGATAATAATAAAAAATCTAATAAATAAATGGACTAAGTTATCCCTAGTTTTTAACCTTTCACTCATTCTATATAGCCTTTTACCCAGTGTTTTACCTATTATAGTTCATGTGCCTAATTAAGCACCCATCAGCAGTAAATATGAGTGGCTAGATGGCACAGTGGATGGAGTCCTGCAGTCAAAAAGACTTGAGTTCAAATACAACTTCAAACATTTACTAGTTGTGTGACCCTGAGCAAGTTACTTAACCCTGTTTCCCTCCGTTTCCCCATCTATAAAATGTACTGGAGAAATAAATGGCAAATCACTCCAGTATCATTGCCAAGAAAAACCCAAATGGGGTAATGGAAAATTGGACATTACTGAAACAATGTACTGACTCTCCTGATATCTGCTACTTAATAATACTAATAATAATAATAACTAATATGCAGATAGCACCTACTTTATACCAGTCACTGTGCTTACACTTTAAATGTTATCTCATTTGATCCTGGAAGGTAAGTGCTATTATTATCCACATTTTTATAAATGAGGAAACTGAGACAGAGGTTAAGTGACTCATCCAAGATCAAACTATTACATGTCTAAGGCTGGATTTGAATTCAGGTTTTCCTGACTCTAGGCACAGCACCCTGTCCATACACATCACCAAGCTATTCCCATCTGTATTGAGAAGGTATAAAAGGATATGTCAGTCCTCATTTTTATTTAAGTTTTAAGGAATTGTTCTCATAGCACTACTGCCTTTTAAAATTTAACTTTTTAAAGAATATAAATTCTTGAATGTCTAATCAGATTCCTTTGACTTGATTCTATTTTCTGATTTTTTTTTTCTTACTTAAATTTGGTGGGCAAGTCAAAATGCTTTAATTGCACTTTCTCACCTCTTCTCCCTTTGGAAAATGAGGTCTCTTGTTGAAATTGCATGTAGCATGACATTATCTCTCTACCCCTTCTTTGTGGTAGGTTGGTGACTTTTTCCAAAGGCCTTTAAGAAAGCATTTTCCCTTATATTACAAACAACCTAATTAAATCAAGCAAAGTTATTTCAAGTTATTTCAATCAACAGTTGTGACCAAAAATATTTACTTGATGTGACCTGGATTGTGGTTGTTTTTATTTTATCCATCTGTACTGATTGCATATGTGTGTGTGTACTTTACAGGGTGCAATGTCTGTGGACTCTATTACAGATCTAGACGACAATCAGTCCCGACTATTAGAAGCATTACAACTGTCTTTGCCAGCTGAGGTTCAAAACAAAAAAGAAAAAGCAAGAGATAAGAAACTGAGTCTAAATCCTATTTACAGACAGGTTCCCAGACTTGTGGACAGCTGCTGCCAGCATTTAGAAAAACATGGTAAGTGACCTTCTGTATCAACAATATCAGATAAAGAGAAGACAAACAGCATTCATGTGAAAGCTCCATTGATTGTACCTGGGCTAGTTTGAAATTTATAATTTAGCCTCTGACTTAGATATTTGCGTTCTGAAGAAATGTTATCAATGTGAAGAAATTTTTTTTCTAAACAACTTAAAAGGGTAGCCAAAATTTCAAGGTAAACTAGTTAGTATATTTATCGAAAATAAATTGGTATGCTTCTCACAAATCATTCAGACTTACATAATTATTTGTTAATTAAATTATGGATAACAACTTATACAAAATACATACTTTAATTTACTGGATGTAATTCAAAGCAATACAATTGTATTTCTTGAAAAATATCCTATTTTTTTCAAGTTTTCCACTCATCTTGATCAGTTCTTCCCCTTATTATTCTGAATTGATAGATTTTTACTATAGATATATTTTAAATGCATATATATATATATATATATACACTCCTTAAAATTTAGAAGTAAATGTTTCAGTAGATGGTTTCCTGTCTTAATTAGCTCATTCTATTTGTAGATCACCACACACTTTATAGAGTACATTGGCCATACTTAATGAAATTAATCAGTTCACAATAATATAACATGTTTTATGCTAGATGAAAATAGTAATTGGGGAATTTTGCTATCATGTAGATTTTTCATTTTGCCTCTAAAATCATTATCTGTTTCTAAAATTATTACTATATCTGATGAATTCAGGGTCCTAGAATAAGTTAATTCTGTTCAATTCAACAAATATTTATGTGCTAGAAATTGTGCTAGATGCTGGGACTATAAAGACAACCAAACCCTCCCTATCATTTTCCTGAATGCCTTTAAATCTGTTCTCCAAACATCTAGGATTATCCCCAGTTTCCTTTTCTTTCTATGTCACAAACTGCTTGATGAAGCATTCACTTGCTTACAAGATTTAGAGCATTTCTATTTAAGCAATGACTCTTCTTTATTGGTTAGAATTAAAGCCAATATCCCAGGGTTCCCCTCTTCAGTCCCTCCACTTTTGGAAGGATGAAATTTTCATCAAAGCAAATCACAAATTTCTCAGTTGCTCTGCCTTTGGCTATGAGACACTTCCAGTAGATGCTTGAATAGTTAAAGGACTTTGTCACTCTAATGGCATTCTTCTCTGCCAAGTTTATGTTCTGTTTCCCAAACTCCTCTTCTAATTCCTCCTGTCCAAGTGTCTGCAGTCCAAAATAATATACCATCTGCTTCTCCCTCCTTTAATCCTCAACCACATTTCTCCATCATTATTTCAAATGAAGAGCACTGACTATTTTTCAAAATAAGGTTTGAAACTCAAAATCTGGTGGAAACTAATAATGTAAATCAGAAGTTAAGCACTTAAAAAAAAACAAAATAAGGTTTGACTTTAAATCTTACAAATGAGTATCAAAAATCCTTAAAACCTCCCATAAAATAATTTAACTTATAAAATTTCTATCAGTTCCACTGTTTTTATGCCTTCTGTATCAATCTCAGCTGACATACTGTGATTATATTCTATTTTTAAACATTTTATGAATGATCTACTAAGTTACAGGCACTATGCCTTTTCTGCCTTCAGATAATAAACTGTGTTCTCCCAAACACAAATTTCAGGGGAAAACAAAGTGAAAAGAGAGCCAAACTATATGATATCACAATTTTTATATTCAACATCCAATTCTCTAGTTCTGTGTTCCCAACTGCTTTGATTTTTCTGGCTAGCTTAAAGGAATCTTTTCTTTTTTTTTTTTTACTAAAATAGTGAAGTCATGGCACAGAAATTTGAGAGAGAAAAAGATATATATATATAGAGAGAGATATACACATATATATATATATACACTTACATTCCTATATAGAAATGGGTATTATAATTTGCATTTCTTTGTCTGGCTTATCTTTTCTTTGATGTAAGTCTATTTTCATTATTCTGAGTTAAGGAATATTGACTCTATAGAATTTTTCTCATCTTTGATGCATATCACACTAGAAAAGTATCCTATCCATAAGAAGCAAAAGAACAAAAGCTTTGGGAGTATTAACCCAGAACCAAATAAATTAAAATGGCACAGTCCATGTCAATGCCATGACCTCCACTAAAGTCCTGCTCCATTGCCTTATCTGTGCTGTGGAGAGAACCTGGTATTCTAGAAGTCTCTACCAGATCTGGGAGATTCTGCCAAGTTGGAGACACTGGAAGTATGGAAAGGAAAAGAAAGTAATACCTCATTTACTCAGAGGTCATTTTCTGGCATCCTTAACTAGAACGCTGATTCAAATCTAACCTCTATTATCCATGTAACTTTGGGCAAATTGCTGGGACACATTATGCACATCTCTAAAATGTGAAAATTGAAATAAATGGCCTTTGAAGTCCCTTCCAGTACTAGACCTGTGAAACAACAACGGACCTAGTCCAAAACAAAATAAATAATAAACACAAAGAAAAGAAGGAAGGAATGATGGGGGAAGGGAGGGAGGGAAGAGAGGAAAGGAAAAAGGAAAAGAATGAAGGCGGGAGGGAAGGAAAAAAAAGATCAAGGAAACTGAGCAGTTACCATGTATTTTACAAAGTCCATGTGCTAATAGCCCATATACTTTTTTCATTGGAGAGCCCTTCTAGCTCTCACTCAGTTCTGACAATTCCATAACCACTTAATGAGAATCTATTATTGTAAAAGTTGAAAATTCGCAGATTGGAATCAAGTCAACCTATTGACACATAATGGGCATTTGACCCTAAACAGGACATTTAACCTGTCAGTAGTCCAGGAAACTTTCTTAAGAATGTTAGAAAGCAATTGCAGATCAGCATTGATACAGGGAGTTTGCTCACTGAAAGCATTGAAACAATTGTTCTGGAGTTTAACACATGGTAAAGAGCTTGGTCATCGTTTTATTTATCTACTTTAACAGATTAGAAGCATTCAAATAGAAATTAAAAGTGGGGATTGAATGAATTATTGAATTTAAATATTTGGAAGAGTCCTAAGATATTTTATAACCTCTGACTCTTATTTTTCAGAAGAAGAAACTGAGGCTAAAAAAAAAAAGGTTGGCCAATTTGGCAGGGCTAAGTTAGATTATGGGAGAAGCATTCTCTTAGGAACAGAAGGAAAAAAGCTAGTTTAACTCCTGACTATGAGAGATAAGACAAAAACAACAACAAACAATCGGATGGTGATGATGATGAAATTGAGTCAAGAAAAGGTTTCTTATGTTTTGTTTAATCATACAAAGAAACATTAAAGCATTTTCGATATATTTCCATTAAAATTATTTAAAATGTTCAAAGGTTATGATAAAGTTCAGTTACTTGGAAAATTGACTTACGTGGAACAGTACCTCCCCATCGTATATGGAAAAATGAGTCATTTCTGAACTTTGGTTACCTACTCCAGAATCTTCCTGTGCTGCCTATTGCCAGGCTGGTTTTTTTTTAAATAATATTCTTTTGCTTTGTTTTTGTTTGACTTTCAACAATATGAAACAATGAAATAGGGTTGTTTGCTTCATGTGTTGTGTTTGTAGGTCTCCAGACAGTGGGAATATTCAGAGTTGGAAGCTCAAAAAAAAGAGTAAGACAGGTAAGATGGGGAAAAAAATATCTTTTAAATGCCTTTTCCAGTTTATCATTAATACAACTTGGGTACTTTGTCCAGTGTTATTCATCAACAAGCTTTTGTCAAATATCTATTATGTGTCATGTGACACATAATAGATATTTGACAAAAGCTAGGTGATAAAAGGGAAGAAAAAAAGCATTTTATATAGGGCTTCCACTGTGTCAGACATTGGACTAAGTACTTTCATAATATTATCTCATTTGAGACTCATAAAAATCCTTGCTTTTATCTTCATTTTATGGTTGAGGAAACTGAGGCAAACAGGGTTAAGTGACTTGCCCAGGGTCACACAACTAGTAAGTATCTGAGGTCAGATTTGAACTCAGCTTTTCCTGACTTTATATCTATGCTCTATCCACTGCACCACCTTACTGAGGATACAAAGACAAAAATCAATTAGCCTCTACCTTTAAGGAACTTAAATTCTAACAGGAAAAGCAATAGGTATGTAGAGAAGTAAATACAAAATATATTCAAACTCTTTTGGGGTGGAGAGAGCTAGCAACTGGGGGAATCAGGAGAGGTCTCCTGTTGGAGGTAGTTTAGTAATAATACCAACAGCTCCCATCTCTGTACTCCTTTAAATTTTTCAGCGTTTTTCCCCCATGACAATCCTGTGGAGTATATCATGCAAATCTCATTATTCCCCTTTTGCAGATGAGGAGGCTCATCTTGATGTAGCAGTATTAGTGCGCGTAAAGATGGTTGTTGACATGTCTTTTCAACTGTGAGGTAGTTTTTGAGAAGACAGCAGTACCTATCCATGGCTTTGTGGTAAAAGGGATGCAAACTGTGGAGTTTGTTTGTTAAAAGGAAATTTCAAATAATGCCCTCCTTTGGCTTGGCCCAAATGGAAAAATAAGGGGTTCCAGCTAGTGTTTAAAAAAAAAAAAAGGTCAAATTTAATGAAGCTGAAGAAATTACATTTCACTTACAATACCTGACACTGCCTTGGGTAAATGTCCATTCACTTACCCGAACTGATGAAGTTAAAGGGGATTTCAAAAGACTTTGGCATGCTCAAAGGCAGAGGCTAATATATACCCCAGCTCATTCAGAGTAGGAAACCCTTATTTAAAAACACATTTTTGCAACCACTCTTCTCTTCCCTGGGATTTCCTCCATGATATCTTCTTATGTATTTAAAGACCTTACAGATAAGATTGTTCACAATCTTTGGAAAATCATGGAAAAAAGGCAAGGTGCCTAAAGATGAAAGAATAGAAAATATTATAGTAATTTTTCTAAAAGGGACAAAATGGTAGATTCTAGAGACTCTAAGTCAGTGAATTTCACATAGAACTTAGAAACAACCTTACTAAATCTGGCATAAATATAGTAAACTTCCAGGAAGAGAAGGCTACCAAGGGTGAAGTAACCCATTTTGGAAAAACAGAGCAAGTTAAAGTTTCCCTGTTTGATCAGTATTGGGATTGGGCCTATGAAGAGCCCAAGCAAGATAAGGAAGGAAGGAAGGAAGGAAGGAAGGAAGGAAGGAAGGAAGGAAGGAAGGAAGGAAGGAAGGAAGGAAGGAACGAAGAAAGGAAGAGAAGGAACAAGGAAGGAAAAAAGAAAAAGAAAGAATATAAATAATTCCTGTCTCATAATAGTCTTACCAAATTGCAAAAGCTTCAAGTTTATATATGGGGAAGGCCTATAAGTTTGTTAGATTGGCTCAATTCAGAGAAGTTTGTCACTAGGTTGTCTTTTGGGAGTGACATTCAATGGTTTTAATGGCCATTTGCCAAGTTATAAATCGGTTGCAATCAGCATCAGTCTCCATACCACTAAACCACAAATGTTGTAGTATTAAAATGTTGGGCTGTGTCCAGAGGACAGTAAGCAGGATAGTAGAAGAATTCTATAATGTTCCATATGAGATATGGTTGAAAGTTCTGAGGCAGTTTAACCTAGGAAAGATAGGAAGACATGATAATAATTTTCAAATATATAAAAAGACTGTATAGTGGAGGAGTGACTAGATTTACTCTTTTTACTCCAGAGGACAGAACCAGGAACAACAGGTAGCAATTATGGGATTGATTTTCAGATTAATATTTGGAAGAGATTCCTAACAATTCAAAGAATTTGGAAACCAGGATTTAGAACTGGAAAGGAATGGAGAGATTTTCTGGCCATGCTATCATAGGTTAGAATTGGAAGAAGCCTGTGAGGTCACCTAGTCCACCCTCAACATTTTTCCAAGAAAAAAAGTAGAGACTACTTCCCCATGGTCACACAAAACATTCAGTGGCAGAGCTGGGCTTCAAACTCAGGTCTTTGGATTCAAAATCCAACAGTCTTTCTACCATGCCATGTTGCCCTCACTTAAAATATCAGGAAATTAAAGCCCAAGATACTGAACAACTTGCCCTAGTCACACAAGTATTAATAGCAGAGATAGTTTTTAAATCCACAACTTCTAATTCCAATCCCTTGCTTTTAAAAATGTGTTTGCTTTTGTTTCTCCATGCTGCTGCTTCTTAAATTGTCTGTCATCTTTTTGAAGATTAGGACGAGGATGAAATGCCCCTGGGGTTGTCCCAGGGTACAGGGTTGGATATATATATATATATCAGCTACCCATAGTACATTCTAAAGTCTGAGCCTAGGGCATTTACCAAGCTATTAATATTTCCCTAAAAAGGGCTCTAAAGATGCTTTCACCTGCGTTGGCTCCAGGGCCTTCGCTGTAGCAACCCTTGACTGAGGGAGAAGTGTCTATAATCAAGCATCTGCCCACTTCCTGTGGGTATCAGGTTAGCCAGGGGAGATCACTATAGCTCTTCGTAAACTGTCAATGGTATGATCAATCTTTTTTTTTTTTAAGCAATTGGGGTTAACTAACTTGCCCAAGGTTACATGGCCAGTTATTTTTTGTGTGGGTGTTAAGTATCTGAGGCTGGAACCAATCCCAGGTCCTCCCAACTCCAGGGCCAGCGCTTTTACTCACTGTGCCACCTAGCGCCCCTGGTCTGATCAATCTTGACCTGGATTTAGCTACAGTCTACAAAAGAATCATTTAGTCATCTCATTAGTGGCATAATGCCAGAATATTGTGGGATCCCTGGCTACTTGACCTTTTTTATAGGAACTGAAGGGGAATCTCAGCCACCTGGTCTACACAGCCTTGCCCCAAAGGGGCAAATCTGGGAGTCAAACCAGTGATATCTCCCCTTTGGGCATGGCATTTCAAAGGGCTGGCCACCTGACGGAATTTCCGAGTGTTGTAACTGTCCTTTGCATCCTCATTTCTTCCAGTTACGTGAGGAATTCGACCGTGGTGTTGATGTTTCGTTGGAAGAGGAACATAGTGTCCATGATGTGGCTGCATTGTTGAAAGAATTTTTAAGGGACATGCCAGACCCCCTCCTCACCAGGGAACTCTACACTGCCTTCATCAACACTATCTGTAAGTCCCAGGCTCTGTTCAACTGTTTGACTCCTACAGCCAAACCTCATTGTGTCTTTCTTGATGAAGCATTTTTGGGGTTGGGTTTTTTTTGTGTTTATTGCCTTCAATATTCATAACTCTGCCTATTGAACAGCCCTTCTGGGGGATGTTTTCATGATTTCTTAGACTGAATGGGAAAAAATTGCAGTAAATGTTTAAAACATAATGAAAATACCTTCAAATGATTCCCAGAAGACTGTGGAATGCAGAAGATGCTATCAAGTGATATTAATAGTCCTACCAAGAGAGTCTCTACTTTATGTGCCTAGGGATAAAAAGTTTCTATCCTTGTTATTATAAGAGAAGCCACAAGGTGGTAGGTGAATAGAAAGGGAAATATGAGAAGAGAGATTAAAACCCAGTATCTCCTCTTGTAGGAGTGTTGTTTCTGGTTTATTTTTATCTTATTTCCCAGTTGCATATAGCATGCATTAACATTTGTCTTTTGAAACTTTGAGTTCCAGAGTTTTTCCCTTCTTCCCTCCTCACCCACCCCCACTGGAAAGACAAGCAATTCAACATAGGATGTACTTGTATAGTTATGCAGAATATTTCCATAGTAGTTATACTATGAAAGACTAACTATATTTCCCTCCATCCTATCCCACCCCCCATTTATTCTATTTTCTACTTTGACCCTGTCCCTTTTCAAAAGTGTTTGCTTCTAACTACTCTCCCCCAATCTGCCCTCCCTTCTATACTCATCCCTCTTATCCCCTACCCCCCTATTTTCCTGTAGGGTAAGATACCCAATTAAATGTGTATGTTATTCCCTCCTTAAGCCAAATTCAGTGAGAGTAAGGTCTTCCCCTCCATTGTGACAGTGTCCTCTTGCCTCTTTTATATGAGATAATTTACCCTAATCTATCTCTTCCTTTCTCTGTGCAATATATTCCTCTCTCACCTCTTAATTTTATTTTTAAGATATCATCCCTTCATATTCAACCCATCCTGTGCCCTTTATCTATGTATACATGTACACACATATGCACATACTCACATATATATTTATATACACATACACCCTCCTATGCATACATATATATGTATGCAAACATATATGCATATATGTTCCCTTCAACTATCCTCATATTAAGAAAAGTCTTATGAATTACACTTATCATGTTTCCATGTAGGAATGTAAATAGTTTAACTTTAATAAGTTTCTTATGATTTCTTTTTCCTGTTTACCTTCTCATGCTTCTCTTGCTTCTTGTAATTTAAAGTCAAATTTTTTATTCAGTTCTGGTTTTTTCATCAAGAATGCCTTAAAGTCCTCTATTTCATTGAATAACCATATTTTCTCCTGAAGCATTATACTCAGTTTTGCTGGGTAGGTGATTCTTGATTTCAATTCTAGCTCCTTTTACCTCCAAAATATAATATTCCAAGCCCTTCAATCCCTTAATGTAGAAGCTGCTAGATCTCATCTTATCCTGAGTGTGTTTCCAGAATAGTAAAATTATTCCTTCCTGTCTGCTTGTAATATTTTCTCCTTCATCTGGGAACTCTGGAATTTGGCTATGATATTCCTAGGAGTTTTCTTTTTGGGATCTTTTTCAAGATGAATATGGGTGAATTCTTTCTATTTCTATTTTGCCTTCTGATTCTAGAATATCAGAGCAATTTTCCTGGAGAATTTCTTGAAGGATGATTTCTAGGTTCTTTTTTGATCATGGCTTTCAGGTAGTCCAATAATTTTTAAATTATCTCTCCTGGATCTATTTTCCAAGTCAGTGTTTTTTCCAATGAGATATTTCACATTGCCTTCTATTTTTTCATTTGTTTGAATCTGTTTTATAGTATATTGATTTCTCATAAACTCATTAGCTTCCAATCGCTCCAATCTGATTTTGAAGGAATTATTCTCTTCAGTGAGTTTTTGAAATTCCTTTTCCATTTGGCAAATTTGACTTTTTAAGGCATTCTCCTCATTGGCTTTTTGGACCTCTTTTGTCATTTGAGTTAGTCTACTTTTTAAGGTGTTATTTTCTTCAGAAATTTTTGGGATCTCCTTTAGCAGGCTGTTGACTTGCTTTTCATGACTTTCTTGCATCATTCTCATTTCTCTTCCCAGTTTTTTTTTTCCATTTCTCTTACTTGATTTTCAAAATCCTTCTTGAGCTCTTCCATGGCCTGTGACCAATTCATATTTTTTCTTAGAAGCTTTTGATGCAGGAGTTCTGACTTCATTGTCTTCCTCCATTTCCATGCTTTGATCCTTTTTGTCCCCAAAAAAGGATTGTATGGTCTGATTACACTTCCTCATCTTGCCAATTACTTGACTTTTGAGCTACTTTGCCATGATAGAACTCTGCTTACAGAATGGAGAGAGCTTTGTCCCAAATTGCTGGGGTTTTTGCAGCTGCCAGAGCTATTAGTTGGGTGCCCTCTCTACAGCCCCCACAAGCTCTGGCTCACTGGCCACACACCCCAGGACCACCACCCAAGACCACAATCCAGATCCAGGCAGGTCAAAGCAATAGCAATTACTCTCTGAATGGTGGCTTGGTTCCCCTATGATCTGCAGGCCAGGAGCTCTGAAAGCAGCCACAGGACATGATCACACCTTTGCTCCTTCTTGCCCAGGGGCAGGGGCCAGACTGCTCTGTTCCTCCACCCTTACAACAGAGTTCCTGACTGACCTTTTATTTTCTCTTTGGCCTTTATGGGTTGAGAAGTCTGGAATCCACCACAGCATTCACTCTCCTGAAGTCTGCTCTGGCCAATATGGGCTGTCCTGGGGCTGGAACCATGGCTCACTAGGGACTACCCTCAGCTCCCAGCATGCTGCAATACACCTTTCCTGTCGGCCTGCCAGGCTGCCTTCAGCAGGAGATTTTTTTCTCTCTGTCTCTTTGTGGGTTCTCTAGCTTTAAAATTTGTTTAGAGTCATTTTTATAGGTATTAGAGATGGTTGGAGCCAGAGCCCACACCAAGTTTGTGTTTTTTACTCCACCATCTTGGCTCCACCCTTTGTTTAGATTTTAAAGCTCTACACAACCTTGCCCCAATCTATCCTTCCAGAGTCAGTGGACATCACTCTCCCTCTTGCACTCTCCTTTGGAACTCCATCTCCTACCTCCCTGCCTTTGCACCAGATATTCCTCACACCTGGAATCTACTTCCTTTTTACCTCTACCTCATAAGAGTCCCTCTCCTTTTGAAGATGTAGCTGAAACCTCACCCTGGGAGTCTGTTAAGAGTAGGTTACTAGGATCAATGAACTTTCATCATAAGTATTTTGATAACTATTTCATTGTAATTGGTTTCCTTTGTGATCCTATGTAATTTATTTTATGCATTTAAAAATATTATTCTGAGAAGATGTCAATAGGCTTTTATTGACTGCCAAAAGGATCCATGACACAAAAAGATTAAGGACCTCTCTTCTACACAAAACCTTTCTAATTCCCCCAGTAGCCAATATCCTCCTTTACAAACTACCGTTATGTTTAACAATGTTTTGTTTGTATTTATTAACTCCTTATTTGTGTAGTTTTGCCCACCTCCCATTAGAATTCAAACACCTTTAGGGTAGGAATTGTTTAATTCTTTGCTCTTGTATCCTCAGAACTTAGAGCAGTGCCTAGCAGGTGCCTAATAAATGCTTATTGCTTTTTAGAATTTTAGCTTGCTTTTTTCTTTGCCTTAGTGTTAGATCCTGAGGAGCAGCTGAGCACCTTACAGCTTCTTGTCTACCTTCTACCTCCCTGCAATTGTGACACCCTACACAGATTGTTGCAGTTCCTCTCCATGGTGGCCAGACACGCGGAAGATAATGTTGACAAAGATGGACAAGAGGTATTTATGTACAGTTCAGGGTCAAAGAGAGATTTAACTAATTCACATGCATATTTGAAGAGTATGAAAAAAAACAAACCGTGATGTGAAAATTCACGTAGGGTCGAGATGACTACCTTTTAGTCCATTCTCTCCGCCATAAAATGTCATTCATCTCATGAGATCACAGCTCTAGGGCTAAAGGAGAACTCAAAGGCCACATAGTCCAACTAGATCCCTCAGTTTACAGATGAGGGACCTGAAATTCAGGGAAGTTGTGACATGCCCAAGGTCATACAAGTCGTAATAGCAGGTCTTCTGAATCAGAGCCAGTGCATTCACTTTCCACTACTCCATGCAAACAATGTCATGCTTTCTTTGGAGTGTTTACTTCCTATTCCTTTGGAAAATTCAAAATCAATTGCTCAGTTGACAAGAATTTATTAAGTATCTCTCATTTACTAGTGACAGTACTGAGTGCTGGAGATACAAAGAAAGGAATAATAAAATAAAACCAGTCTTTATTCTTAAGAAGCTCACAGTTTAATGGGGGAGACAACTTACAAATAGCTGTGTACTATAAAAAAAAAAGATATGTAGAGGATAAATTGAGAAGTGTAAGAGGGAAGGCCTAGAGATTAAAGAAGATTGGAAAAGGCATTTTTGCAGAAGATGGGACTTCAGCTGAGACTTTTTAACTCTTTATTTATTTAATCTGTAATTTATGGACTAAACAAGCATTTCCATAATAGAGTATAAGTAAAAATGATGATTGCATATGAAACTGCAAATCTATTGTGTATAACTTGCTATTCCTTTTAGATATATAAGAAAGTATGATGTACATCTCTTATTTTTCCCTTTTTTTCTTCCTTCCCCCTTCTGCCCTAGAGATGGCTACTGTTAGACACAAATGAGTGTGTATTTAAACATACACATACCTTCCCACTATATATGTACTACATGAATACACATATGTATGTATTATATATGTGTGTGTATGTATAGAAAATCATTCTATGCATACTTCTTTTTATTAGGCAGACAGCATCTTCCTTCATATGTTCTTTGTAGTTAATTTGGGTACTTATGAGTCAAAATGACTTATTCATTCAAAGTTATTCTTAAAACAATATTGTTCTTAGCTGAGACTTGAAGGAAGCCAGGAAGAGGAGATGAAGAGGCAGTAAATTCCAGGGATGGAGATGTCAGTCTGTTGAAATGCCCAGAGTCTGAAGACAGAGTGTCATGTTCAAGGAATAAGAAGACCAGTGTCACTGGGTGGCAGAGGATTGGGATAGGTGTAAGGTATAGGAAGACAGAAAAGTAAGAAGAGGCCAGATTATGAAAACCAAAACAGAACTTAAGTCAAATCCCCAAGAGAGGATTAAAAAAGCCAATCACAGGATTTTATCTTTGCTCCTAGAGGTAATAGGGAGTCATGTGAGTTTATTGAATAGAGAGGTTTACATGGCCAGACCTGTTCTTTAGAATATCGTCCTGAGTTAGAAGACTGTCTGAAAACTCACTACAGTTGTTTTAAGTAGTGATATTTTACTCTGTACATTGAGGGGGTTTTTCCTTCTGTGTGACAGACCCAGAGTTTAAAAGTTGTACTTACCATGCTGGAGAAAGGGTAATAAGAGAGTGCAAGAATTTCTATTCAGTGAATTTGTTATTCTGAGTATTTGCATACCTCATATGTCTAGGACAGTCTCTCTGCTGCATGCTGTCTGGTTTATTGCTGGGCACTTGAAGGAAGAAAATACTTATTAAATATAGCTATGTGCCAGGCAGTTTACAAATATTCTCTCATTCGACCCCCCAAACAATCCTGTGAGGTAGGTGCTATTATGTTTCCCACTTTACCATTGAGGAAACTGAGGCAGAGAAAGGTTAAGTGATTTGGCCCAGGGTCACACAGCTAGGAAGTGTCTAAGGCAATATTTGAACTCATGGCTTCCTAAGTCCATGCCCAGTTAGTGCTGTATCCACTAGATGCCTCTTGAGGACACTTCCTAGTATCTGTGTATCTATACTCCTATATCAGCAGCTGCATAGATTTTTTATTAGAGCATCCTGCTTTTGGTCAGGGGATTCTGGTGCTGGGAGGTCTAGGTCTAGTTAGGAGAAACAATGTGAGAAAGAGTCTTTTTCATCTTGGTGGTTTGGAATAACACTCAAGGGAGAGTCAGGAACTGTTGGGTTTGGCTCTGTGCTTTACTGCATACTAGATAGCTTGGCTAGTCTGGCTTCTTATTATCTCTCTGCATTTCCATTCCCTAATCTGTAAAGAAAAAAAAAAGCAATGCATATGCACTTGCTGTAAACAGAATCCTTTCTAAATTGTATACTGTTATATGAATGTGAACTATTATTGTTTCACCTTGGTAAGAATACAGCATAACAGCTCCTCCCCACCATGCTATGAAATTCACCCTTAGACTTCAAGAGGAGAATGGAATGACACATTTAACATACAGCTATCCCTTCCACATTGCAACTTTCCCCCTTGTGGTTTTGATATATATAGCATAAATGAGATTTCTTAGGAAGACATAGGAAATCTCATTAATTAATTAAATTAAATTAATATGGAAAATAGTCCCCAATATATAACGAAAGCTTTTATTCCATATGAAATTGTCATGGCTAAAATTTATGCTAATTAAATAAAATGTTGAAAATTTCATTTCTGGAAATATGAATAGTTAGTGAGATTTCCTATGTGTCCAGACTTTAGCGACATCTTGTATAATGAGCTGGCATAAGAAATTAAATGGGAATTTTAGGGAAGTTTTGTGGAAGCCACAGACGACATGCAAAAAAGCCAGAAGATGACACAGAAAAAGTTTAGAAACTTAGAAATGCATAAAATATATGTATAGTGTTATATAATATCAGCATCTTTTATCTTTTAATACTATAATAATTCAGACTTCTTCTCCGGTACTAAGGAAGGATCAAAAGATTTTAAGAAGCTATTCTAGATCATGGGGGTGCCTGTGCCCCTTTGGGAGTCGTCCATGCGCCCCCCCCCCCAATGTGAAAGGGATAACTAGCTCTTTTCACTTAAAAATAACCTTGTTCATTGCAGTTCTCTATTTCTTCAGATCTATTGAGTGTCCCAAAAGTCTTCAGGCAGTTTTAAGCTTTAAAGTTAGAAACTTTAACATCATTATATGATGATCAATTATGAATAACTTAGCTCTTCTCAGCAATACAATGATCCAAGATGATTCCAAAGGACTTAGAAAATGCTATCCATTTCCAGAGAAAGAAATGATAAATTCAGAATGTAGATTAAAGCATAGTATCTTCACCTTCTTTATCTTTTCCATGTTTTTTTTCTTCTTTCACAACATTATTATGGAAATAAAACCCATTTAAAATTCTTACCTTATTACATAAGGGGACTCAGGGGGAGAATATTTGAAACTCAAAAATTTTTTCTAAAATGAATGTTTTAAATTGCCTTTATATGTAATTGGAGGAAAAAATGAAAATGCTATTTGAAAAGAAAAAAAGTTTAGAAGCTTTAAAGTTAGAAGCCCCGTATTTCTGGGCTTAGGGGACTAGTTTGCTATGAAAGCTAGCTTCTCCATCTCTCCAAAAGGCTAGTAGTTATTACTCAGGATTAATCATTTAATTAACAAAAATTTATTAAGGAAGGGGTGGCTAGGTGTCACAGTACATAGAGCACTGGCCCTGGAGTCAGGAGGACCTGGGTTCAGATCCGGCCTCAGACACTTAACACACACACACACACACACACACACACACACACACAAACCTAGCGGTGTGACCTTGGGCAAGTCACTTAACCCCAATTGCCCTCCAAAAAGAAAAAAAAAAAGAATTTATTAAGGACTAAGTGCTGAGATTATAAAGAAAGGCAAAAACAAGTTCCCTGCCTTCAAGCAGCTAATATTCTAATGTGTACATTTTAAAAGATACATACAAAATTGTTATTCAGTAACTTTGGTCCTGTCCAACTTTTTGTAACCCCGTTTGGGGTTTTCTTGGAAAAGATACTAGAGTAGTTACCATTTCCTTCTCTGACTCATTTTACAGATGAGGCAACTGAGGTAAATAAAGTTAGGTGACTTGCCCAGAGTCACACAGCTAGTAAGTGAGGCCAGATTTGAACTCAGGTCTTCCTGGCACCAGACTGGGCAATCTATCTACTTTGCCACCTAACTGCCCATAAAAAACTATTACCAGCACCCTGCTGTCAGTCAATTTAAAAGTTAATCAATAAGTAATTATTAAGCACCTACTATGTGTCAGACACTATGCTAAGCACCAGGGCTATAAAGAAATGCAAGAGATAATCTCTGCTCTGTAATAGAGGGGATACCATGCAAATGTCTATGTACAAACATGGTATATACAAGATATATTGGAAATAATCAACAGAGGGAAGGAGCTAGAATTAAGAGGACAAGATAGGGAAAGGTTTTCTGCAGAAGGCTGGATTTTAGCTTCATCTTGAAGGAAACCAGAGAGGCAAAGAAGAAGAGATGTGGAGGGAGAGCATTCTAGGTATGGCTAACTGCCTCCAAGAGAAGAGGTACTGATGTATTTTTCTGCTTATCTTAATTTCTTTGTTTTGTAAGCAATCTCCAAGCTGATATAAGGAACACTGAAAATTGCCTGCAAGGTACAATGGAAAAGCATCTGATGGCCACCTACATTCCTGTTCAGACCACATTGCTTTTGACACCTCTGATGCCATGTGACTAGATGTTTGGCCTTTGAACTATAGATATAGTAGAAGTTTTACTTTGTTCAATATAACTTGAGCAAGAAGAATCCTGTCTCATTGAATCCATTATTCAGTTATTTGACATTTTGCAAATAATTATGGCTACTAAATGTCCCAATGTTTATTTTTACAATGGAAAGAATTAGAAAGGCAAGAAGGCACTGTAGGTAAGAGTGAAAATGGGGCTCTTGTAGAGAGAACTGCTATGTTGGTAGGTGTCTTCTTACTTATAACCTATATGTGTGTGTATATATATATATATATATATATATATATATGTGTGTGTGTGTATATAGGTTATAAGTAACCCCAAAATATATATAATAAAAATTGACAGCTAGGTGGCACAGTGGGTAGAGTGTCCAACCTGGAATCAGAAAGACTCATCTTCCTGAGTTCAAATCTGGTCTCAGACTTTTACTAGCTATGTGACCCAGGCAAGTAATTTAACCCTGTTTGCCTTGGTTTCCTCATCTGTAAAGTGAGTTTGAGAAGGAAATGGCAAGTCACTCTAGTAGGAAGGCACATTAATTCTAAAATAATGGAAAGTCACCTAGGAAAGCTTGACTAACACCTGAATCTGCTACTACTTTTTTGGTATTCCTATTAAAATAATCATGATAATATGCCTAACAACCCTTTAAGGTTAACTTTATGGGTATTATTAATCTTGTTTTATAGATTAGGAAACTGGAGCCAAGAATTTGGCCTATGAACAAATAGATAGCAAGTATCTGAGGTAGCATTTGAACCTAATTCTTCTGACTCCCAAGACCATCATTCTTCTTCACTATGCCATGCTGTCTCTCAACTCCTCCATGAAAGGGAAGTGTATATATTTATATATAATATATTAATATATATGTATAGAGAGACAGAGACAAAAGTGGCATAATTTCCTCAAATGAATAGCTTATATACCTGTATACATTACATTCACATAATAATGCTGTCTGCCCTAAATTCCCTTGCCACTTGCAGTGCTTTCTTGCCTTTCAGATTGTTTCTATCACAAAAATACAAATTGAAATATTTAGGATCCATAATTTTGTCACCCTGCTAGTGAAGCTTTGGAACTTGATAGGTAGAATAGTTATCTGTCCTAACAACTATCCATTAACAAAAGCAATTTTCTTGGAAACATATTTTATCCTGGAACCAAAGAACCAAGGGGTGAGATCCCATTGAAATTATTTCCTTCTGGGGAAGAGAGAGATAGCAAAGAATGTGGAACCATTAGGTTAGAAATCTCTAAATAGGTTATAAGTAAGAAACCACCCGTACAAGAGCCCCATTTTCTCTCTCACCTACAGTGCCTTCTTGTCTTTTTAATTCTTTCCATTGTAAAAATAAACATTGAGACATTTAGTAGCCATAACTTTGTGTCACCAGGTATATCCCCTTCTAGTACTTGAAGTGTAGAATAATGCCCCCCCCCCACCTTCGTCTATCCCATTGGTCAAGTATTCATTATGAAAAATAGCTCTGGAAATTATCTTCAGTAGCTCTTTGGAAAGAATGTCAAACCTAGATTTGGAAGACCAGGATTGGAGTCCCAATTTTGCCACTTATTAGCTGTAGGCATGTAATTCACATTTCTGAGTTTCCTCATTGGTAAAATATATATAATAATAATTGGCAGCTAGGTGGCACAATGGATAGAGTGTCCAGCCTGGGATCAAGAAGACTCATCTTGGCCCCAGTTTCCTACTAGCTAGGTGGCCCTGGGCAAGTCACTTAACCCTGAATTGAGTTGGAGAAGGAAATAGCAAGTCACTTTAGTATCTTTGCCAAGAAAACCCCAAATGGGGTCACAAAGAGTTGAACATTATTAATCAACAAAAATGGAAAAACAAAATTTGTGTTTGTGTCTGTGTGTGTAGTATAAATGGTGATGATGGTGAACTCATATTTCCATAGTGCTTTAACATTTTGAAATATGCTTTCCTTAGTACCCCACAAGGGTAGATAATACAAATGTGTTATCCCCAATTTATAGAAAAGGAGTCAGTGAGGTGAAGGGATTTATCCAGTGTCACATAGCTAGAAAGTATGAGTCACAACTTGAACTTAGTTCTTTTGATTCCAAAATCAGTGCTCCTTCTATTACATACCTTAGGGGAATGTAAGGGGGGAAAAAACCATTTGAAGGCTGTAAAACACCCTGTGGTCATGAACTGTCATGTGATTGACTAAATTGTCTTTGCAGTTTCTGGACTTTTGATCTTGGATTTCATCAGTGTAGGGGATTGCTAGTATAGGGCCTCCTTCCATTGATGTACATCAACAAATTGTAACTTGGGCTCTTAATGAGTTTCCTGGATGGCTGTGTTTAAGTTACCCAGGTTCTCCTGTCTCCAAAGTCAACCCTCTATCCCTTATACTATACTGTTTCTCTGTGTCTTCAACATAGGTAGTGAATTAGGTAATTCAGAATTTTATAATCCCTCTTGGGGTCTGAATTATCCAAATAACTAGGCAACTGTCAAGCTTCTGATGAACATGGCATTTTTTTGCCACAGGTTAAAAAATATGTGGAATTAGATTTGGGATTCAATAATAATTATAGGCTTTAAGCAACTTTATTGTTCCAGCTTTTCTAAAACAAATAAAATACTACCAAACCATAACACCCATAATATAGTGATCAACAGCTGGATTTTTTGAGGTTTTATGGGGAATATTTCATACCCCCATTATAGTAAAAGAATATGGATACAAGGGAACTTATTGTATGAATATTCTTATTCTGTAAATTGTTTTTAAAATCTTTTTTGAAAGCTATGAAATGAGGAATTTCTAATGATACTTTAAAACATAACACTCAAAAAGCTTTGAAATTATATATTATGATTGGATCATTCATTTGAATTTAGTTGTTTTTTTCCATAACCCATAAATTTCAAATGGTAAAAATGCTACTGCACTTGACACATTTTAAGGAAGGAATACAAAAACAGAAGAGGGGCAGGATGGGTTAGGAGGAATGGAACAACTGTGTAAGTATGATTTTCTTTGCAATCTCCACTGCCTACCCAACAGACTACTTGAACTTGGCTTTAGTCCATTCACCTGAAAATGCCTTGCTTTCTAACAATAAACCAGTTGGAGCACTATCCTGGAAGTGCCAGGCCAGATGCCAGCCCAGTAGTTTGTAGGGCGAGGATAGGGGTCAGTTCAGTTTTCTGGAGTACCCATTGAGTTTGACATTTTGAACCTAATCCAAGATTTCCTTCGATTGCAAGGACAAATGGAGTTCATTACAGGAATGAAGGCTATCACCCATCAGTGAAAGGTTCCTGGGTTTCCAACTAGTCTGGGCCAGTAAAGTATGAACTCTGTTAGGATAACAAATATGAAGAACAATAAAGTCAGGTTTTCTTAACTACTGGCTAGGGGTGTGACACATTCCTTACTGGACATTTTCAGAATTGGTGACAGAAAAATGGAAACTTATGTATTCTCTTAGTTCCTATTTTGATTAATTTTGCTTGGAAGATATTAAGGAAATGGAAAATAATGGCACTTAGCAGGCAGCATGGAACAGTAGAAAGAATGATGGCTTTGAAGTCAGAGAATCTGGATTCAAGTCCTGTCTCTGTTTGCTTCCTATATAACCTTGAGCAAGGCACTTAACCTCAGGACCTCAGTTGCTTAATCTGAAAAATGGGGTTGTGGCTGTTGGACTAGAACTTTAAAGCTCCATCCCCACTCTACATCTATGCCCTATGAGCAATTAATCAATAACCATTTATTAAGCATCTGTTATGTACCAGGCACTGTGCTAAGCACTATGATGCTCATACAGTCAAACAGGGATTTTGTAGACAATGTAAAAGGAGAAAAACTTAATAGAAAAGAAAAGTAGTAATGATTGGGACACCACTAGGGACTCTGAAAAGCTAATCCATTAAACTAACTTATATTTGTTATTGCTGCCCTAGGTCACTGGGAACAAAATGACATCACTTAACTTGGCCACCATATTTGGACCTAACCTGCTACACAAGCAGAAGTCTTCAGACAAAGAGTTCTCAGTCCAGAGTTCAGCTCGAGCAGAAGAGAGCACAGCTATCATTGCTGTCGTACAAAAGATGATTGAGAGTTATGAAACACTTTTCATGGTAGGGGACTCTTCCTTGTCATTATATCTTTACTAATTGGCTTTTACCCTTTGCCTCAAGAAAATCAAAGGCTAATCTGGAAGATGAAGTTGAGCTTCCTTCTGAATAGGGGCATTGTTGCTGGGTCTGACTCCTTGTAACCCCATTTGGGGTTTTCTTGGCAAAGACACTGGAATGGTTTGCCATTTCTTTCTCCAGCTCATTTTACAGGTGAGGAAACTGAGGCAAACAGGAATAAGAGACTTGCCCAGGGTCACACAGTGTCTGAGGCTGGATTTGAACTCAGGAAGATGAATCTTTCTGACTCCAGGCTGGACACTCTATCCACTGTGCCACTTAGATGCTCCAAATGAATTTGCTTGGATAATTCATAGTCACTCAAGGTATAGTAATAAGTAATGGCTTTGTTCTTCAACAAAGATGCCAGACCTTTTCCATCCAAGTGCCCATGGTTACCTCAGAGCTTCAGGGAGCCGTCCTGCTGCTATTTCTGCCATTGCTTAAAATTTTTTTTGAATTTCTGTCAGTCTATAGTACATTCTTTTGAATAGCCTCAAGTTGTGGCAAATCTTTATCCTTTAAGTAGAGATTTCATTTTTTTTAATACTCAAAAGTCATTTGCATCCAAAGTTGGTGAATCTGCTGTATTTCTTCCAAAACATTTTTTCACAGAAACCATAGTATAAGCTGTAAAAACTCTTTTTTTTTATTATACAACTTTTTTTATTTTTTTTTCTAATTTAAATGCTTTATTAACTGCTGATTTACATCATTCGTTTCCGCCAGATTTTGAGTTACAAATTTTCTCCCCGTTTTTCCCCCACCCATCCCCCCAAAACAGCAGTCCCACAGGATATCCCCACCTCCAATCTGCTCTCTCCCATATTTTCTCCCATACCCGTTTCAACTTTTCCAGTGGATCTCTATGCCTCAGTGCCTGTATATCTTTTTTCTTAATTACATGTAAGATGGTATTAATAATAGTATATATATATATATACACACACACATATATATATATATATTTGAATATTTGATTTTAAAACTTTCAGTTCCAGATTCATTCCCTTCCCCCCCTGCCACCCACCCCCACTGGGGGGATAAGCAGTTCAGTATAGGTTGTACATGTGTGGCTAATGCAAAACAATAACATAGTAGATGTATTGTAAAAGACTGACCATTTTTCCCTCCCTCCCATCCCACCTCCCACTTGTTCTATTCTCTACTTTGATCCTGTCCCTTTTCAAAAGTAGGTGCTTCCAACTTCCCTCCCCCCCAGCCTGCCCTCCCTTCCATCATCTCCCCTCACATCCCCTTCCCCCCCTATTCTCCTGGAGGGTGAGATCCCCTATTTAGTGTGTATTTCCCTCCCTTCTCAAGCCAGATTCAATAGGAATAAGGTTGACCTATTCCCTTTTGCCTTCCTATTCTTCCCCTCCATTGTAACCATTTTCCCTTGCCTCTTCTGTATGAGATAGTTTGCCCCACTCTGTCTCTCCCCATCTCCTCCCATTATATTCCTCTCACCTCTTAATTTCACCTTTTAAGTATCATCCCTTCCTGTTAAATTGGTCCCGTGCCCTCTATCTATGTATACCTGTAAACATATATATACACATTCACTTATGTATTCATATGCCCGCATACCCTCATATAAAGACATATATATATTTCTAATCCCTTCAACTACTGAGAAAAGTCTCATAGGTTACAATTATTGTTTTTCCATGTAGGAATGTTAATAGTTCGACTTTGGCCAGGTGGCTCAGTGAGCAAGAGCACCGGCTCCAGAGCTGGGACGACCCGGATCAAATCCGGGCCCAGAGACTCAGCACCACACCCAGAAACAACAACTGGCCATGCAACCCCGAACAAGCCACTCAACCCTGATTGCTTCAAACAAAAAAATAGTTCAACTTTGATAAGTTCCTTATGATTTCTTTTCCCTGTTTACCTTCTCATGCTTCTCTTGCTTCTTGTATCTGAATGTCAAATTTTCTATTCAACTCTGGTTTTTTCAGCAAGAATGCTTGAAAGTCCTCTATTCCAATGAATGACCATATTTTCCCCTGAAACATGATACTCAGTTTTGCTGGGTAGGTGACTCTTGGTTTTAATCCCAGCTCCCTTGACCTCTGGAATATCACATTCCAGGACCTTCGATCCCTCAGTGTAGAGGCTGCCAGATCCTGGGTTATCCTGATTGTGTTTCCACAATATTCAAATTGTTTCTTCCTGGCTGCTTGTAATATTCTCTCCTTAATCTGGGAATTCCGGAACCTGGCTATAATATCCTAGGAGTTTTCTTTTTGGGATCTTTTTCAGGAGGTGATCGGTGGATTCTTTCAACCTCTATTTTGCCCTCTCGTTCTAAAACATCAGGGCAGTTTTCTTTGAGGACTTCCTGGAGGATGGTTTCCAGGCTCTTACTTTGGTCGTGGCTCTCAGGCAGTCCAATAATTTTTAAATTATCTCTCCTGGATCTATTTTCCAGGTCAGTGGTTTTTCCCATGAGATATTTCACATTGCCTTCTATTCTTTTATTTGTTTGGATCTGTTTGACCGCATCTTGATTTCTCATAAAGTCATTAGCTTCCATTTGCTCCAATCTAATTCTGAAGCAATGATTCTCCTCAGTGAGCTTTTGAGATTCTTTTTCCATCTGACAAATTCGACTTTTTAAGGCATTCTTCTCCTCATTGCCTTTTTGAGCCTCCTTTGCCATTTGAGTCAGTCTGTTTTTTAAGGTATTATTTTCTTCAGTCAGGCTGTTGACTCTCATTTCATAATTTTCTTGCATTGTTCTCATTTCTCTTCCCAATTTTTCCTCCACTTCTCTTATCTGCTTCTTAAGGTCCTCTATGGCCTGTAACCAGCTTGTATTTTCCTTTGAAGCTTTTGGTGCAGGAGTTCTGACTTCACTGTTTTCCTCCTGTTCCATGCCTTGCTCCTTCTTATCCCCAAAATAGGAGTGTAATGTTGGAATCTTCTGTCTGCTTTGTTTCCTTTGCCTGCTCATTTTGCCACTCAATGATTTGACTTTTGGGCTTTTTGCCACAGTAGGACTCTGCCACCAGACAGGGGAGTTTTCGTCCCAAATGATGGGGTTTTCTCAGCTGCTGGAGGTATTAGATGGGTGCCCTCTCCACACGCTCTGGCAAGCTGGACACACACCCCAGGACCTCCACCCTAGACTGCAATCCAGATCCAAGCAGGTTAAAGCAAGAGCGATGACCCCTCAGACTGGTGCTTGGTCCCCCTACACTCTGCAGGCCAGGAGCTGAAGCCGCCACATGGCGCTGGCAGGCTGTGCTGGCGTCTCAGTGGTTTCTCACTCTGGGGGTAAAAGCCACACACTCCCACTTCCTGGGTCCCAAAGTCCAGACTTCACTGGCCTCTCACCTTGTCCTTCTCATCTATGTATTGATAAATCTGGAAACGGCCACAGCTGCTGCTGATCTGGAGTCCCTCTGGCTGGCGGCTGGTCAGGCCCGCCCTGGGGCTAAAGCCTCGGCGTGGTGCTGGGCTCGGCTCCCAGAGCGCTGCGCTTGCCGATTCCTGCTAGCCTGCCGGGCTGTCCTCAGCGGGAGGTTAGCTTCTCTGTGTCATTTTGTGGGTTCTGCCTGTAAAAACTCTTATGGAGAAAAAGGGCTGTCATGGTAGATAGCCATGGAAAGAGCATTGGTCCTGGAGTTAGAGAACTTGTGTTGGAATCCCAACTCTGTTGTTTATTACTGTGATGTATTAGGCAAGTTCCTGGGTTCCTTCATCTGAAAAATAAAAAATAGCTTTGGACTACATGGCTTTGAGATTCTTGATCTATAATCATATGGTAATTTTTTCAGATGGCCCCAGAAAGCAGAAGTAGGAACAATAAATTTGGGAGTGTTTGCTCATTCATTCAATAAGCATTTATTAAATACCTATTGGGTATGTTATGTGTATTTTAGCTGAGACCTGAAGAAAACTGGAGAAGCCAGGAGGCAGAGGTAAGGAGGGAGAAAGATCCCAGTATAGGAGGAAGTCAGTAAAAATGTTAGGAGATGTACTGTCTTGTGTGAGAAACAGCAAGGAAGCCACAGTCTCTAGAGCTTGGGTATGCTCTGGGTTAAGTGAGGCTATGCTACGTGGATGGCTTTGATTTAAGAAGGAAAACTTCCTGATAATAAGAGCTTTCCAAAAGCAGAAAAGACTGCTTCAGAGGGTGGAGAATTCCCCTTCCCAGGAGGTTTCTGAACCAAGGTTGAATGACCACTTTTGTTTGTTGAACCTTTTTCAGATATAGGTTGAATTAGATACTCCTTCCAATGCTGAGATTGCGACTGATTCTGAATTCACTCCTTTTGTGTTGCTCAGACTTTACAAGAGGGCATCTTCTCAGTCCCTGAGGTTAAAAACTCCTTACTCTCCCCATGTACCCCCACCTCTATATCTAAGTTATTGCTATGGCCTATCCATTTCACCTTTGCATCATCTCTCAAATATGCCATCTTCTTTCCTCTGACATTACCACCACTCTGGTGTAGACCCTCATCACTTCATGTCCCGATTATTTCTTTTTGGAGGGGCAATTGGGGTCAAGTGACTTGCCCAAGGTCATATACGGCTAATAAGTGTTAAGTGTCTGAGGTCAAATTTGAACTCAGGTCCACCTGACTCCAAGTCTGGTGCTCTATTCACTGTGCTACCTAGCTGCCCCAATGTCCTAATTATTTCAATAATCTGGTAGTGGGCATGCCTTCCTCAATTTTCATAAAATGCTAGTGTAGTCATATCACTCTACCCCCTCACTCAGTAAACTCCAGTGGTTTCTTGTTACTTCCAGGAACAAGCACAAAATGCTCTGCTAGGCATTCAAAACCCTTCATAACCTATCCCTTTCCTATCTTTCTGATTTTCTTACACCTTACACCTAACACATGCTTTTCAGTCTAGTGACACTGGCTTCTTGGCTGTTTTTACAAACAAGACACTCCAGATCTTGGTTTCTGACACTTTATCTGTCTTCCATACCTGGGATGGTCTCCCTCTTCAACTACTGACCTCTCTGACTTTAAGTCCCAAGTAAAAATTTTTTTACATGAAGCATTCCCAAACCCCTCTTAATTCTAGTGATTTCCTCTTTAAATTATCTCCTATCCATCTTATATAGCCTGCTTTGTATATATTTGTTTGCTTGTTATCTCCCCATTAGATTGTAAGCTCCTTGAAGGCAAGGTCTGTCTTTTGACTCTTTTTTCTTCCCTAACACTTAGCACAGTGATTGGCACATAGTGGGTGCTTAATAAATATTTATTGATTGATCAATTGACATTCAAGGATTTCTGTATAATTAGTACAACTGATTGATTGGGTTGAATTCTGGATGAACAATGCTACTAATGTCAAAGGATAGAAACTTCATTTCTTCTTGTGTGTTTTTTGACATGCACATCACCTTGGCACTTGAAAATAATTGTGTCTATTTACCTCAGACTGTTAATCAGTTTTGCTATTTTGGTCTTTGATTCTCTAGTTACTGGTATTTTTAATCAAGTTGCCAATAGACTACTGTTAATAAAATGAACTAAAAAACACATTTCCTTGGGGTACAAAGGCTCTTTATAAATCTCAGGACCAAAATGTACATGGACTTTGGAGAATTTTCTAGATTAGTATAACCACATATGTCCATCCCAAAATAGCTTCTTTAAATTGAATCTATATATTTCATTAATACCTAACTATCCAGATACACATATATTTAAGAAAGGAAAATTAGCATTGACTCAGTATCTCTCCTAGGCCCCAATGAATTGAACTGATATCTAATATCACTGAGCCAAGAGCATGGCAATGCTCTAGTGACTCTGACTTCCTCGCTGTTCCTCACACAAGACATTCCATCTCCCAAAATTTTCACTGACTGTCTCCCCTGTCAGCATCTTTCTCCCTCCTTACCTCTGCCTCCTGGCTTCCCTGGTTTTCTTCAAGTCCCATCTAAAATCCTCACTTCTGTAAAAAGTCTTTCCTAATACTTCTTAGTGTTAGGTCCTTCCCTTTGACATTATCTCCAATTTGTGATGTTTAAAAAGTTCAAGACACATAGTTTCTGGGTAATTAATCATTTTATTAATAATACTAGCATATTACCAATAAAATGGATCAGTGACACCCTCAAATGCCAAAGAGGAAGCATAGTGATGGGCTCACAGTTTATATGCCCTTGGAAAAGTGAGTGCTCCTGAGGTTGCTATTCAACTCTCATTGGTTAACAGTGAAAGAATGAATATTACCATGAGAGATGGACCTGTTCTAAAGGGGGGGGGGGACTTTGATTATCATTTACTTCTAAATTGCCCAGACTGGGGCAATATAATCAAAGAATTCATCCCCACCCAAACCTACCTTAGATTAAATTCCTTATAAGGTTGGGTGGGATCTGACCAAGATTGAAGAGAAAATTAATCTGTTCTCATTATCATCAAAATCCATTTATCTTGTATATATCCTGTTTGTATTTAATTGTTTGGATGTTATCTTCCCTCCCCCCCCCCCCCCCCCCCCCCCCCATTAGACTGTGAGCTCCTTGAGGGCAGGGGCTATTCTTTACCTTTCTTTGTATTCCCAGCACTCAGCACAGTTCCTAGAACTGAGTAGGTCCTTAACAAATGCTTGGTGATCTGACTTGGGGGAAAAAAAGAGAAGAGAGATGAAGACCTTAGCAAACCCAGGAAAGAAGCCAGAAAAATGTGTACAATGATGCCTTGTGGCAACCTCCAAAAGCAACTTTCCTACTCCTAGGTTGCTGAGAATGGAGGGCAGTAGACATGTTAGAGATGACAGTTGAGAAGAAAAGAGGAGGAGGAAGATGATAGAGAGCTGCTGTTTGCAAAGGGGAGGGAAGGAAATCAAAAGCATAAAGTTGTCTATTATGAGACTCACACAAGAGGAAAAGAGAGGGATATGTTCTATTGTGGTTAATTGTGGTTTACAAGCATAAAAAAGGTCTAGCTTTCTAGAACCTGAGCAGACTAATATCCATCTCCCTAGTGTAGAGAGAATGGAATTCAGAGGATCTGGATTCAAATCCTGCTTCTAATGCTTTCATCTTGTATGACCTTGGGCAAGTCACAACTGTTTTGGGTCTCAGGTTCCTCATTAGTAAAATGAAATTGGACTTATATAGCATCTTCAAACTCTAAGTCTTTGATCCTATGATTCAATGATGTACATTGTACATGGGTGAAAGGACTTCCCATTGAGATCCTTGAAAATAAGTCAAGGTATTGACTAAAGCTATCCTGTTCACTTTATCAAGAACCACAATAATTTATCAAGTGTTTACTGTATGCAAGGCACCCTGCTAAGCATCGTTATCTTGATGGTGATGAGTGAATAGTTAAACATGATATTACCATGAAATCTGACAATAAAGATTGAAAAGAAATCTAAGACATAGAAATTGTTACTTTTGTCATCTTTGCAGAAAACCTTCCCCTATTAGCTTACCAACACAACTTTCTATTGTAACTAGGCATTCTCTGAAAATTGATCCCTGCTGAACTTGAATAATCCATATTGACTTTGGCAATGAAATGGGGACTACACTGAAAGGTGTTACTGCTGTTAACAAGGGCAAATGCGCATTAGTCTTGGGAAATGAACTACAGAGAACCCTTAGTTCTTCAGAAGGAATCTACATCATACTATAAAAATGCAGTAGCATATTTTTTCCTACTAGTACTGCTTTCTCAGAGACAGAAGGAGGAAAAAAACAAGGCCCACTCCATCCATCTATGATTGCTGGAATAAACCAGGCACAAGTGGGAAGGCCAGGGTGTTCCCATCAAGCAGCAGCATCTCTCTGAGCTGGGGAAGAGCCCCCTGCACGTGGGAAATTCCAAAGGAGAATTACTGAGAGCAAGGGTCAGATTCTGGGACCAGAGCCTGAGCCAAGCTTTGTCTCCTATTCTCTTCCTTAGCTAATATGAACTTTTTGGCACAGGCATCTGTGCTTGCAAAGTCAAGGAGAGGATGGAGACAACCACCCAGTTAATCTAACTAGAAAATACCCCAATCTTAATTGTTACAATTATCTGGTTATTTATTCAGATTAATTACCATTTCCCCCCTATTTCCCTAAGTGTAAAGATTGGTTCTAATTTAGCATTCTTTTTTAGTGGTGTCTTAGCTTTGAGCTCTATTTCCAAGGCCATGAAGGGGACCATTAGTTTCTACATGGTTAAATAAAATAAAATAAAACAGAAGAAGAGAAGGGAGATCCACTATAGGTAAAATCCCATCCCAATGGGTACCTTGTAAAGAGGTTATTTTGTGGGCCCAGCAGATGGTTCATAGGATCAGGACTTTGTTGATCTGATTACAACAGATTGTTTATATCAAACCAAGTGCTTTCTACTGGTCTCTATCCATTTAATCTCACATTTCTATAATGAAGGCACTGTGTATGATAGGCAAAGAGAAGAGAAAATTGAGTTAGTTTATACATTAACAAGTTCCAGTCCTGAGGCAGACACAAATGAAAGATATATAACCTCTTAGAGTTTTATTATATCCCTCATTGTTGTTGTTCAGTCTTTTTGGTTGTGTTCTACTCTCTTTGACCCCATTTGGGGTTTTCTTGGCAATACTAGAGTGGTTTTCCATCTCCTCCAGCTTGTTTTACAGATGAAGAAACTCAGGCAAACAGGTTCAATGACATGCTCAGGATCACACAACTATTAAGTGTCACAGTCCTGATTTGAACTCAGAAAGAGGAGTCTTCCTGACTCCAGGCCTGGCCCTCTATCCACTATACCATCTAGCTGCCTCACCTACCTCATATGAGTTATTATTAACACTTCTGTTTTACCTAGCTTTTGATTGTAGATTTAGAGTTGGGAGCCATGGAGTCTAGCTCCTTCCTTTTACAAATAAGGAAACTAAAGCCCAGACCGATTAAGGTATTTCTGGAGGGGTCACACAACTAGTAAGGATCTGAGATGGTATCTGAAACTAGATTGTTTTGATTCCAAATCCATTGTTCTGTCCACTCACTGCATTTTCCTGCTTCTCAAGATGCTACCTTTCTTTCCCATTTACTTCCTCCTTCTTCAGACATCTCAAACACCAATAAAAAACTGACCAAATCTCACAAGTGAGCCACCCACAACCACTGTTCACACGAAAGGATGCTGGAGATCAGAAAAGGAGATTGACAGCGTAGTTTGTACCTCCCTAGTCCTTCTAGTTAGGTACCATCATTTTACTAGTCTAATTCAGTGGAAAGAAACAAGACCTAAATTCAGTTTATTTCCAGATCCTGTAGATTAGGAATAGGATGTTTAGCATCCTGTTTGGATTAGCTGAGTGTAACCATAACTTATAGGGAGATTTTATCCATTTGTCATGGCAATTATAAAAGCATATTCTTAGTCAAAAAAGAAATGTTGACTTGGTGGAAAGGCCTTAGTAATGAGGACTGATTGGAGGGCCCTGGGAACTGCTTTCCAAGCAATTCTGTTAATTACTTTCTTAGGGAAGCTTAGAAAGTCAATGAACTTCCCACTTCTCTCCTCAACTATGTATTCTAGAAGAGAAGCCTTGGTCATTCAGGGTTTTTAATTTGGTCTGGAGGACAGGCTATACTGCAGGTGGGCCTTCTTTTTTTTAATACTATTTTATTTTGTTCTATTTTTTATATTTTATTAATTTTTTGTTTTTTTCTTTTTCTTTTTTTTAAATTAATTTGTTTATTTTTAGTTTTCAACATTCATTTCCACAAGATTTTGAGTTACAAATTTTCTCCCTGTCTTTCCCCTACCCCCACCCCAACATAACAACCCTTCCCCCAATCTGCTCTCTCTTATATCCTCCCCCATCTCCCCTCTGACTTTCTAGGAGGGCAAGATGTATTTCTATACCCCAGTGCTATATGTCTTATTTCGCAGGTGGGCCTTCTTAATCCTGATGGTTTTATTCTTTTATCTTTGGGGTGTTTGTACTTTGAGACAGGACAGGGAAATGAAAATAACTTTTTCTTCTTTAGAGACATCCTTGCAATTAAAAGAAACACATTAGAAATCAAGAGAGTTGACTCTTAGTGTTAGCATCTCCATAGAAACATCTAGAAAGAAAACCCCAAATTACTAAAAAGGCAATTTTATGACTGACAAGCAATGAGGATGCCTTGAACTAAAAGTACAAACTAAAGTTTTGTGGGGAGATTTTGTTATTTAAACCAGCTCTCTCACTGATGTGAATTTTCTAGTAAGTTTTTGAGAGTCACATTCATAACAATTTAATTTTTCTAAATACAAATTTCTAATTGGTAAGAATAAAAGAAATAGTCATCTTTGAGACCTTTATTTCTAGAGTAGCTGTATGGAGGAAACAAACTCTGCAAAATGTACAGGAGTTCCTCCTAGTGATCCCAGCCAAGAAGAAGAAATGTATTTTTCAAATTTCCAGGGATTAAAAGGAAAGGACAACTTTGTTTATAATGATAGCATGACATTTGTACTACTTACAAATAGAGAAACATCTGGACCAGAGCATGTAAACACAGAACTCCTCGAAGAGCTACAAAACTAGGCTATCATTTGATTTTTTTCTTTAGTCAAGAGCAAATGAGCAATTACATACCCACATGCATTCATACATACATGTGTATATAGAGACATAGAGATGCATATTTACATATATGACAATATTAATATTGTTATCTCTATGTAGTACCCACTAACAGAAAATACAGCGGTTAGGTGATGCTATAGTGGATAGGGTGCTGGGCCTGGAGTCAGGAAGACTCAAATCTGAGTTCAAATTTGGCTTCAGTTACTAACTAGCTGTGTGGCCCTGGAAAAGTCACTTAACCCTGTTTGCCTCAGTTTCCTCATCTATAAAATGAGCTAGAGAATGAAATGGCAAACAACTATATTATCTTTGCTGGGGAAACCTAACAAGGTACCACGAAGAGTTGGACACAACTGAAAAAATAATGAAATAACAGATACAATATATGCATTTCTTGCTGGGTATCCATTTTGCTCAGTACTACACTCCACATGGGAAATTGTTCTGTGCTCTTGCAGTTTCAACTCATTCCATTTGAAAGGAACAGAGAAAAGGAAAAACTGAGAGAGAAGAGATCATAAAATCATAGACCTGGAGCTGGAAGAAATTTCAGAGGCCATTTAGGCCAGCCCCTCCAATTTACAGATGAGGAAACTCAGGTCCAGAGGGTTGAAATGCCGTGGTCCCACAGGTACTAAATGAAAGAGTCAGGATTTGAAACCACTTCCTCTGACCCCAAATCCTTTCCAATGAACCAGGCATTCAAATCCTTAAAGAACAGGAACAATAGAGCAGTGGAAATATATGCATAGTATTCAACCATATATATAACCAGTGTAACTTGTCACAAATCCTGTGGGTGTTTGTTTATTGGAATGATGAGAGTAACTGGAGCCAGGTCATGATGTGATAGCTTCACAAAGGAATGGCTCTTGGGGTAGGTTTTTGCAGGGGGAGGGGTGTATGTTTTAATGAAGAGGAAGTAGAGGGGGTGTTCCAGGTTTGGGAAAAATGGAATGAGCAAATACTCAGAGACAGGAACAGATGAGTCATGTATGAGGACAATAAGTTGGCTCCCTTAGCTGGCTTTACTAGCTGGAGCATAGCAAGAAAATCACATTTAAATTATGGGGGGGAGGGGAGGAGGAAAGAGGGAGGACAGAAACCAAAGGAAGAATGATTCAGGAGAGGTGAGAGAGTAGAATATTCACTAGATTGGGAAACACAAGACCTCCATGGAAGACCTCTGTCTATCAATTCAGCCATTGGCCAGACCAATATTTTTCTCCTCTCCATTTTAATTTCCTCATCTTAGTGAGGTAGGATGAATAGAAGACCAACTTTGGACTCAGAAAGACCTAAGTTCAAGCCTTGCCTCTGACACACATTAGCTATATGGTCCTGGGCAAATCATTTTAACTTTCATGTGCTTTGGGTATCTCTTTAAGACTAAACTAAAGAAACAGAAGTGTGTTCAGAATGTTTTTACATATATAAACATATTTATGTCCATTGGTAGCCATGGGGATGGGGGCAAAGAGGAAAAAGGAAAAAAAAAAAAGCTCCACGATAACTTTAATATATATTTAAAAGGAATAGTAAGTTGTACACAATAGATTGCAGTTTCGTGAACAATGATCTTTTTTTTCTTTTCTAGTGTTATTGAAATGCTTGTTTTATTTCTTAAGTGTAGAAAAAAATAACATTTTAAAGACTAAATTATAGATTTAGTGAAGTCATCTATGTGAGTGAAGAAGAGGACTAGTAGCGGAGGCAGGTTAGTTACAGGCTCTTAATTAACTTGTTTATTTTTACAATGTCATGGTTGTTTTTGGCAATCTGGTAAAACATATAGATGCCTTTTCAGAATAATGTTTTAAAATGTATGAAAATTTAAAGGAAACCAGTTATATTAAAACCATATATTAAAATATGGTTATCAAAATGTATTTTTTAAAATTCACAGACCCCAGGTTAAGAATCTCTTATTATGGTAGAAGGTGGCATAGTAGATAGAGGAAGATTCATCTTCCTGAGTTCAGATGTGGTTGTGTGACCCTGGGCAAGTCACTTAACTGCATTTGCCTCAGTTTCCTCATCTATAAAATGAGCTAGAGAAGAAAATGGCAAACCACTCCAGTATCTTTGTCAAGAAAATCCCAAATGAGGTCACAAAGAGTTAGACACAACTGAAATGACTAACCACATTATGGCAGAAAGAACAATGGAGTAGGATTCAGAGGATCTGACTTTGAATCTACTAATAATCATCAGCATTTACAAAGTAATTTAAAATCTACAAAATACTTGACATATTTTATACTTATAATAACTCTGTGAGGTAGATGCCACTTTACATATGAGGAAACTGAGGCTAAGAGAGTTTAAGCAACTTGTCCAAAGCTAGTAAGTATCTGAGACAAGATTTGAATTTGGGTCTTTCCAATTCCTGGGTCACCTGGGTCTGAAGTCAGGAAGACTCATCCTCCTGAGTTCAAATCCAACCTCATACACTTACTAGCTGGGTGACCCTGGGCAAGTCACTTGATCCTATTTGCCTCAGTTTCCTCATCTGTAAGATGAGCTGGAGAAGGAAATGGCAAACCACTCCAATATATTTTCTAAGAAAACCCCATGGGGCGGCCAGGTAGCACAGCGAGTAAGAGCACCGGCTCCAGTGTTGAGAAGACCTGGAGATCGAATCCCGGGTTCAGACACTCAGCACCACACCCAGAAATAACTGGCCGTGTAACCTTGAGCAAGTTACTTAACCCCGATTGCTTAAAAAAAAAAAAAACCCAAAATGAGGTCACAAGGAGTTGGACATGACTTAAAAACAACTCAACAGCAATGGCTTTCCAGTTCCAAATCCAACCCTAAATGCATTGTAGCACTTCCCTGCTTCTAAATTTATAGATGCCTCTACATTTTATCCATAATAAAATTAAGATTCAGAGAATTTAACTTGCCCAAGGTGACCTAGTTACTAAGTAGCAGACCTTGACTCTGAGTCTGGTATATACCACAATACCTAACCAGGTATGGTTCCATCACTCTGAGGTATATTAAGAGCTCTGTTTGGTTCACTCTTTTAATTTTTTGATATTCTTGACTGTTCTGCCCTGTTAGACCCAACCCTGGGTAACTCTAACTTTGCACTTCTACTTCTGATAAGCCCAGAGCATGCAGAAGAAGTCATGAAAGCTTTATAACTAGATTTGTAACTAAATTATGCTATCTAACTTTAACTAAACCTCACAACATTTTTATTCACCACCATCACCCTTTCACCTCATGACCCCATTCTATTTCCAGGTACCCTATCTCTTGCTCTGATCTTGCTATTTTACTGAAAACATAGAAGTTGTCAATGAATTTCCTCATCTTCTTTCTTTTGTATCTCAAAACCTTTTTATGTCTTCACCAACCCACTTCTCCACTTTGACCTAAGAGAATGGAGTATCTCCCATCCAGAAAGTAAGTTCCTCCTTCATTCACCGTATTGGTGCTAGACCTACTGTGGACATCAGACAGGCTTAGCACACTGCAACTCAAAACCCCAGAATTCAATTGGTCACAATCTTCAGCCTTCTCGGAAGCAAGGATTATAGACGTATATCACCACAATCTAGTAGGCCTTCTAAATAAGATCATTGAATATTCAAAGTTTTTTACCTAAATGTCCCCATAGGGGGAAAAAAAAAACAAGTGGAAGATGTATACTTATTTTCTATAGACCATTGGTGTCAAACTCAAATAGAAATGGGGGCCACCAAATCGTACATAAGGATCCCTATAGGCCTCATATTGACTTAAAAACCACATATTAGCATTACTTATGTCGTATTGCATTTGTATTTATTTTATTAAATATTTCTCAATTACAATTTAATCTGGTTCAGGTTGCACTTTGGCGTATTGTAAGCCACACTCTATAGGCAACCATGTTTGATATCGCTTCTCTAAACTATGAATACACAACCAATCAAACTGGTTCTTTAGTACATATATTCTGGGCAGAAACTACAGATGAACAATCCAATAGGAAGAATATAGGCTGGGTTGCATTTGGGAAATAAGATAATATTTTCAGTGACCTCATGCTGCTCCATGAAACAAAATTATTTTTAGCGTATATATTCTTCTTCTGATGCTCTGTGGCTATGCACCACAATCTTCCAAAATATAAAAATTGTCACTGATTCAAGGAGCAGTGGGGAAAATTGTGATGGATATAAGCAGGCTGCAGTATATTACCAGTAATCACATAGATAGAAGTAGGTAAAAGATATCATCTCTGATTGGAAAAGGAGATGAACCACTTATGGACAGAGGTCAAGGAATAACAGATGGATTTCCCAAGTGATAGCCTTGAAGGTTAAAAGACAGAGGAAAATCTCCCCCATATGTTAGGTAGACATTCTAAGGAGAATTTATAGCAAAACATGAACAAGAATCACATAAGATTACTGAAATTTACATGATTGGAGGAAATACTCACTTTGATAAGATTATAGATGAAGTAAAGAATGGAAATAGAATCCTTCTTAGAGCCTAGTGTTCTGCACACATGGTAAGCACTTAATGAATTACACTTTTTTATTGCTTTGAATTTTACTTTATCTCTCTCCAGGGATTACTTTAAATTGTACAGATAGTTTACTTTCACTGACCCAGTATCATGTCAGTAAATAAAAATGCAATTTGGAAATTACTCTTCTTTTTTGTTTTATGATACTTAACTGTTAAAAAATGCAATAAAAATCAATAGCAATTTCTTGAAAATTGCTTCCCATTAAGAAGCATAGGATCTTAGCTCTTCATCACTCCTGAAAGATGGCTCAATACCATTTACTCATGCCTCTGCCAGTAGTCTTGTGAAGTCCCACAACATAATAAGGTCACAGCTACTTCAAACACAGGACAGAAAAAGTTTCCAGGAGCAAAAGGTCATTCTTTGACCTCTGTCTAAACAAGAGGAAGATTACATTGCTTTTGCTAATGATAAATTTTGGTTGATTAAGTCTTGATGCTCATTAAACCAATTACGCTGAAAGAGAGTGACTTTGAGTAAAAGCAGGCATAATAAAAACAAAGAAAAGAACTCTTCTAAGAAGAGGATTCTTGAGTCACTCCAGAATAGGGACAACTTTGCATATGACCAATTTAGATTTATATCCCTCCCTCTGAAGAGTAAAACAATGTGTGAAAGTATGTCATAGCAAAAAAAAATGTGATATGGTGCCATAAAAAAAAATGCAATTTTTTCTCTTCCACACTATTGCAAGTTTTCCCAGGAAAAGAAGAGGTTCCCTTATTTCTACAAACCATGGTTTGCTGTTTCACATCTTATCTCTGTGTTTATTAACAGAAGTGGCATGACTGTCCTTTTCCAGGTCCTCACAACTCAGCAACACAAACTCTAGGGACACCAATGAGATATAATCCCCTGACATCCAATTTGGAAGGGGGGCAAGATGCATAATTTTCATCCACTTAACGTCCTTAGACAACTTCCCTCCATAAGCTTACAACAGCTTTGTCTCTGTTAGAAAAATACTTTGTCCTTAAATAGTTTCATTTTTATTTTATTTATTTATTTGCATCTACACATTAGAAAACTGTAAAAGTCATGTTCAACATTTTCCCTTGACTATTCCATTTAAGTTATTCTGACTTAGTGACCTCAATCTCCTGCCAATAAACTCTGGGTTTGGTATTGAGAAAAATATGCAGTTGATGTGCATATAAATAACAAATTTAGAGGGTAGAGGAGGGCATTTGAGAGAGCCTGCTGAAGTCACCTGCTGAAAGTGAATGAATGGCTCAAGGTAAGAGTTCAAGGAGAATGGAAAATTTTAAATGAGTTTAAAATTTCTGAGCATCATTGAAGGTCCAACAAAGATTAAATAGCATTCAATCAATATAATTCCATGAGTTCCTCCAGAAAGGCTGCAGAAGTTCCTTCGTTTTACAGATGAGGAATATGTCCTCAGACAGTCCTCATCTGGCTGACTTGATCAGATATATATACTTGATCAGAAAATATACATTTTCTTTAAAGTAGAAATGCAAAGGGCTCTGAGGCATATCAATATGTCTATCACTGAAATATGATAACTGTCTTAGAGGTCTTGAAAACATACCCTCTACATTCCATTGTATCAGTTATTTTAGGAAAGCAATTTTAAGATTGCACAGCTACTCAGCTCTTTTTGTGGTGGCAAAGAATTAGAAATTGAAGGGAATGCCATCAATTGGGGAATGGCTGAATAAGTTGTGGTATATGATTGTGATGGAATACTGTTGTGCTATAAGAAATGATGAGCAGGATAGTTTCAGAAAAACCTGAAAAGACCTTATATGAACTGATGGAAAGTGAAGTGAGTAGAACCAAGAGAACACTGTACACAGTAACAGCAGTATGACCAACTTTGAATGACTTGGCTCTGCACAGCAAGACAATGATAGAAGATAATTCTGAAAAACTTAGGATGAAAATGACATCTCCCTTCAGAGGATAATAATACTTTTGCAGTCTGAATACAGATTGAAACATAATTTTTTAAACCTTTATTTTTCTGTCTTTGTTGTTATTCTGTGTTCTCTTTTGCAACATGGTTAATATGGAAATATGTTTTTCATGACTGCACATGCATAATCTATGTTAATGTGCTTCTTAAGGAGAAGGAAGGGAAGGGAGAGGAGGAGGCAATTTGGAAATCAAAAATTACAAAAAAAAAACAAATGTTAAAAATTGTTTTTACATGAAACTGAGTAAAAAATAAACTGATCTTCTGACCCCAAGTCTAGTACTCTTTCCATGATATCATGTCACTTAACATGAATGACAATATCTATAGGTAGTCATGTTTCTAAGTGGCTGATACAGGGTGAAAGTGAAAGTCAAAACAATATCACTAATAGGCCTTTACTCCAGAGAGATCAAAGAAAAAAGAAAAGGACTTAAAAGTACAAAAATATTTATAGTAACTTCCTTTGTGGCAGGAAAGGATTAGAAATTAAGGGAAATTGGGAGATGGCTGAACAAATTATATAGGTATGTGATAAAATTCTATCGTGGCATAAGCAATGATGAAAGAAATGTTTGTTTGTAGGGGGGAAGGAAAGGCAATTGGGGGTAAGTGACTTGCCCAAGGTCACATATCAACTGTCTGAGGTCAGATTTGAACTCAGGTTCTCCTGACTCCAGGTCTGGTGCTCCATTTACTGTACCACCTAGCTTCCCCTAATTAAATGTTTTCAGAAAAACCTGGAAAGACTTGTATGAATTGATTCTAGTGAAGTGAGCAGAATCAAGAGACTAATTTATACAATTCCAACAACTCTGTAAAGACAAAAAACTTTAAATGACTTAAAAACTCTGATCCATGTAATGACCAGCCACTATTCAAGAGAACTCATGATGAAACATGCTACCCACCTCTTGGCAGAGGTGAACTTAGGGCACAGAATGAGATATATTTTTTGACAAGGCCAATGTGAGGATTTATTTTGCTTGACTATGCACATTTTTACAAGAGTTTTTTTCTTTTCTTTTCAATGGCAAGAATGGGTAAGGGAAGGGGGTGGGAGAGAAAATATAATTTTCAGTGAAAAAAATGTGATTTTAAATTTAAAAAATAGTAATGGTTAACCTTGGAAATGTGAAGGTCAAAGGACACTACAGCCAAGATGCTGCCTTTTTACAAAGCCTCAGAGTAAGATTGTAGTCAACAAAACAATTAATCTCTTTCTATGATACTTAAAACTGGCTTTTATTTTAGTAGTCTCTCAAAAAAAAAAAAGCACATGCCATAATTCCATGCTCTTAGCTATTTGTCCCTAATATTCTTTTCTACTTGTTTTTATTCCTTCAAGGTCCCTCCAGATCTCCAGAATGAAGTTTTGATCAGCCTATTAGAGACTGATCCTGATGTTGTGGACTATTTACTCAGAAGAAAAGCTTCCCAATCATCGTGAGTACTCTTGTTTTTTATCCTCCAACTTCATGTTGGGAATTTCCGTTTCTTTTGGGAAGAATTAGAAAGGTTGCCAGTTTCCACGGCATTTTGTGCTCTCTTTCTAAACATAGGCTGTTCCCACACAGGATAAAGTTTAGTGGAGACTTGGCAAGCATCTGGCTGATTTGATTGATGCAAACACCCAGACCAGATAATTTAGACAAAAAATTCCACTTTAGCGCTTTACCTTGATCATAAATCTGCTGACCAGATCTCCACTTCGTTTCATCTGAGTAGATACAGCATTAGAACATTTCCCTTTTAATTACATTGATTTTGCAAAGGAAATTAGGCATTTCCTGGGTTGTTTAGGTTCTTTTGAACATATTTCTTGGATGGGGGATGGGGGTAAGAACCAAGCATTATCTAGTAAGAGTTCCAAGGCACATTGATATGTCTACTACTAAAATAATGGGGTAGCTGTTTCTTAGAGGCCTTTAAAGCATATCTTCCTTATGATGCCATTTTGCTTTTTACTGTAGAACTTACATACTCCTGGAAAACTTAAGGATATGCTGAAGATATGCTTTAACAGAACCCCACTTATCTGAGTGTATATACACTCTAGTCAATCTGTTACCTATTAATGCTCTCATGCATTTTAAAATTTATTGTTTCTATTTATAAAAATGTGTTCTGGGTCACTGAATGCACACATTAAACACTATGTACTTGGTTTTAATAAATGAAATTCATGCAGAATTCCATGCCCTGCATATTTGGACTTTGTATGTATTATACAAAACAGGATGGTTATTAAGCAGTCATTTGATTGATTTGATCAAGGAAAGTCAAATCAGATAATTCAAACAAGTAACTTTTGAATTTTCATGTTTGTTTAGGTACTTTGAGGAATATAAAAAAATGTAAAAAAGGCCAAAGTGATAGTAAATAGTGCAAAGGGCTCTGAACTACATTCAATATGTCAGCTACTGAAATAGAATAGTTATATCTTTGAGACCTGTAAAGCATACCTTACTTGCACTTTTTGCTACACAGTATATTTATTGCTGAGCTACATAAACATAGCTCAAAGGGTTAAAAAAAAAAGTCAGGCCCTCAATTATTGGTGTTGATTATCCATGCTAGTCAAATTAATGAATAAATGCCAAATTGTCTATATGAATATTCAAAATGAAATCACCTCCAGTCATGAGGAATATCATTAACAAGGGGGGAAAAGGCTTTAATGTGTAGTATCACAAAAATGTTCTGATCTGTATATGACCATATAATTTTCATTATTACTTAAAGTATGTAATAGAGAGCAGTGTCTGTTCAAGTATCTCTTTCCCTTTCTCCTTTTTTAAAAAACTAAACTCCAACATAGAAAACTGTTTTACTAGAATATTTTAAGGAATTTACAAAAAAGCAAGGATACCATACCATAGGTCTTCCTCCTCCTTCTTTCAGCTGCCTTTAGGGTCCCCTGTCAATAACACTTATTGCCTTTCAGCACTACTAAATTAAAATTTGTTACTCAGAAAGGAAGAATTTTTCAATGGTTCATTCTTCCAATCAGTATTCATTCACACCTACTGTGTGATGAGTATCATCCCCTTCTGTTATCAATACTGATCAGTGGGGCGGCTAGGTGGTGCAGTGAATAGAGCACTGGCCCTGGAGTCAGGAGGACTTGAGTTCAAATCTGGCCTCAGACACTTAACACACACAAAAAAACTAGCCATGTGACCTTGGCCAAGTCACTTAACCCCAGTTGCCCTCTAAAAGGCAAAAAAAAAAAAAATACTGATCAGTAAGATTCTAGGCTACTGTGACAGGAGTAATCTCTCTCTCTTTATATATGTATATATACACAAATATACATATATGTCATAGATAAAGACAATACAAAAATAGTGAACATGGTGGAGGATAATAAGGAATTGGGCCTGATTAGAAAGAATTAATGTCAGGAGAGTTGGAGCTAGAATTAGCAGGAACTAAAGTTGGATAGGTCAAGTGGAATCATATTATAGAGAGCTTTGGGTGTCAGACTGAGGAGTTTTGCTCCTAATGAGATCCTAATGTTCTTTTTTAAGAACAATTTTAGATTATGATCCAGTAGGGCTATAAGAGATATTTAAAAGAATCAAGTCAAATTAGCCCTTTTGGAATATATGAGTACACACTGTCCCCACTTTTTATTGCCCAGAATTTAACTATTCCATTCATATGGCATTGCCTAACAAAAACCTTCTAGTTGCCTGTTCCTGTTCAACTATTTTCACTACTGTTCAATCAGATGAAAGAAAGAGAATGCAAAAACAGGAAAGACAGCACATGAACAGTTAGTGTTTTGATGATCTCTGAGAAGGCATTGAATCTGAAAGCATGGACCACATATATTTGATCTGATGAGCCATGGAGAAATATGGCAGCATAATGAAATGATAAAAAGAGTATTCTAAAATAGCTGATACTGTTTTTAGTTGTGTCTGACTGTTACCTCATGAACCACAGAATGTCAATAGCATCCATGGGGTTTTCTTGGCAAAGATATTAGAGGGGTTTGCCATTTCCTTCTGCAGTAGATTAAGGCAAGCAAAGGTTAACTGACTTGCCCAGGGTCACACAACTAGTAAGTATCTGAGGCCAGATTTGAATTTAGGAAGATGAGTCACATTGCCTCAAAATTGCAGATAGAAATGTGTGAAATGCATTGGGAATTCAAACTTGGAGACTGGAGGCAGAAAGAACGGGCTAACAGTCTGGGTATTAGGACGTGAGGTCTTAGTCAAAGCCAATGGCAGTGGACCACAGAAGCATTAGAAGAGGGGGAAAAAATCTGTTTGAAAAATGAATAATAATTGATTGGAGTGAAGAACAAAGAGAGTTGGTGCCAGAGGTCAAGGCCATCATTTATAAATGGCCATTTTGAAAGCATTTATTTCATATACATTTAAAAACCGTATCATTGATTTGCCCTTTAGTGTTTTTCCTCTGAAACTAGCACTAATAATATCTATAGTAAAGCTTTGGACTATTTCTTGTGATGTCAGAGGGAAAAGCAACAGATTTTATTTAGATGGGGGGAAAAAAGTTTCTAAGACAATGTAAAACCCAAAACATTAATTCTAATTTATGTTATGAAACATTAAAAACTTTTATAATGATTTAAGAACTCAGTGTTTGGGGTATTTCTCCTTTATACACATCAGAGTTTGAAAAGATGAGAGAATTCACTTCTGTGTTCTGATTGGAACTTTATATTTTTTGGCTTCAACTGAAAATCTTGAGTAAGAATGTCACAGAGAGATTAGAAGAGATTTGTTCCATTTTATTGCTAAAGATCCAAGACTTTCAGTTAAGCTTCTTTTTGATTTGCTTATTTTGTTTGAAGGATTTATAAGGCTGCATTTTCTCTAAACTTAGTAGAATAGTTTTCTACTTTTACATAGGGACATGGGGGGAAGGGCCAGTGCAGAGGGGAATTAGGAAGGGCAATCCTAGAAACCAGGAATATTGACTGTGTAGAGCAGCTATTTGAAAGAAAACAGTCCTGAGAGGGAAACAGAGAAACATTGCTAACAATGATTTTAGAACTACTAATAAATAGCAAAATCTGTGGCCCAACTAGTTTTAAGTATAAATTTAAATATAAATATATGAAATGTTTTCCTCCAAAATAACTAATTATCTGCTTTCTGTCAAGTATGTACCTCATACTAGCAGTGGTAAAAAGGTCAATAGAATATTTACCATATAACCATACTTACCAGCAGTTCATCTGATCCCTTGATTCTCAAACTTCATTTCTAAAATATGGCTCTTTCTTAAAATCAAATCAAGTTTAATCTTTAAAAAAAAACTTAGATAAAACAAAAGAACTTAAACATTTGGGTGCTGCTAACTATGACTATGACTATTGCCAGTTAATTGCTGAGAGAGACAGAAATACACAGAGAGAGAGATTCTTCTCATAAGACAAGTTTCTGAAAGTGTTCCAGTATTGACCAGAACTTATCTTCTCTCATTGCTAAGTAATGTGACATCATAAATATGACAGAAAGTTTTGAAAGAACAGAAAGTATTATTTTACCATTTTGGTATACTGTATATCCACTAAATTTCTATTCTTATGCCTTATTGTAAAGGGGTAACTTTGAGTTTCCATGTCTGAAAAGCACAAACTCTGGTGGGACCCACCGTGTTGAAAAGGCCTCAGATATGGTCCTAGGACATTCAAAAAAAGAAGTCTTTCTAAGGTTTGAGAGGTACATGACTAGAGAGTTGGGTACCAGATGATGGTTTTTTCTTTTGTTTTGTTTTTTTGGTCACAGCAACTCAGGAAGACCATTCCCAAAAGTGTAAAGGGGTTGTCATTTACATCAGTAGAAGGAAGTAAGTACCTATGGTGATGAAATTATAGGTCTTGAAGTATTGCAGGACACTGCCGTGAGTCTCATTGACTTCAAGAGTTGTTGTGTTTTACTAGTAATCCCCTTCTACATTTCCAGGGAGTAAAGACTCACTTTAATGTATCTGTGATCCCATCACCATAAGGCACTAGCTCTATCAGTTTTTGCAGTCCATCTATGTGACCTTCTCCTCTTCTGTGATTCTTGGCCTTGTGCTTCCATAATTCCAAGTACAGAAGGGTTTCCTTTGAATATTTAACACCAAAGTAGTATTTGAGCTGCTTATTTCTCATCCCTCACTTTCAATATACGACTAGCTCACTTACTTTTCTAATTATATTTATTATGGCTGATATATTTTGTACCACTTCTCATGTTCAAGGCACATTTGATAGGCCATTTATACCCACTATGTGTAAATAGCCATCAACTCCACAAAAATTAAACATGTTGAATTTTAAAAAACCTTTCCTCCAAGAAAGTTTTAGTGTAAGATTTGCTTTAAAAATAAAACAAAAACACTTGTGAGAGTAATATGAAACAGGAAAGTCTATAGTGACAGGTTTCATAGAGTATGAATGTCTATTCTGTCTGTGAAAAGCATAGGAAAAAAGAGAAAGGCATCTGAAAGATAAGTTAAAATGGAAAAGAGAATCACCTAAGAGTGATTTGGAACATTCTTTAAAAGAGATATGAAATTTTTTCAATTTTAATAGGTATCCTGTAAAAAAAAATTAAATCAACAGCACTTTCTACTCACCTGACATAAATCTAATGATTGATGATTACAAATCAGTCAGGGATGTGACTATTAAAAACCTTGACCAACTGAGCTGCCAATTAGTACAGGAAGGTTCATTGTCTGCTAACCTGAGTCATCAGCCAGAGGCTTGTAGGAAAGTTAAAGATGTTTCACTCTTGTGTGGGGACATTCCCTGGGGACATTGCACAAAGAGATGTTTATACAGAATTGTATAATAATTAACTTGAAATTGACTTGAAATCCTCCATAAGCTCAAAGCTGCTGTGGTGGGCGTTGCATTCTTTCCACAGTACAATTAAGAGCTTCAGAGACGTGGTTATGCCCATTATGTTTATCAGTTGAATTATTAAGTTACAGTATAAAGCCAGCACATTTTTTAATACTCTCTGGGTATTTCTTTTCGGGGAAGGTCGTCATGGTGCTATATTGGCAGCCCATGGGGAATTGAACAGAGGTTTTCCATTTATTCACAGAACAAGTACTGTACTCCCGGCTGCAGGGCAAGCTTCCCCACAGTACTCAGCCAGTGTGTTTACACCCTGACCTGGAGGGACCACGCTAAGGGTGAGCGTGCTATTCGGTCTCCATCCTCCTTCAATCTTGATTTAGTTAGCTGAGACTGCAAATGGCGATGCCTTAGTGGTCTTGGTTCTAATGTGTTTGGCAGCCCATCTTCCTTCTGTGGTATCAAACAAAAAAATCCAAGAGTTGCTCATCCCACCAAAGAGGTGTTTAGTCTGAACATATATGAATCCATCCCAGATAGAGCCAAATTAAAGAAAGGATTAGGCTCCCACACCCTCTAGCAATAGCTCTGCTAGCTAAAAGTGTTTCCTCTTTAAAAAAGAAAAAAAAAGTATAGGGATTATGACACTTGTATTCATTGTCCTCCTAGACTACAACTTGGAAGTCATTTCCTGTTGCTCCCTGAGACTGAAGTCAAGTTGGGCTTCTCAGGGACAGTTTTACTTCTGAAGAGAAAAGCCAGGCGGTCATGTTAATTTGATCTTTCAGCCATCTCCTGAAGGGGCACCATTTTCTCACACCCTCTCGGTTTCCCAGTTTGGACATTGGGTCTCCGTTGGGATATTCTAGATGGATTCATGAACATTCTGTGATTAGAGGGCACTGCTTGGATTTGGTTTGGGAGCCTCCATGGAGGTGTTTGATGTTATTGTTGTTCAGTCATTTCAGTCATTCCCAACACTTTGTGATCCCATTTGGGGTTTTCTTGGCAGAGATGCTGGAGTGGTTTGCCATTTCCTTCTCCGGCTCTTTATCCAGATGAGGAAACTGAGGCAAACAGGGTTAAGTGATTTTCTCAAGGTCACATAGCTAGTAAGTGTCTGAGGCTGGATTTGAACTCAAGCCTTCTTCACTCTGGACCTGGTGCTTTATTCACTATACCACCTAGCTTCCTTATTTTTTAAGATACAGGATTTCACTTGATTCTCAACATAACCAAGTGAGATGCTAAATTACTTACCGTAAGTCATACATCTGGAACTCAAACCCAGGCTTTCAGAATCCAAGTCTAGTGCTCTTTCTAAGCAATATTTTACATTTCTTACTTACTTCTCAGATATGGACTTTCTTTTCAGTGTCTAGAAGCATTTCCCCTCAGTGCTCCCTCAGATTGGGCTATATATAGTATGTGATAATAAGCTGAGCAAATGAAAGCAGCAGAGCTTTTTGCTGTTAATTAAATGAAACTCTTGGGGTTTCTTTTTTGTTTGTTTGTTTTTCCAGTTTCTGGAAATAATCTTAAATTTAAGTCTTTCTTTTCTCAAACTCTTCCAAGATCTGGGAAATAACTTAGAATTTTCTTGTGGTTCTTGCTACATAAGTCATCTGACATCAGTTATCAAAGATGGGGAAGGAGGGATTTATGATTCCTGGGTGGGCAGTAAATGCCCTTTTAATAGAGCATTTTTAAGTTCCTCAAAATTTCAGGGATAGGTAAAGTATCTTAAAAAATACTTGGGCTAGAGAAGAAAAAAAGCAATCCACATATTTTATTATGGCTAATGAGAATTGCTGGCGATTCAATACTTGCTTTCAAGTCTTCTTGCCAGAGCTGTTTTCCTCTTTCTTACTCTATTCTGGGTGGTTCAGTATTGCTAGAACATGCTGGCTTGCAAGTATTTACCTTTCTTTTTTCATAATAAAAATATGTGTTCTGAAAATCAGACCGAAAAAATTCGGAGAATGACCAAAGGAAATAGAGAACAGGGAGAAACAGGGTTATTTTTGTGCTTCTTTATCAACCTGTGATAATTTCCCTTTAAGATGTTATCAGGGACACTGTATTGAGGAGGGTAGAAAATAACAGATTATTCAAGGTAAGACCTCTTTTGATATTTTAGAAGATCATGGTTTTTGTTTTTTTGTCCTATTTACATTTTCTCAGTGTTGTGTGTGCCACATTTCCATAATAGATACATGCACATGTATTGTATTTCAGGCATGTGCTAATTGTATTTATTACATAGTTTATGAACAGCATTCATCTCAAGAAACATGTTTCATAAAAATTTACAAAATGGAACAGAGGGCTGGTCACTTGATGGTGACCTATTATTGCCATCAAATATGAACAGAAAGCAATACACATACACTACATATTTTCATTCACCACACAAAGCTTAGGACAAAACTCATGTGAATGGCTTTATTAAATTTCAAGTAGAATTTGATTCATATCCATTGTTCTTATCTGAATGGGATTTAACTTGGATTTAAAAACCATTATTTGTGGTGGGAAAGCTAAGAATTAGTTATTTTCCAGGGATATAGTGGTTAATTTCCATGGGAATTATACCCAAGGCTTTGCTTTAGAAATGGAAAAAAAAAAGAATGACAGTACTTAATGCAGTACAAAGTGGTCAAAATAATATAAGAATCCCCCAGTTGCCCTCCAAGGAAAAAAAAAGCAAAAAAATAATAATAAAGTAAGAATCCATTTACTGTTCTCTCGCTTCGTTCTTCTCACCCCCCTCCTTGGTTTGGTAGTTTATTGAAACATCTGTTGAGTTGTACTGACCTCTGCTGACCATTACATGAAACATCTTCATTTCCTTCAGAGAAAAAGTGCTGACGTTGTTTGAAAGGTCTTTTTGTTTCAGCACCTGTGCTCATGTGTTACCTTCCCATTGTTGGCATAGCTTTTGTACTGAAGATTTATTGATTATTAATATTGTTTCTAATGATCTTGTCCTGGCAGAAGCCCCCACCTGCTGAGATCAGAGGGTTCCTTTTCCATGGAAGGGAGACATTCATCTACTGACTCCAACAAGGCCTCAAGCGGAGATGTCTCCCCTTATGATAATAACTCCCCAGTGCTGTCTGAACGCTCATTGCTGGCTATGCAAGAAGATATTGTCCTGGGTTCAGAGAAGCTTTACAAGGTGCCTGAACAATATATGTTGGTTGGCCACTTGCAGTCTAAATCAAGGGAAAGTTCTCCTGGACTATGGGCTGGAAAAGGTATGGCTTGATTGTCAAAAATGCAACCCATTTATTTATTTACTTTTAGTTTACAACATTCAGTTCTACAATCCCTTGAATTCCAAATTTTCTCTTCCTTCTTCTCCTCCTCCCCCACCATGCATGCAGGCAGCATGCAATCCTATTTGCTACAAATCCTACAAATACTTTTGCATTATACATTAGTCAAGTTGTAAAGAAGAATTATAACCAATGGAGTGAACAATGAGAAAGAAGGAATAAAACAAAACACAAAAGAGAGAGAGCATTCAGACTCTGTAGTTCTTTTTCTAGATGTGGATCTCCCTTTCCATCATGAGTCTTCTGGCATTGTCTTTTAACCTTGCATTGCTAAGAGGAGCCCAGTCTATCAAAGTTAGTTGTTACAGATACATTGTGTATGTAATTGTGTACAAAGTTCTCCTGGTTTTGCTCTCCTTCACTGTTTATATAAGTCCCTCCAAGTTATTATGAAGTCCATCTACTCCTCGTTTCTTATAGCACAATAGCATTCAGTTACATTCATATAGCACAGCTTGTTTAGTTAGCCATTATCCAATTGATGGACATCCTCTTGATTTCCAATTCTTGGCCACCACAAAAAGAGCTGCTATAAATATTTTTTTTACGTATAGGTCCTTTCCCATTTGTATGATCTCTTTGGGATACAGCCCTAGAAGTGTTATTGCTGGGTCAAAGGGTATGCACTTTTTTATAGGCCTTTTGGCATAGTTCCTAATCATTCTCCAGAATGGTTGGATCAATTCACAACTCCATCAACAATGGAGTTCCAATGTTCCAATGTTTCCACATCCTCTCCAGCATTTATCATTTTCCTGTTTTGTCATCTTAACCAATCTGATCGGTGGATGGTTATTTTCTTATATATGTTCTGTTGATTTGTTGATTGTCTCAGAGTCCAATCATGCACTCAGACGTCTGGAGTCTCACCGAAAGCATGCTAACGTAGTCATAAATTTTATTCTCTTTATTTTTTTTTTTTTAGCAATTGGGGTTAAGTAACTTGCTCAAGATTACACGGCCCATTATTTCTGGGTGTGGTGCTAAGTATCTGAGCCAGGATTCCATCCCTAGGTCATCCCGACACTGGGGCTGGTGCTCTTACTCACTGAGCCACCTGGCTACCCCAAATTTCATTCTCTTTAGAGACATGCTATGGTTTACTCTCTTATCTCATCTCACAGTGAATTTATAAATCCTAAGTTATTGGGTTTATCGACAGAATTTTGAATGCAGTCCAGACTGGACCAGTCTCAGATCAGACCAGTCTCAACAGGTGTGTCAGGAATCGAGTAGCAGTTTAAGAGTTTCAGAGTTAGGAAAACACTTGCAATTGGAAGTCATCCTGAGTAGGAGGGCTTAGCATATTGGAGTGCCGCCAGTGCTTATATACATACTGGACTGGACTGTGACATAATCATTTTTAGGTCTTGAACCAGAGTTCTGGGATGGGTGATCAAGAGTACAGTACAAGGACGAGAGATCATGAGCATGTTAGAGCTGTGATGGATGTTGGCTCTCAGGTCCCTTGGAAATAGAAGGAATGAACATCTGGTACAGTATACTTTGCCAGAGGGTGAGATCAACCAGAATGCAGAGGACAATTGTTATGCCAAGCTCAGGACACAGTCTGCTTGCTGGGCCTTAGCTCAGGGAAACAGGGTATCTCCAAAATATTTTGACAGGTTTAAGTGGCCTGGTTTGTGCTATCCCAGATTGTGTAGGTGTCCAGCTTCTCACAGAATTCTATACTTTCCTTCTATTTTCATCATAGTCTTTCTTTCACTGGAGTCACTGTTTGCTTACTCTAAAGGATTACATATTAGGGATATGTGTCCTAAACTCCATGAAGAAATAGACATATTGAGTTTCAGATGCCTATAGGACATCTATAGGGGCAACTAGGTGGCAGAGTAGACAGAGTATTGGACCTAGAGTCAGGATGATTCATCTTCTTGAGTTCAAATCTGACCTCAGATTTGTGACCCTGGACAAGTTTCTTAACCCTGGTTGCCTTAGTTTCCTCATCTCTAAGATGAGCTGGAGAAGAAAATGACAAACCACTCCAGTATTTTTCCCAGGAAAACCCTACATGGGGTCATGAAGAGTTGGACATGATTGAAAACAAGTGAATAACAACAAATAGGACATCCAGAGAGACATGACCAACAGGTAGCTGGAGATGCAAAATTGGAGTTTAAAAGAGGGACTGGACCTAGCTATGTAAGTGTGGGAGGCGTCTATATGGAGATTTTGGATCTATGGAAGGTAGTGAGAACACCAGGAGAAAATGTAGAGAGAGAAAAGGAGAGAGCCAAGGACAGTCATAGGATATACACAGGTATGGGTATGTAACATGGATCCACCTGCTGGAGGACACTGAGAAGATCAATTAGAAAAGGAGAAAAAGTACCACCATGACAAAGTAGTGTCACAAAGGTCCGTGGAGAAGAAAGAATTTCGTACAGGGAGATCCAAATCTGAGTGGGTAGTGAAGGTGTAGAGATAGGCTGGAAGGTATCTGGTCCTGGTAGCAAGGGCTAGTGACAGCAGGTGAGATAACAAGATATCAGTTCTAGCTAGTTATCAACTAGTCACATAGTTGATAAAATGTCTGAGGCAGAATTCAAACTCAGATCTCCCTGATTCAAGTCCAATATTCTCTTCACCTGTGCCACCCAGCTACCTAAAAGTGGTATGCAGTAGGCTTAAGAGTTATTCTCTGAGATCAATTTGTATATAAATGTTTTGGAGTTTGTTTGGGAGGATTTTTTGGGGAGGGGGGTCACAAAAGCCATTTCAGGGGTGGCTAGGTGGTGCAGTGAATAAAGCATCAGCCCTGGAGTCAGGAGGACGTAAGTTCAAATCCAGCCTCAGATACTTAGCAGTTACTAGCCATGTGACCTTGGGCAAGTCACTTAACCCCAATTGCCCTACTTTCCCCCTCCAAAAAGCATGCATAAATAAATAAATAAACAAATAAACAAACAAACAAATAAAAAGCAAGCTATTTCATCAGAAAGTCAGATATGTCCATTTGTGGATTCCTTGAAAATTAGCAAATTCTCAAGTGTATGGAATTCTTCTGAGGGTTGTAATATATATACATATATATATGTATATATATATATATATATATATATATGTTACCAGGTGTCACTTTGATTTTTTTTTCTGTAAACTGACCTCATAGCATTTATGTTTGCACTACTCATGTGGCACTTGACATTGTTTTTCATTGATGAAATCACAGGCACCTTGCATATACTGCCATAAATACAGAAAGGGCACTAGTTACCTGCACATATATGTTTTGTTTCTCCAATTTTGTCAGCTTTGTGAAGGCAAAAGTAATGTCTTAAAGTTCTTTGCATCTTCCATGGCACCTGGTGCTTTGTCTAATGTGGGTTCTTTATATAGTTCCTGATGATTAATTGACTGTATCAGTTCATATTATAACATTTCATTAACTCTTCTTTAGATGTGTCAGAGGAGCCCTTCAATATTTGGGGAACCTGGCATTCAACATTAAAAAGTGGATCCCAAAGCCCAGGAATGACAGGTACAGTGCTATTTTTAAAATACTATTTTGGCAAATCTTAGAGGATGTAATTGATTACCTTGGGGTGGGTGGGGAGGGTTGTTGCTGATTTACTTCCAGTCTATCTGAATCCAGTAGTAATTTAGAAGTTGTTTCTTGACATACAATGCTACTTCAGTGGCTCAGGTGAATCTAATCATAAAAATTCTCCCTCTAGTGGTGGAAATCATAACCCATCCTCATAACTGCACTTTGCACACATCCTACAAAGAATGACCTAACACACGGAAGTCTTCATCTATTGGAAATCTTTTGTATTCCAGGGTAGCATTGGAGGTTCCCATTACAGATACCCACCAGATATGCAATATTTTTTTCCTTGTTTTTGCTTTTTTGGAAGGGGGAGGGCAGGGCAATTGGGATTAAGTGACTTGACCAAGGTCATACAGCTACCAAGTGTTAAGTGTCTGAGGCCGGATTTGAACTCAGGTTCTCCTTACTCCAGGGCTGGTGCTCTATTGATATGCCAATTTTTATTCTTTAATTATTTTATTGTTTTTTTGAGGGGGTGCTTTTTGGTTTTAAGTCAACAAGTAATTTTTTTTTAAGCACTTACTCTATGCCAGGCACTGTTCTATTTGCTGAAAGTCACAGGCATGTGACTTTATATAATGCCCCCTCCCCCACTACACCTCTGACATTGAACCCTCCCTTGGAACAAAGAAAAACTATTAAGTCCAACCAACTACAGTTAACACATCTGTTAGTGTTCTCTGGCACTTAAGTCATTATTGGTAATATGCTACAACATTACCAACATATTGGTAATGTGCTACCTCTATCCACCAGGCATCTCTCCATCAAAGGAGAAGATGCTTTATCCAGCTGGTGTGGAATGGTTCTAGAACTCTGGTCCTTCTCTCATCTCCTCTTTCAGTTGTTATCAGGCTCTGAAAATACTAGTTTCCAAAAACGTCCTTGTGCTTTTGGCCTACATGTTGCTTTGAGAGGGAGTCTCCCCTCTCCCAAGAAAAACAGGACCACAGAGACATCAGGTCACTTCTAAAAGCTGTATGCCCAGACCCAATTTTCTTGAGAAATGTGTTCACCCTGAGTTTCAGGAAGAATACAGGGTAGGAAGATAAACACTGCAGCTGCTGTATTAATTGTCTTCTTGGTATGAATAGTATGTTTTAGCTTCTGGCCCTCTTCCAACAGGTTTCATTGATAACAAAGTCTATCCCCTAGATTGTAAGCTCCTTTAAATAAATTATTTTCCTATAGTCTTCATAGCACCTAGTAAAACTATGTACTATATACACCATGTCCCGAAAGTCTGGACACATAGGAAATCCCATTAACTATGCATATTTTCAGGAAATGAAATGAATGAAATTTTCAACATTTTATTTAATTAGCATAAATTTTAGCCATGACAATTTTGTATGGAATAAAAGCTTTCATTAGCTATTGGGGACTATTTTCCATATTAATGAGATTAATGTAATTAATTAATGAGATCTCCTATGTGTCTCCTGTGTCTTCCTATGAAATCTCATTTGTACTAATTAAATAAAATGTTGAAAATTTCATTCATTTCTTGAAAATATCTATAGTTAATGATATTTCCTATGTGTCCGGACTTTAGGGACACCCCATACAATGTGGACATTCAGAAAAATAAACTGGCAGGAATGAATATTAATTACCAATAATAATAAATATTTATATAGTATTTTAAGATTGCCAAAGCATTTGACACATATAGTATCACAAGCCTGTGAAGTAGGTGCTAGTATTTTTCCTACTTCACAGATGAGGAAAAAGTCTAAGAGTTTTACTATAAACCCAGAATTGTATGTATTTTCATACAATTTCATATTGCCACCTAAAATAATGATTAGCAAATGTAAATGTTATTCTTTGATTTGGGGCTGTCTGACCCTGGGCAAGCCACTTAACCTTGTTTGTCTCAGTTTCCTCATCTATAAAATGAGCTAGAGAAGGAAATGGAAAACCACTCCAATATCTTTGCCAAGAGAACCCCAAATGGGTTCACAAAGAATAGGACCATTCCTGTAACACCAGAACAACAAAATCTTTCTTTGGTTAAGAACAATTTGATACTACCATTCTTGTTTAAAGGGGTTGAGAATGGGTGGGAAAAAGGGCGTATGAAGCTCCAGTGATCATATTTCCATATTCTTCCCCTTCCCATTCTGACTTCCAGGCTCCTATGGAGACATCTATGAAAGCAGCTTCCTTCGTCCAGGGCGGTGTTCCCTTTCCCAGGGGAACCTCTCCCTGAACTGCCCACGCTGGCAGGGTGGTTCAGCAGAACTGGACAGTGGGAAGCAAATCATCAGAAGGACTCAGACCACGGCCATCATCCCGGAGTGCAAGCCCCACGCTCCAGTATCTCGAGTTTGCAGCACACCCCAGATACCGGGAAAGAGGTGGGGCTCAGAACAGTCTCATTCAAGATCTGAGCAGTACTTGACTTTGAGTAGTGCAGAAGACCTCAGTGAAAGTGACTTGGATGTGACGTGGCTGCAAAACAGGGCCAAATCTCTGTATCTGAGAGTAGCAGAAAGTGGCAGAAATGAACAGAGGCCTTCACCTCCCTACCCGGGCCCAAGGAAGCAAGTTTCAGCACCATCTCAGCAGCCCACTGAGAAACCCTTGTGGAGACTTCAGAGGCCAGAAGAGAGTTCAGAGACTACTGCAAAGGAGGAAGGACAAATAACTGTCTCCACTGACAATTCAGATCTTGGTCAGGAGAATCAGGACACAGTGAAAAAACTGGGCAATGCTTATTCTATCGAAGCCAGTGATCAGAACAGTAGAAACTTGGCAAATCCAGACTGGCATGATTGGCAGAGGGAGCGATGGCAAATTTGGGAGCTCCTATCCGCTGATAATCCAGATGCCCTCCCTGAAACTCTAGTATGACCACTCCCCACACCCATCTCCCTCTTCCCCTCTAAAAAAAAATACACACACATCCACACAAATTGCCATGAATGTCTGTTCTTCCCTCCAGTAGGAAAAAAGAAAGAAAAATGATGCTGTTGGACAATCAGGTGAATTCTTATTCATCTTGTTTTCACACCAACTAAAGTTTGTGTAAATGTTTTTTTAAAGTCAACACTATTTTCACTTTAAGATTTTAATAGCACTGTCAAATGTCCATTACAAATAAATTTCTGTGGCATAGCCAGCATTTAAGGAAGAAAAAATGGAATGAAACTATCTATTTTAACAATTGTGCCCACATTGGCTGCATGTAAGATAAAATTCTATTGCTTTGGTGTAGCTGAATGTATTTATATGTCTGCAGTTTTGATGATTGTATGTTCTGTAATGGGTTATGTATGATAATCATATATGATGTGTTCACAAACCGAAAACAAAAGGAACAATTTTGATGGTTTTTTGTTTTTCTTTTTTAATCACTGCACTTATGTTATAAGCATTGAAATTCTATAGAGTGTGCACAAGCAGGTTTCTGTGCTTTTTAAATATACATTTGTAAATGGAGGAAATCGCTTTTGTCACTGCCTGAGAAAAACACTAAACTTAGAGAGACAGAAAAGCCGTATTTTTTATAATAATAGTAGTGTGATGGGGAAAAAATATAGTTGCCACATACTTTTTTTTCATATAAAAATGCTTGTGAGCAAAATTTTAAAAATTGATTCATTATAAAAATTTTTTTTAGATTTCATTAGAAGCTGTTCAGCTACTCAGTCAGGAGTAAGGCCGTGCCTAACAGATGGAAGAATAATTCAAAAGCCCTTCTCTCCAATCTATGCTAAGTACAATTTTATATAAACAGTATATTTAATATATTATATATTTATAATGTATGATTTTTATATATTTTTCAAAACAACAAACTGGAATCCAACTCTGAAAATTTTAAAGCCTAAATTAAGATATGCAAATTACAATTGAATGTGGCTTTTCCTTTTACCCCACATGCATTCAGTGTTAAAAATAAATAAATAGATAGATAAATGCAGTGCTTAGTATGCTTTAACATATTAAAATTATGTTCGGAAAGAAATCCAATTTTGCATATACATGACACCAAAGGCTGAGGAAACATTTTCTTCGATGATTTTAGGCTGCTTTGTGAACTATAGTAATACTGTATAGTGTTACAGTATATGTTTGGTGTTTTTCAAGTAACTACAAAATCATTTCATGGCCAGCAGATGGCAATTTACTTCAGTGTTTTAAGAAATTTTTCACTTGATAAGGGAAAGTGTATTACATATAAAAATAATTTTCTAAACCATGCTACTCTTAATTTTAATGAAGATAATGACTTTTTTCAGTGATGTTGTCTCTAAGTTCTATGTGCCATATTTGAATAAAGAGCTAAGCAAAAACCATATATTCTCTGGCATCAGATATCATTGAAAATTCATAAAAGAAGTTAAAATATTATGTCTGGAAAATTTCTCATGCAAATTCAACCTAGAGTGTATTGTGAGATTATTAGGAAATAGCTAAAAAGAAAGAAAATCTTAGATTATTTAAGGACACAAAGCAGGTAAATAAACTTCCTTCCACTCAAGTGTTCTTCCTACACTTCCTTGGAAGGGGGAGATAATAAGCAATGAAAGTATTGCCAAGGGAAAATCATGCTTTGGTCACCTTCTACCAACCTAGAAAGAATTCAAATATAGCCCTAAAGACAGATAGACTGGACTTCCACCCAAGTACCAGCCTAACTAAATTGAAACAGACTTCTTAACAGAGCAGGTTGAAATTTGGGGCACTATAGCAAACTCAGAAAGACCATGAGAAGGAAAGGCAAAGTTCACTGGGGCTTTCACTCCCTTACAGGAGACTCCCCTCATACATGATCTCCATATGTGTGCATGCACACACACACACACACACACACCATTATTTCTCAAGACTTTATTACACAATGGAATCATAGATCTGGAACAAAATATATAGATTTGCATGGGATAAACATATCTGTATATATTACACATAATATATTATACATGATATATATTGTCTTGTGTACATGTGCATCATATGCATGCATGTATATCCAAAGCTCTGGATCACCACATGGTTCTTAGAAAACACACCTACCAATTCTATTAGTGGTCAAGGATATGGTTTGGCCCCGTTGATATAAAATCATTAAGGATAAATATAAATAATATATTTATTTATAAGGATACTCTCTGGGTTACTAATCTCAGGTTTCTATTCTGTTCAATCCTTCCCAAGTGAAAAATTCCTCATTATTTTCTCAGTTACTTGAGGCTGCTATTGAATTCCGTTTTAACCATTTTTCCCATCCTTTCTAGTCTGAGGATTATTTTCCTTGGCAGAGAGAACAGAAGTAAAAAAAGGTATTGGAAATTTGAGTCTCCAGCACTCTTTTCTCTATATTGCTTTATCTCAATATCTTTGCATTCTTCATATCTCTTTAACTCAAATGATAGTATCAATCTGAGTATTTAATTTTCAGGAAGAAAGAAGAGGTTTCAGTGCAAGAAATGGAGTAGGCAGAGACATACAAGATAAACCACTGGAATGTGGTGCCACCACATAGAAGAAAAAAAGAACTTTAAAGTCTAGAGTAGTCAACAGGATCATTTGGAGCCTGAAAATAAAATTTAAAAACAAACAAATAAATAAATAGTGAATAAAAAAGAATGAGAATGGGGAAAGGGAAAGGGATATTGACTTTGAGGATTAGAAAGTTATTGATGTCCTTTTAGAAGGTACTGAGGATGTAATCAGATGTTAGACATTACGGAGTCAGTAAGTGAATTTATGCCAAGCTACACTCAGTAAACTAACTAGCTAATTGTACACAATCTCCTTCATTTCTTGCTGTTAACATCTGCACTCTGGGAACTCTGGAATTTGGCTATAATATTCCTGGGAGTTTTCTTTTGGGGATGTTTTTCATAAGGTGATTGGTGAATTCTTTCAATTTCTATTTTGCCCTCTGGTTCTAGAATATCAGGGCAATTTTGCTTAGTAATTTCTTGAAAGATGTTGTCTAGTCTCTTTTTTTGATCATAGCTTTTAGGTAATCCAATAATTTTTTTTTCCTTTTTGTTTTTTGGAGGGGGGAAGGTAAGGCAATTAGGGTTGTGACTTGCCCAAGGTCACATAGCTAGTTTTGTGTTAAGTGTCTGAGGCTGGATTTGAACTCAGGTACTCCTGACTCCAGGGCCAGTGCTCTATTCACTGCGCCACCTAGCTGCCCCATAGTCCAATAATTTTTAAATTATGTCTCCTGGATCTATTTTCCAGGTCAGTGGTTTTTCCAATGAGATATTTCACATTGCCTTCTATTTTTTCATTTGTTTGGATCTGTTTTGTAGTATCTTGATTTCTCATAAAGTCATTAGCTTCCTTCCATTTGCTCCAATCTAATTTTGATGGAGTTATTCTCTTCAGTGAGTTTTTGAAATTCCTTTTCCATCTGGCAAATTTTACTTTTTAAGGCATTCCTCCCCTCATTGGCTTTTTGGGCCTCTTTTGCCATTTGGGTTAGTCTATTTTTAAGGTGCTATTTTCTTCAGTATTTTGGGGGGTCTCCTTTAGCAGGCTGTTGACTTGCTTTTCATGATTTTCTTGCATCATTCTCATTTCTCTTCCCAATTTTTCCTCTAATTCTCTTACTTGATTTTCAAAATCCTTCTTGAGATCCTCCATGGCCTGTAATCAGTTCATATTTTTCTTGGAAGCTTTTGATGCAGGAGTTCTGAATTCATTGTCTTCCTCCCGTTCCATGCTTTGATCCTTTTTGTCCCTCAAAAAGGATTCTATGGTCTGTTTGTGCTTCCTCTGCTTGCTCATATTGGCAGCCAATTACTTGACTTTTGAGCTTTTTGCCATGGTAGAACTCTGCTTCTAGATTTCAAAGAGCTATTTCCCAATAGATCTGCACTCTGGAGTCTCTTTCATTTAATTTTTTAAATTATTATTTTATTTTTAATTTATATATTTTGTTTTTATCTTATATCACCTCGATTTCCAAATATATCCCTCCTCCCAGAAAGCCAGAAGTAACCTATTTTCATATCAACAGTAGTTGATGCTTACAAAGCATTTCAAAATATATTATTTCATTTGGTCCTTGCAATAACCCTGTGAGGTGGGTTCTACAGTTATTTTTATCCCCATTTTATAAATAAGGAAATTGAGACTCAGAAAAATTAAACAATTTGACACAGATAGTATCAGAGGAAGAAATCATACCCATATTTTTCTGACTTTGAATGCATCATACCATCCACTAGGCAGGAGTAGTAGATAAAATGCTGTGTCTGGGGTCAGGAAAAGCTCAAATCCAATTCTAGAAATTTGCTAAGTGTGTGACCCTGGTCAAGTCACTTAACCTCTTTCTGCCTCAGTATCCTCATCTGTATAGAGAGGATAATAACAACATCTACCTCCCAGGGTTTCTGTGAGGATAAAATAATATATTTGTATATTTGTGGGTACTATGCAAATCTTAAAGTGCTATATAAATACTAGCTATTATGACATTTCTTCTATATATTCTTAGAAAAACCTTAAAGGTTGTTTTGCATACCCTCTCATGTCCAAGAAGCACATGCTCAACATTTCTGAAATACTTTAGAAAACTCACAAATGACAAGAAAAAATGAAAACTTAAAAGATTGTAAAAGATGGATCTGTAATTTCATCATTAAAGATATTTCTTCCATGGGTAAAGATTATAACTCATACATGGCCTCTTATCCTATAAGATACATATTCATGTTCTTCCACAAAGGACTGGAAACTTTCCTTGAGATCTTATTGCATTTTGTTGGTGCTAAGCCCTTTGGTCAGGCATCTCACATTATAACCATATGACAGGGTGCAGTGAATAGAGGACTGGCCCTAGAGTCAGGAGGACCTGAGTTCAAATCCAGCCTCAGACACTTAACACAAAAAACTAGCCTTGTGACCTTGGGCAAGTCACTTAATCCCAATTGCCCTCCAAAAAGCAAAAACATAAAAATAATAAAAAAAATAAAACCATATGACAGCCAATTTCCTTTTGCAGATATACATTTACTTGATGATAGACATCCTTCTGCCAATTCTTGCATGTAGGCAATCTTTGAAAGGATACTGAAGCATACTTGTACCCAGCATGTGTCTTTCTCTTGCCTTTTCAATTAGCTACAATTTTGATTTCTCAGAGATTGCAATGTTCTAAGACTTGCAGCCATATAGCATCACTAAGATAACATTAGTAAATAATAATAATGGGCATTTGCAATGGGGAGCAGCTTAGATCATTAAAAGTACTGCATAGTTTTCTTACATGTAATCAACCCACTCTCCTGCTATTTCTATCTACCATGGCTTTCCAGGTAGTTGTCTTGAGATATTAACTCAGTGGACTAATCATCTCATTTTAACTTGGCAATATTTGATCCCCTGAGTGGTCAGAGCTGTCTCTACCACCACTTATGAATATTACTTTGTACTTACATGTGTAGGTGCTGCTCCATGCCCACCCACAAAGGGTAGACTCCTGAAAGTAGGAACTTTTCCCTTTTGTCTTCGTATCCCTAGCAAGTAGCACATTGCCTGCCATATCACAAATAATAAATGCTTCGTGAATTCACTTGAAATAGACAAAGAGACATTTTTATCCATTTAGTTTCTTTAGAATGGATCATTAATTACTTAGCATGGATCTCAAGGGGAGACCTTGTAATAGGCTGGGATTTGATGCAATCAAAACAATAATGTTTGCAAATTAGAGTATCTGAATGACTTCACCATCTATAATAAGGGTTCTCCACCTGAGGTACATGGACCACCAAGGTGTTAGTGAGTAAATTTTGGGGGGTGGGGGTGGGTCTGTGAACTTGGATGGAAAAAAGGTATTTATTTGCACTAATCTCTAACTGAAATCTAGCATAACATTTAAATAAATAAATAAACAAACATAAATATTGTCTTTTTGGAGGGGGGAAGGCAGGGCAATTGGGGTTAAGTGACTTGCCCAAGGTCATGTGGCTAGTGTTAGGTGTCTGAGGTCAGATTTGAACTCAGGTCCTCCCTCCTGACTCCAGGTCTGGTGCTTTATTCACTGAGCCACCTAGCTGCCCCTTAATTATATTTAAAAAATATTCTGGAGAACATTGTACCCAGAAAGAGCCACATTGTGAGATGACTGACTTTTACAGACTTAGCTCTTCTCAGCAATGCAAGGATTTAAGACAACTCCAACAGACTCATGATGGAAAATGCCATCCACAATTCAGAGAAAGAACTTTGGAATCTGAATGCAGATGAAAGCATACAATTTGCTCTCCTTTTCTTTTGCTGTTTGGTTTTGTTTCTTCTTTCTAGTGCTTCCTCCCATTAGTTCTAATTCTTCTTTACATCATGACTATTGTGAAAATATGTTTAATATGAATGTATAAGTAGAGCCTATATCAGAGTGTATGCTGTATTGGGGAGAGAGGAGGAGAGCGAGAGGGAAAAAATTTAAAACTCAAAATCTTACGGAAGTGAATGTTAACTAAAAAGATATAATTATATTTTTAAAAACAATTCTCAGAAGGGGTCTGTAGATTTTACCTAGCTGACAAAGGAGTCCCACACAAAGAAAGTTTTCTAACCCCTAACATATATGGAATCTGTCTTCCATTTAGGTTTGTAGTGGCTGCCAATAAAGGTTCTTAGATCTGCTTTTCTAAAGGAAAGCAACTCAAAATGGGTTAACAATCTTGTTTTAATCAATCAAACATATCATTTACCTAGTTCAGGGGAAAAAGTCAGCACCCCGAACTTCAGAGTATACAGAGGTTACAAGCAGAAATTACAAGAAGACAGAGAAACAAACAGATCAAGTAGACAGGCCTCCAACTGTCCGACCATTACATCCATACCTTGTCAGCTACCAGAGCGGAAAGCATCAACATCTGGGTTTTTCAAAGCCAGAGGACTCTCAACAGCTGCCCACAATCTCATCTGGTCAAATCACACAACACTTCTCAAAGTGAGCCCAAAAAAAAAGCCTCACATCAGGATTTATATAGCCTCCTGGCTCAGAGAATTTAACAACCTTCTTGCCCAATCACAAAGTATATTCTGAAAAACAAGCCTCCCAGCACAGGCTCCAGGTGCACTTAAGCCCAGGGGCAGGGAAGATCTTAAATTTACATTCCCATTACAAGTTTGAATGTAGAATATCGTTTGTAAAGTGGTGAGCGCCCTTTCAGAAGCATGGATCTTCTTTAATGTCATGTCATGACTGATATAAAAAAAAAATCAGGAGGTCATTGAACAGAGTGTTCAAAAATTGCATTTAATGAGGAGGCTTTATGAACCTATTACATGGAGGAGACTCTTTTGTTCTTCTGAGTCATATGTTTTCTAGGGGAGGGAAGTCTCTAGATCTTTAAGTTAGTTATGTGAGTATAACAATGTAATCTATAATAAAGAGATGTTTATCAAATCCTGCCTGTTCCCTACCAATATTTTCATCAAGGATTCCCTTGACATATATGTAAATCATTCTTATAGATTTTTAAGTGAGAAATTTAGCATTTAGATTTATAGTTTTTGAGATTATCTTGATTATCTATTCAGCATTTTAATATCCAGGATTTGTTACAAATTATGCCAAAAATAGCTTGTTCTTTAATTTGTTCTATTGAATTGGTGGGGGCGGGGGCGGAAGGGAGAGAAGCAGAGTTCAGCTAGGTGGCAAAGTGAATAGAACACTGGGTTTGGAATCAGGAAAACTCATCTTCATGAGTTCAAATCTGACATCACATGCTTACTGTGTGATCCTGGGCAAGTCCTTTAACCCAGCTTGCCTCACTTTCCTCATCTGTAAAATGAATTTGAGAAGGAAATGGCAAACCACTCTAGAATCTTCACCAAAAAAACCCCAAATGGGGTCAGGAAGAGTTGGACATGAGTGAATAACAACATATGACATAACAACCTACTGAATTTTTATGGTATCCATTCATTCCAGGTCTCACCAGGATTGATCCATGAACAAAGCCAGCAGTGATGTCAGGCATAATTAAATATTTAGCTGTAAATATTATTTCCATAGAAATAGATATGAATAGTTAGTAATGGTAGGAAAGGTCCAGATCTTAATTTCTCCTAATACTCATCCTGACAATTGTTAACATACACCTTTTAGCAGTTTTATACAGGTTTGAGAAAATAAACTCATGTTTTAAAATTGTTTTATATGTGAAATGTGCTCAAATTAAGGAAAATACTAAACAAACTTAGTTGGTCACTTATGTTGAGTCAAAAGGAGAAAGTTTAATAAAAGCCAGAATCGTTAAAGTATAATTGAATAATGTTCAAGAACTGGAAAACATGATCAAAATCCATGAAACACTGAGTCTACAGGTGACCCATAAGTCCTTAAGACCAGGAGCTGCCTTGCATGTAATAGGTGTTTGAAAATGTACAATTAATTTAATTTGGTTGTTGAAATAATCATAGTTTGGATTTTTATCATGTTTTAATGTTTTAGAAAAAGTTTTGCTACTGTATTTCACCACATAATTGTCACCACTGAATAATCTTCGCCACTGCATAATCATTGCACCTTGATTTTTCAGTCCAAAAATTGGTTTATAACTTTTCATCGCATAATCATCATATGGTATAATTCTGTTTGCTACACTGCTTGAAAGCTAACAGAGCAGCAATATTACATTATTTTATATATATACACCATATACACCAGTGGCATATGGATATGCATTTATCTCTTGTGCATTGTGAGCTACATGCCTAGAATTCTCAATGCATGTACATTTTCAGTATATTTCCAAAAGCCAACTTGCTTGGTTTGTTTAGAGTGCTGCAGTACTAACAGTATTGTCACTCAACCTACAGTCTAAGCTCTCAGAACAAGGGGAGCAGCCAGGCAGGCAAAGCTGCCACAAGTAAATCACATGATATGGTAAGACTTGCATCTTCCTGCACTAGTTAAACTATATGGTTCACCGGCCAGCAAAACATTAACATGTGAAGTGTTTCTTTCTGATTATGGGTAAATATAAAAACTATTCTTCGGGCTTCAAAGTGATTCAAAGTAATTGTGTTCACTGAACAGCATGGAAACAGCTTCAGAAAGACAGTTTTCAGTGAGTGAAAAAGACTGGAGGAAACTAAAAGACAATTAATGTCAGTATGGTTGTTTTTTTTAAAGTTTCACATAATGGTCACATCCCACTTTTTTGCAAAAAAATGTCATAAAATCTGTGACGATTATGTGGTAAAATATGGTAGGTGGCTAAGTATGAGTGTCTCCATTTTGCAGATGAGGACACTGAAGTTGTCCCTTGTCCAAGACAGGATTCAAGCCCAGGTCTCCTAACTCCAAGTTCAGTGAGTGATCTTTTCACTTGATCCCACAATCAACTGAATGCCACAAACAATAATGTTTGAAAACAAAAGTATCTGAAAGACTTTACCATCTACAGTAAAGGTTTTTAACTTGGTGTGCACGAAGCCCCAAGTTTTGAGTGGATAAATTTCAGGAGAGTTGTCTGTGACATTGGATGGAAAAAACTAAGCTCTCATTAAATCTTAGCATATCATTTAATTATAAACTTAAAAACAAGTATTCTGTATCCCAGAACAGGTGGGATATCACAAACATCTCTTTATGATAGATTACATTGTTACAGATACAAAGTAAGTTAAAGAGCTAGAATATCCAAGTTCACCCACCTCCCCCTCCACCAGAGCATTCCAGATATGTAGTGCAATTAGATTTTAAAAACCATCTTTCCTATTGGCCTAATATTGAATAAAATTTATGAAATTCCATATAGCACTGTTCTCAGTCTTAGGTAGTTCTAATGGTCCCTTGGGGGGGGGGGGAGTGCAGAAGGGAATCTCAGGAAAAGACATGTTTCCCAAGAGTCAAGTTATACATAGAATGTGGCAATGGAGAAGACAGGGCCATCAGGAGGAGAGAAAAATTACAGAACAACACTTTTCCAACCCCACAGCAATCACAAAGAGGACAGCAATAATTTAACCACTTATGGTCTCTGTGACTAAAATAAACCATCACCTCCACAGTTACAGCTCCATTAATTTCCTGCCTAGTCTCATGGAATGTGTGCACCGTTCATTGGAGTGTGTTCAGGGACCAGTTATATATTCTGGACAGAAATGGGAATAATTCCATTGTAAGGGAAAGTACAGTTGGCACTATCACCAAACTAGTTGGAACCAGTTCAGGAAAAGCAGATTGGGAATATAATGATTGTGACTACCCTGATGTAATAAAACCAGCTCCTCCATTTTACCCCTTCACGAAAACACTTTGGGGATTTTGATTGGCCTGGGGAAGAGGTTAGGGGGAAAGGCTCAAACTCTGCTTATTTTGAAAGCTTTTCGATAAACTATGTTCAATTATATTTTTATTTATTTTTAAAATATTTCCCAATTGCATTGTAATCTGCTCCTAGTAGTGTTGCTGATCACAAAGTCCACATTAACACCTCTGAAATGGGATACTACTCATTTTTACTCAAGCTCCCTCCAAAATCATGAAAAAAGGACAAATTAAAGCATTTAGCACAGTTCTTTAAATGAAATAATTTATTAATTTATTCAAAGAAGGTTTTCACAAAACCTATTCCTTTGGGGAGTACATTATGGAGAAGACTGTAGAAAGGGCATTTTTTTTTTCTTCTGAACTCCTTAGAACCCAAAGGAAAAGAAAAAAAACTTGCCAACTGGACAATAAGGAGGCCAGATCCCCTATGAGAACATGGATACTTTCATTGGAAGTATTTGGCCCCTTTGACTCTGCTTCTTGGCAACTTGTCAGGAGAATTACCATGGATGTTAGGGTACAGTGACCAAAATTCCCCAGAGCAGCATAATGGAAACATTCAGGAGTGACAGCACCAGGAAGTAGAAGAATTATGTTTGTCTTGTTGAGACAACACTGTGTGTAGCGGCAAGCACCCCAAGCACGGGTTTGCCGCCCATACAGGTTCTTGGATCTGCTTTGATAAAGGAAAGCAACTCAAAATGGGTTAACAAGCTTATTTTAATCAGTCAGACATATATCGTTTACCTTGTTCAGGGGGAAAAGGTCAGCACCCCGAACTTCAAAGCATACAGGCAGAATTATCAAGACAGAAACAGATCAAGTAGACAGATTTCCAAACTGTCCAACCATTACATCCATACCCAGTCAACATCTGGGTTTTTCAAAGCTGGGGGGGTGGTCTGGACAACAGCTTTTCAGAATACAGATCAAATCACAGAACACTTCTCAAAGTGAGCCCCCAAAATAAAGCCACACATCAGGGCTTATATAGCCTTCTCCTGGCTCAGAGAATGTAACAACCTTATTGACTCACTGGCCAATCAAGAAGTATCTACTGAAAAACAAGCTTCCCACCCCAGGCTTCAGGTGCACTTTAGCCTAGGGGCAGGGAAGATCTTTAAAATTGCATTTCCATTACATTCGGCCCCAAGATCTTTCATGCCCATAGCATAGACAATTTACATTGGGCCTGTAAGGGTTATGGGATTTAAAGATCTTCCATGCCCCATTGTACTTGCTGATGTAGCAGGAAGGGGCGGAGCAAAAGGAAGCGGAAGCCAAGCTGGAGTTCCTGCGGTGGCTGGCGGTGGTGGCGACGGCAGCAGCAGCAGCAGAGGCAGCGGCAGCGCAAAGCCCTTTTTGAGTCAGCCAGAATTTCTTCTAAGGACTCCTGCTGAGGAGTGCCAGGGGCCAGAGCTGCTGGGAGCACGCTTCCCGGACGCTGACAGGTTGCTGTGAGTGGGGAGAGGAGGACCTTTGCCTGAGGTAGCCTG